>NW_022900926.1:22615695-22704257 GCF_012274545.1 Fukomys damarensis | reverse complement strand
ATAAAACTTTTGGTGACCAATTTTCTTCCTTTCCTCTGAAATGCTTTCTCCCTTCTCTCAGAAGCTTTCTTGGCTGCCCGTATTATGCTACTCACAGCCTGCTCACTTATTACCACCCAAATAAGCTCATAGTTAAAAATACAATTGAGGTGCCTTCTGTCTCATGAACAATAGACCTTATTTCATTAAAAATACGATCCGACTCTGAGGCACTGCAGAAACTTTTTTGATGCTTCAAAAGAAATGCCAGTGAGCCAGGACAGTGGGGGCAGCCAGACCTTTCCCATGTTCTAAGTGTTTTTATTTCATGCTCCCTGTACCTCTGGTCCTAGCTGAGGCAGAAAACAGTGAAATGCCATAAAATAACCCTCTCTCTAAGTATATTTGGTCTGACAGGAAACAGGAAATACCAGAAAAGATCACAAGAAAAGCTGTAATCATAAGATTTCTAGCCTAATTCTTTTGACGTCAGCAGTTTAGATAAGTCAGATAAGCAATCGCAAGCATCCGCAGGCTCTGCAGTGCCAATCCAAACACCCAAAGTGCATCTTCAACCCTTTTGAACTCTCACATTGTTGTTTAGCCCCTGCTCTCCTCTCTTTCCCCCAAGCAGCATATCCTGAAATTGTGAATTATAGATTCAGTGTCAACATTAAGGTGTTCAAAGACATTACACAGAGCTTCTAAATTGGTCTCATGACCAATTCATCTCCCTCAATGCATTATAAACCCTGGATTAGCTAACTGTTTATAAGACATGGGAAAAGTAAATCTGGTTCATCTCAAAAGGAGTTTGCTTCCTGAAGTTTAACTTACCCAATCTTAGCAACTAATCTGTGGCTATGTAATGTCTTTGGCAAAGTGCTAAAAGATATATTACCATATCCAAACTATTTAATAGTGCCTTCGTTATTCTTACCTTTCCTTGGCTACTATCACCTCCATTGCCCAGCACAACAAAACATTTAGAGGTTGCTAAATATATAAGTGATATGAGGGATACTCTTCCCTCTGAGTTTTCCTAGCTTCCAAATGAGAACTATGGACCTTAACCATTAGATAATAAGCAGAGGCATTATGTATGAGCTCTTCAGAGGATGAGGTAAGGGTTTAAATCAAGATTTAAACAGATATTGCACTACATGTAATTTTCAAATTTTTTAAATTGAGAATAAAATTTATTTGTATATCTACCTACAATAAATTTTAACTTACAAACATTCGA
The DNA here is from genome assembly GCF_012274545.1 of Fukomys damarensis. Classification (NCBI taxonomy): domain Eukaryota; kingdom Metazoa; phylum Chordata; class Mammalia; order Rodentia; family Bathyergidae; genus Fukomys; species Fukomys damarensis. The sequence goes on along the minus strand of NW_022900926.1, from coordinate 22,703,032 downwards.
GTTGCAAACTTTCAAAGGCATACTGTACGTACAGTATAAGACTCACTTTGTGGGTTTACAAACGAATCCGGCTTATGAACAATTCTCCTGGGTTGGAACTTTTTCATAAGTCGAGACTTTTTATATTTCCAAAAAGATTTGTAAGCTTATAAAAAGCTTACAATGAAACCTAACTATACAAAGACATAAAAACCATTCCATCAAGATCAGTGACAAAAGCCAGATATAAAATAGGAAAGAAGAAAAAGAATTACATATATGTGAAAGAACTGAGCAATACTAAGATCTGAACTTGCTAGCAGATAGGGTGAAAGGGACACAGACATGATAACATTCACTACCTCCAAGAAGATTTGCTGGCATGAAAAATATTTTTCCTGGTGTTGGATGAATGGAGCAGTTTTGATGGGGGCTCCTTTTATGGTAATGGAGGGTGTCCTTCCAACGAATTTAAAATGTGCAGCTGTGCCACCTGAGGAGAGTTAACAGACCCTTTCAGTGAAAAAAAAAGTTCCCTGGAGACCACTTACTGGGGAGCAAAAGGAGAGGGAGCCCCAGCTGTGGCTCTGCAGTGGTCTGAGCTGAGGAATCTGGAGCGTTTCCATATTGTGGGGTGTGAGAATGGAAGAGTGCAGTCTGGTAAGGACAGTGCAAGTCTCTGCAAAGTTCAGCTCTTGAGAGAGTATTAAGCTGGAGCTTGGCCCTCAGGAATGTCTGCTCATCCCACAATGGACATGCCTGCCATTAAATGCCAAAACAGAGAAGAACCAAGAAACAAGAACAGTAGCTAATATGAATGGCTTTAGATGTGCCTTCGGTCTATGCTGGACATTTGACTCTAATTATAAAGACATTGTTCTAATTATTTCATATGTGTCTTAAGTCTCTGCCTTGCCTTTTACCTGATACTCTTTACCCTGAGTATCAGTACTAAGTCCTCTGCCTCATTGATTTTTCCCTCCGTGTATGAACACATGTAGCTATAGGCTCTCAGAAATGTATTCAAAGTTCACAGAAAATATTTGAACATTTTTTCATTTGGCTTGAGCCCATTTCCCAAACTTCACCTAAAATTTTTCCCAGTAAAAACCATTTTAATATTTGCCAAATGTTCAAAAAAGCTGAAAAATTTGTTTAGATTAAAAAACAAATATTACCCTGAAGGAAATACAGTAAATATGAAAATAAGTGAATTTATTCTTAGTCAATGCAAAACAAAAGATGAGCAGATGGGTCTAAAGTGTATTAAGAGCTTGAGTCTCCACACTCTCTGAAGCCATTTCCAAGCCAACTTACTGAGGAAGGCTGCCAGTGTGGTGCAAGCAAAAAGCAGGACCCAAATGAAGTAAATTAATGGCCAATAGAAAACAAGAGTCTTAGTTTGTCTATGTACAGTATAATGAATAGAGATCCTGTGAAATAGGCAAGTAGTCGAGTGAAAGACTACAAGACAGGAAGAAGTATGACTGGACAGAGTAACACCTGCTTTTTGAAGGGAATAACAGAATTCAGAAAGAAAAAAAAAGAAGGCAGATACAGAGTATGCCAAAGGTGCACAGAAAGAGGGAGGTATGGAAGGAGGAGGAAGACTCTGGAAGGCATCAGAAAGATTTGTTATATATTGAGTGTCTCCTTGAAGCTGAGCTACTCTTACTACTGAAAGCTCACCAGGGTCATCTTTCCATTTATATCATCTGTCTTAGCTCCCATCACTAACCAGCTTGAATAGCCTGGCCCTTCCTTTGAAAACCAGGCTGGATTCCTGTATCAGACCTTAGTGTGCTGCATACTTACTACAGCACAATGACTCTCAGTTGGGTTCATGTGTTTTCGAGGCTTGTCAGGCCACCTGAGAGGTTACTTGGATCTTTTTGTGATTGTTGCTTGCAACCGACCTGCAAAGCCATGAATGAGAAGAATTAAAGAGATGCAATTTTCAGAAAGCCCTCCATTCCTTTGGAAATAGACTGTACTTTATAGGGTTTTGAGCTCCACTTTGTATCCTTACTTAAAAAAAAAAAAAAACTCTTGTGAAAAATTAATAACCTCTGGCCGGGAGTTTAGCTCAGTGGTTCCACCGCCTGCCTCACATGTACAAGGGCCCAAATTAGATCCCCGGTACAAAAAATAAATAAATTAATAACCTCTTGCTTACCTAGCCCCAACCGTTGGCTCTATCTTTGGGCATCATCTCTTTAATTCATTATCAAGGTTAAAAGAAAGGCTCTGGAGCCCAAGTGCCTTGCATAATTACTAAACTCTTTGAACTTCAATTTTCTCATTCAAAAAACAGAAATAACAAAAGGAATATTATCATGGCACTGCTATGAGCATTAAATCATAAAATCCACACAGAGTATACAACCCTGGTACACTGTAAGCACTCAATAAGTGCCAATGACTATTATCCAACACCATTGTAATTTCTAATAATTACCCAGAAGTATCAAGTTGACTTTTTCACTTATCCTTTAATAGCAAACTAACTAATTTAAATTCCCTCATCCAAGGTTTATTTGAGTCCTAAATAGTGGAAAGAAAAGCCATACAAAAGAATTCTGGAGTTTGATCCCAGGTACCAAAAAAGAAAAGAATTCTGGCTTAATTATATTTGCAATTCCAGTGGTAAATATTGTTTTGTTTTTGCAGTACCTGGGATTGAACTCAGGACCTTGCACTTGCAAGGCAGGTGCAGCACCACTGAGCTAAATCCCTGGCCCCTTCAGTGGTAAATATTGTTTTGTTTTTGCAGTACCTGGGATTGAACTCAGGACCTTGCACTTGCAAGGCAGGTGCAGCACCACTGAGCTAAATCCCTGGCCCCTTCAGTGGTAAATATTGAAAGTAACTTTTACTTCTAATTCTTTCATCAAATATTCACCCACTATGCATCATTTTCTACAATGAGAGCTTAGTACCTCTAACCACACAATTGCCAGAATACTCTGAAGAATTTAGGCTAGAGAAAAAGTAAGGTTTGGATGGGTCAAATTATATGAAAGAGTCATTTTCTAAAAGCATATTGAATTTGCCAATATTTTATTGTCAACCAAATCCTTAGTCAAAATAAATTAAAATAAGAGAGGTTTGTGTTCTTATTTTTTAGTAGTCAATTATTCATGATGAGTGGCCACTTAAAATGAAAAAAATCACGAAAAGTTTTTTATTTGAATTTGGCCTCTAGATTATGATTTTGTTGGGACAATATCTATTGCCATTAGAATTCTAAGCACAGCTGTTTGGAAATTAAGATTGATCACTCTTGGCAAGTAGCAGGTCTTTCCAAAGCCCCATAATGGGACAAACTTCTCAAAAACCAAGGATTTTCTAAGAAAATCAGCACAATAGCTTATTTCCTAATGAACCTGGCAAGGGTCAGTGTCTTCTAGGATGTTTAAGGAAAACTATTAGATTTCCTCACGAGACTTTAGGGTTTAAATTATCTTAAATTGGAAACAAAGGATTTGCTGAAAGCCCAGAGATGTCCAAAGAAGCCTGAAAATATTTAGAACTGCTAGCATGTTCACTGGACAAAGACTATGTCTCCATTCTGCCTTCAAGGTCCACTTCCCAGAAAATCAGCAGCAGAATGGAAACACTAATCAGAAGGAATTAAGGATGTTTTAGTAATTGCTTTTAGGGGAACAGGACTAGTAAAAATTATTCCAGTTCAGAACATACTACTCATGGGCAGCCTTAGCATATGACATTACAATGTTTTAAATAAGATGTCCCCAACCTTTTGGGCCCCAGTTTCATGGAAGACAATCCATCCCTAAAAAGGGGAAGGGATAGAGGGGCTGGTTTCTGGATGATTTAAAGGAGCTCAAAACCTGGAGCCCTTGCAGGGGCAATTCACAGTAGGGTTCATGCTCCTATGAGAATCTAACTCTGCTCCTGATCTGACAGGAGACAGAGCTCAGGCAGTAATGCTAGTGATGGGGAACTGCTGCAAATACAGATGAACCTTACTTGCTCACCAGCCGCTCACCTCCTGCTGTGCAGCCTGGCTCTTAAAGGCCACAGCCCTGCCCCTGAGGTTGGTGACCCCTATTTTAAACAATGGGATTTCAGGAGGTTTATATACATCTCCTCTTATCAACATAGTGTTGACTGGAAACCTCCAGGCTGTGAAACTCGTAGATCTAGGGAAGGTGGACCTGAGGAAATGCAGAAGGGGGAATTTAATAGGAGGCACTTTCAGAATTTAGGGCTAAAAGGAGTCTTCTGTGGCTCCTTACTTTGAATGACTGCTAGACCAAAATGAATTCCATTGAAGATACTGATTTGAAAGGGGGAAAAAAGGATTTATAGAAGGGATAGATTAATAGAAAATAAAACTTTTAAGTTCTTCTGTGGAAATACCAAAAATAGGATTGGAAAGTTAGCAACCTAAATATACATACTCCACTTTTTAGATGCATGAATTATGAATGAGCCACTCTGCACAATTGTTCAGCATGAGCGGAGTTGACATGTCACATTGACCTATCTCTGGACTAGGGTGGTCAACGGCTGCTTTACAGAGGGCGTTGAAGTGACTCGTTTCTGAGGCAGAGAGAAAGGGAAAGAATGAATGCAGACTCCGTCCCTGGCTCCAGTTGCTCAATAGTTCCTCAATGCAATTATACAGAATTAATCAAATCCCTGGATGTCGAATTAAAAGGCACCTTCCTACTTGCTATGCAGATGTAAACTTTCCCTCTCTCTGCACCAGAGCCAGCCAAACCCGGGGCCCTGGAGATCCAAGCTGTGATGGCACCCTGCCAGAAAGGCACAGTCACTTGAAACAGAGCCCACATTTGATTTAAGCTCAGAATGACAACTTTGGCAAGGTGGGGGAGGTGGGGACCACTTCTCTGCATTTGAGCAGGAAAAGATTAGGCAGTGAGCATAAATTTCTAAGTTTTTATTATGCAAACTCTGAGAACATAGTAGCTACTTGAATACTATCCTAATGTTCACTTGATTAATTTCCCCAAAATTATGCTGTACCATTTGTATAACCACATTCAGAGTTTTAGCTTACACCTCCTTGCAATTGAAATAAATGGACTGCTTCCATGTATTAAAGACTAATAATCCTACTGTTAAGAAAATAGTGGTGATAATAGTAGAAACATTGAACATCACTTTACAGAAAGTATTTGCTGATCGTTCCGGATATACTTGAACTCTGCCAAGCTTGGAAAGGGATGGGAAGAAATATAAATTATAACTTCTCCCTTGGAAAATTTATGATCCATTTTTGAACTGAGGAGTTAAGCATAAAATATTTAGTAGCAATTCAAACCCATGTATTCTGATGTAGAACATCAGCCTGAAAAATTAGGAAACATATACATTGGAACCAAACTGGATAATTATTTTAAATCTAGTCATTAAGGGCCAGGGATTTAGCTCAGTGGCTCTGCTGCTTGCCTGGCAAGCACACGTCCCGAGTTCAATCCCTAGCACACCCCTCAAAATCTAGATCGTAAAAGTGAATATCTAATTTATCCCTATTTCTTCCTTAGCTGATCACTACTTTGCAAAGCTTTTTTTTCCTTCCCCCTGAATAAGGTTTATTTCTAAATCCGGGTCCTAACTGCTCCTGACCTTATACAGAGAGGAAGCAATTCTTTTTGCTTCCATTTAATTTACATCATTTTTCCTCTCTCTTGCTTTCTTCTCCATCTTTCTCCTCAGCTGTCCCTTCTTTGCTGCCCACTTCAAAAAATAATATAATATATTAAAATTTATATTTATAAATAAATAAATACCCATTATTATATATTGGTTTGACCAAAAAACATACAAATAAGAACTAAAATCATATCAATAGACTAAAATTTTAATAAAAAGAGAAAAAAATATACAAATTAGAAGAAAATCTAAATTGTGGTGATATAAACACCAGCTTGATTATAATAAATTACATAAGATAGCAATTTAGAGTATTTTGGGAGCTTTCATATGTATGTTACTTCCTTCAAGTTTTACAATGACCCTAGTGAAAGAGACACGAAATTTTCACTGTAACTTACAAATGAGAAACCGAGGTCCAGGCTGCAAAAGAGCCTTTTCCAGGATCATGTAGCTGCTGCAGTAAAATATTAAATGAGAAAGCTTTGCACAAGGCCAGCTTCTGAGAATGTGCCAAGGCAATTCCAGATTTTCTCACTATGGAACAGGCCTGAGATTCTAATCCTTTGCTTCTGATTCTAAGTTTAATTTTTTTTTTCACTTTATGGGTATCCTTGGATACATCTCACCTCTTTTTAAGAGAGAGAGAGAGAGAGAGTCCTTGGAGTTGTCTTGATTGCTCTTTGAGGACAAACCCCGGTAGGTAGATGGTCATACTGTTTCCTAGAACATTAAACTGTGCATAGTAGCTGCTGTGCAATTGAGTCTCAGTAATTATTTGTGGAATGAATTAATGTAAATCAATGAGAGAAAGCTAGGGAGCTGACTACCACCCTCTGTTTTAATTTACTCTTATGTAGATTGAATTATTATCTGATAGCAAAACAAATGGCTTTATTTCCAAACAAATCAATATTAGTGTCAATGGCACTGTTTGCAATAGTATCTAATCAGAGATTATAAAACATTCTTCATATATGTGTTGACTTTTTAGCATCTGACTGATATATTGTCTCCACTTGTTCAACTCTTTTAAAAATGTTCACATAGATATATTTGGTTTGCTAGATACATTGTTTGGAATTCTCACTGAAGAATTAAACACTTTCTTTAAAATTAAGTATATATTTCAATATTAAAGGAAATAAAAGAGGAAATCTGGTGTCAATTCAAGGAGATTTGTTTCAGTTACAGATTTGAGAGTTAGTCTGGGATCGGAAATTCTTAAGCAATCACTTCATCCTTTAAAGATTCACCTACCTCTCCCCCTCTCCATGTAAAAAATAATGGAATTACTTGCCAAACATGAAAGTCAAAGAAATGCAAAAATTTGGACAATGATGCCTGTCAATGCTGTTACCCATTTAGCAATAACTTACACAGATCATATGAGATGTGCTCAAACTCAGCCACTCCCAGTGTAAAATCCATCAAACCTGTTCATCAAGAAGCAAATGAGCATGTAACCTATGCTGAGTGTTGCACCAGGCCTGCAGTGGGCAGGGGGAAAGTACACAGAGATGCCTAAGACTGAGATCCTATAGAGCAAGAATTGAAAATGGAGCTCAGCACACCTAGCTTTAAATCCTAGTGCATCTCTTGAAGCAATGTGGTTCTGGGCAAACTATGGAACATCTCACACCTGTCTTCTCATCTGTAAATTAACACAATTTCTACAACATTGCTAGGATTCATGAATATGATATCAGCATGTGTACTCACCCTCAGTGAGCTCAAATTCTGGTGAAAGACAGAGATGTATGCAAAAAATATTGCATGACACGTACTGAGATATAATAGGGCAAGAGTCCATGAGCAGGCCTGACCTCATCTGAGGTATATAAAAGTTGCAAAACTAAATTGTTTTCTAATGTTTTTCATGTAATCTTCATACTGCCCTATAAGGCAAATATTATTAGTTGTTTAAAAATATTTTTTTCCAGGGCTGGGGATGTACCTCAGTGGTAGATGCTTGCCTGAAATAAATAAGGCCCTGGATTCCAATCTCAGCACTACCAAAAAAATCCACTTTTGCTGGGATATAATTGACAAATAAAAATTGTATGCATTTATAGTATATAGCATGATTTCATAATATATATTGAAATAACTTCCTCAGTCAAAGTGGTTAATATATCTGTCATCTCATATACTTTTATTTTGTGGTGATGAGAATACATAGGATCTACTCTCTCAGCAAATTCCACCTATATAATATGTTCATATTAATATGGTCACCAAATGGACACAGTCAGCCTCAAGAATTTGTTCATCTTGTAAGAAATCTTGCATACTGCTCTCCTACTTGTGAATAAGAAACTAAGGCATTGAAAAATGAGGGCATTTGTCTGAGGCCACACAGAAACTAAGTGGCAGAGGCAGAATTTGAACTTACCACTTAGGTCTCTAGAACCTACACAATTAGCCAAGATGGCACCCAGCCTCTTTTCAAGGATGTTTGTAAGAGGATCAGTAAGATGCAAGTAAACAAGATGGAAGACCACCTCACAGAGGAGAATAGCCACTCTGGAATCTTGAAATATCCCCCTCACTCTTGCCATCTTCAATTTCCAATTAGGTCTGGCCCAACCTCAAAATTCAAATCCGTCTGGATCTGAAGTAGTTTCCAAGGCCTCAGATCAAACTGAAGCCTGAGGTAGTCCAGGGTGTGTACTAGAAACTCTAAGTTGGTGCAAGGAGAAAAGACTGGCAACACTAGAATAAGTGTAGATTTCCTGTGACCATTCTAGGTTCTCAAGGTTTTAGTGTGGTTTTAAACTCCCAAATTTAAAAGACTGAGAGATAATAAAAAATAGTCAAAAGAGCATTTGTTATGACCTTGAAGGAGTTTTCTTTAAAATGAGACCAATATTACCCTACCTCCAAAAACAAGACTCCAAAATAATAATGTATGGGAGGGAAAAGGATTTTGAGTAAAGAAGGGGAAAATACTTATGCAAGGACTTACAGCAATGTCACCAGGGACCCAGGAGGGTAAGCAGAGCTTACTTGCTGAAATAGCATGTGAACCTGGACGCATGGGGAGTCTGGCTTGGGAGTTAGGAAGACTGATAGCTACATACCACTTTACAACCACAATTGGATACTTTGAAATTACAAAATCAACCACAAATATCTCTCAAAAGAAACCATATACACTCACTAATATTTCTCCCACTCCTGTTCTGCTGGCCATTTCTCCCACCATCCTGGTAGGTCAGGGCCTCTTTATTTTATGCGTAACATACTGATGTCTGTGGTTTCAACAAGGCCTAATAAGGAATCCATCCTACATACAGTTTACTCCTTCCAAGGCAAAACTTTGTTTCCCATTCTCCTCAAAATCTCCCCGTGGCTCCCCACCAACCTGGCATTCGAGGTAACCAGGACCCTACCCCACTCCTTGCTTTGCATGTCTTTACCTCATTTTCCTTACACAGCAACAAAACCCTGCAATTCTTGTTTCACCTGCTCACTGTTACTTCCTCCCTCTTCGCATTTACCCAGAGTTGTCCCCCTGGGACATTCTTGCATTATACTCAATCCTCTAATTTCCAAATTTCCTTAACCTTCAAGGATTGACTGTGCCTGTCACCATCTTTAGGAGGTCTTTTCTAGTGTCCTAGAAATAAGTAGTTCCCGCTCCATACCTATAGCATCATCCTTTTCCCCTTCTAGATGTACTGTAAATACCTTTGTATACTTCTTGTCTTCTTGCCTACACAATAAATTCCTCCCTAATGCCTTCTTGCCCGGTCTAAAGCATATACTCAATAAAATGTGTTTCATTCATTAATAATGGTGAATAAAGAATATAATTCATTTTTAACACAATGTGTACAATACCTTCTGGTTTCAGATTCTCTTAACGTGATAAAAATCAAAGTTTTCACAACCTCTTAAATGAGAAGTTTTTTACTCAAGGGTTGCTTTGGTGTGCAATGGGGGATTGTTAGTAGTTAAACTTTCTGTGTATTTAACTGCAGCTATAAAGGAAAAGCATAAATAGGTCAAAGAAATGCTTTAAAAGAAGAATCCAAATTACTTGCTGACTGTGAGGAAACACAAATTAGCCAACAGTAAGCAGAAGAAAAAATCCTTTGATTGTCCTGTGTCCTAAATGTAAAAACTACCCACTTGTTACTCTTTCGGTAGCAAGTTCATTGAATGCCGGGCTGGACACAGGCTCCTCCAAAGAAGAATCAGCAACAGGACACTTAGGCAGCTACCTAGTTCCCTCAAAATGTGGGCCCTTCATGCAGACCAGTCTTCTCTTTAAGCTTGAGAGTCTCAGGGTAAGTCTCACATAGTTCCCTTGGCCCATCCTACCCGTTCCTCAACTATCTCACATAGTTAGTGCCTCCTTAATCTCTGCAGCATTCCCCAGCACCTTTGTAATAGAAGACTCATCTCCACTCATCTTCCTTCTAAAAGCAAGTCCATTTCCATGACCCCTAAAGTATTGTTCCCATTATCACTTGCTCAGTTGTCACTCTTTCTGAAGGAGCTTTTCTTACACCCTTAAGGGTTAGGCATCTAGCACATGCACCCTTCATTCTTCTTCATGATATTTGTGATTAGATGCTTAATTTCTCCACCCCAGAACACTGTGGAACAAAAAGCTATATTTATCACTGCTTTATGGCAGATACTTTATCAACATTTTTTGTGAATTGATGAATAAATAAATGCAGTGTCCAATAACTTGTAAGTTTACAAAAGTAAGCATGCATTTGTGTATGTGCAACTGCCTCACAAACTATTCAAGGACCAAGCACCACAAAGCACAACTTCAGGTGTACCTAAAAATTCATGGAAGAGACAACCATTTGATTGATTTCCTTTGGGTCCAGGAGGACTTGACAATAGCTACATGGGATTGCTACTGCAGCCTGGGCTTGTAGAATATTCTCAGTTTGTTTTGAAGGTATCATATAATCATGTTATTAACCATTTCTCTAACACAGTTACCAATAAGTTTATCAAATTAAACAGTTACTTCAAAAAACTACCTTTGAGGCTAAGTCAATGACTATATTGGTGTGAAAAAGTGAAATTATCACCCCTTATATGAGAAGTCATGATAATGCTTATGAGTATTGTGCTAGGTTTATTTTGTAAGTTCATGATGTACTGGTGGTCAGGGCATTGGGCTTTTCATACACTTCTAACTTATTCTGGGCTAACAAGAACATAGCTACCCTAACTCCACTTTCAAAAGCATCACAGGGTTCTGTTCAGAATCACCCAACTCCTTGCACATACCCTGAGGCCACACATGCTGCTTTCCAGAAGAACCAAACCAAACCCAAACAGCAAATGAGAGATCAAAAGTGCACAACTGTATATTAAGTAATTTTAAATTGCATAATTAAGTATATCAGATTCAGTTGAATAGTGATTATGTGATATTTTTATCTAAATACTTTATTCTCTATACAAATGTCCAATTGAACATAATTTTCAGAAAGATCAGTTTTCTAGAATAGCAGCTATCATTGAACAATTAGTATTTTAGATTTGAACCAGTTCTCATTTTCTATCAGTTGTAATAACAGTATGGAAGTAATAACCCCACCCTCTGTAATGTTGAGTTCTAGCTGCAAGTTTACTGTCAGGTCATCAATTTCACACATCACTACCAAAGGCTTCCTTTAAGCTTCTCACATTTCAGTGGTTTCCATAAAAATTTTTCTTTCTTTCCGCTCCTGAGGTTTTTACCCAGGCAGGTCCATATGTGACTCTTTTCTTATTTTTAGTCAGTGGCTTAGCAGCAGTCCAGAAGGAAGGACTCTTATACCTGCAAGACAGTGCCTGTCGCCATTACACAGCTGCATGAAACTGTACCAGGGCATTCATTCTGAGTCCAGGGAAACTTGGCTCCCCTAGGGAGACTGAGCCCTGACAGCAAAGGTGCCCCTTGGATTCCTTTTTGGCAGTTTGGGTTTGATGTGGTCCATTTAGAGGGTTACGGACCAACTGACACAGGTGGGAAGTCCAAAATGAATTCTGACCAGAAATGAAATGCTGATGCTCATTTGGAAAGCCATCATTTTCCTTCAGCATCCATAAATTACACGAAACACTGAGCTCTTGTAATATATGGGTAAATTAATGGGCTAGGTGCATCCTGTGCAACCAAAAAAGAATAGATTTGTAGCTCTCTCTGCAGATACAACCCACTTAGGGGAACAGGTATCCAAAGTAAAAAGGGATTTTTTTTTAATTGTCAAGTATGCAAGGTATGTTGTTACATAAAGTAATATAATAAATATTCCTTTTAGAAAGTTGCACAACATCACCTAGCAACCGAAGAAGAGATGAGGAGACAGTGCACAAATCTGAAGCTAGAGAACCATGAATTCTGGATCTCTGTCAAAGACTCAGTACTGTTTTGGACAACTATTTTGTCTCTGTAGGAATTCCTTCACTTTATGAGACTATGTCTTCCTCCTTATTTACAGAAATACAAATGTTCTGGATGACAAAATGAGGTACCCATATAAAATTTTTCAGCTTAAAGCATCTTCATATTAAGAGTTTACCCATTTTTTCTCCAAATAAAATAATCCCAATTCTAAGTGAGATCTTCTAAATTTAATTTCTCAGCTGTCTGCCTTTTTTTGTTTTTCTCTGCCTTCTCTCCACCCTTCCACTAGACTTGGTGAAGACCAGAACACCCAGAGCCTAGCATACACATTTATTATTGAAATGAATTAATGAAAAGTGAATGCTATTTAGATTAGAAGACCTAAAGCTATCTGACGCATACTAATCAAGACTTGAGTACCATCATATAAGGGCTGCTGTGCACAAAGCATGCCGAGAATTGAAATATTTGGTGGTTGTTGTTTTGTTCACGTGTTGTAGATGTGATTTTTTTCCCAGCAGTTCATGTTGATAGAGATGTGGCTTCACATCCGAGCAAGGAAGGTGCTTTTCCAGTTGCTGGAAAGGAGCCACCAAGTATTTCCCACACGTCAGGGTCCTGTTTTTGCAACACCTTGTGGAGCACTGATGGGAGTTTGCATGATCTCCCTCCAAATTGTGCCCATTCCTTTGAAATGAGTGGAATATACATTTCCCTTCCAGAATCAATGAAAAGGGAAGGTCGAGAAGGGGAAAGGCAACAAACAACTGTCTGATTAATTCAGAAGGAACTGAATTTCTGGTTCTTGATTTTCTCCTGGAGAATCAAAAATGGAATGCAATCTCAAAGGAAAATTTGTAATGAACGTTTGCATCCTAAAAACAGTTCGGTTGTTGGTTACTCATATCCCATTAATCTATACAACAGAGGGAAAATAATTTTGAAATAACTTTAAAATGTGAATCCATGACACTTTAAAGACTGAGCCAATGAGAAGGCAGAGATGAATCCTAAAAGGGATCTTAATAGCCTCAGGGTGCTGTGAATCAATCTTACACCACTTGAGAGACAATATGGCTGCACATTGGTGTGTGAACACGGACACGTGTGACTAGATCAAGTGAATTAATGGAGGAAACAGAAAATGATCAGTAGTGAACACGTCCTCACACAATGAGTTGTTATTTCTTTCCCTTCAATGCCAGTCATTAAAATGGGGTACAATTTGTAAATGCCTCAGAAATGCAAGACTTGTATACTTTTCAAAAAATTAATGATATGAACCTGCAGAATTCTGAAGGCATTCAAAAGTGTAATATACTGCCTGTCATAAATGTTTTAAATTAATATCTAGCCAATAAAACGATCTTGCAAATAAATCTTTCCCAATATTTGGAAAACATAGTTCCATAATATACAATAATAAATGCCAAATTATCTTTAATTTTGTTTAATTCCCAAAAGTATTCATTCATCTAGAAATAACTTTGAGAGGCTGGGGATTTAGCTCAGTGGTGCCATGCATGTCTTGCAAGTGTAAGGTCCTGAATTCAATATCACTGACTGGGGGGGGGGGGGAAAAAGAACTCAGATATGAAAGCCTTAGTAAAAATATCATAAAAATTTAATGATTAAAAAATTCAAAATGACAAATAGAGTGCTTAAAGAATTAAAGAAGTAAGATATTTTTCCTACCTATTTAATCTGAATCACCCTTAAAGAAAAAGTGTTATTCAAACAGCAAATCTGAGCTCAAATGAGCCCAAAAGATCCCAAAACTTAGAGGATATTAAACTGATAAATATCAAAAAATTAGAAATTTCCCCATTGGTCAGTTCTTTGTTAGCATATGTATTTTGTTCGCAGGAATTTAGTTATCAGTTGAATACAGGCACTGTATTTTAAAGAACAAAAGCCTAAAAAGAAGCACGATTTAAAACAAATTTTAAGAAATAATTAAAACTAAAAATTAGTTGATAAGACTAACATTTTGATGTGACCCCAGGAAGTTTAATTAAAAGTAGGATTGAGACCTCAAATCCCTATTGAACAGAAGAGAAAGTCCATTACATTTTAATTTCCTTGAGTTGGAAGCTATGGGTAGTATTAGGACAAATTATTTGTAATTTCACATTGGTAACCAGTTAGATTATTTATTAATTTTCATGAGTTCCCACCCAATTTGTTTTTAGACCTGTATTTTTCATTTCTTATATGATCACTTTCATTCATTCTTCTCAAAATAATCAGTATTGTCAGCAGCAGCTCATCTCATGAATTATAATATCATTGAAAGAAAAAAATTTTTGTACTCTAGTTTACCTTTTTTATTTTAAAAGATCAATAAATAATGATCTGGATAGCCCATTAGACATTCATTTGTGCCTTGAATCATTTAATTGTAAAAACACTGAATTTTTTATATACTTTAAGATATTTAAAAGCACACTCTGCTCATTTTAAATGACACTCTAGCTTCATTTTTAATTTGCAACAATTTCCCTTTTTTTTTAATCCTCAACCTAAATTACTATAATGGATTACTTTTCCTACACGATATTACTTCAACACTAAAGAATTGAATTAAAAAAAAGAAACCTGAAGTGAGTAGAAAACAAGCTCTTTAGATTTACAGAGGAACCAACCCCAAACTCTAACCCAAAATGAACAATCGAAATTCTTGTTGAGGTTTTTAAAAAGTCTCCTCCACCCCCTCAAGTGTCCTACTTTTCACGCAGCTCAGCACTTCCAAACTGAGCCAGAATGAGGAGCCCTGAGATCTTTGTGGTCGGCCATTTCCCAAGTATTCCAAACCCACGCCTGGACCAAGAAGCTCCAGGAATCTCATCAGAAGCCTTGACCCCAAGAGGTTTTTAGTTTGATTTCCAAACCAGAGAGGTTTGGAAAAGATCTCATTGAACCTTCCACCCCCTCTTGCCTTGCCCATCTGTATTTCAGCTTCAGGTACTCACCTAGGAGCCCTGACTTTGGTAATAACTGCACAGTTAATGTGCCATTCACTTGGCTTGGGCCACTCAAGATGGTTCAGTTTAACAACCTAATAAATATATTGAAAATAACCAATGAAAACAAAATTACAGAGACTGCGTTGTAGCTCAACTGCCGTAGTCTCTTCAGCCAACCTCAACCTTTACCTCAACATGAAGTTGTACAAAGTTCAGAATCACTAAAGCATCAGGAGGGTCAGACAAGAAGAAAAGTAGGGCTGGCAGTAAACTCAGTGGTAGAGTGCTTGTCTAGCACTCGCGGTGTTCCTTCTCCAGCACAGCCACACACACACACACACACACACACACACACACACACACACACACAAACAGGCAAAACAGAAACAATAAACAGGACAAAATTTAATTGCAAAGTTTGAGAATCTTCTTTTCAACACACTAGAAAAGAGAAGAGTGAGATATAGTTCATTCTACCATAATGACAGAAACACCAAGAAATTGTGTAATTCTCTGGATTTCAGTTTTCTCATTGGAAGAATGACATCAAGGAAACATCATTCTAATGTTTTAAGGATTAAATGAGATAAACATATGACAGTGCCTTACAAGGTACATAGCACAATAAGAACTAAATCTATTTTAGCATCTTTCCTTGTTTCCGTTAATAGTTTTCTGTTTAGTCAGTTTTTCTACAAATATTGATTGAGTATCAATTTTGTGGCAAGCCCTATAATTGTTCTTGAATATACAGTACATGGGTGAATATAAAGAATATTGTTCCCCAAAGGTGTAGGGACAGTGACAAGGATTGGGAAAGGGGAATAGGGGAAAAGGAAAAAAATATGAGAAAATGTAAAAATGGAATTAAAGTGTTTGAAGGTGGGGAGGGGAGGAGGGGTGAAGGGAGGGTGGGGACAAGGGGAAAAAATGAGAACCAAGACCTGGCATGTAAAGGTACAAGATCCCAGTAATGAATGTAACTGTACTGTATACCTAGAATGTACCAATAAATCCAATTTTTTTTTAAAAAGAATATTGTTCCCACTCTAGGGGCTACAGTCTTGATGGGAAAATAGAACATAAGGAGAAAGGAAAAGACACAGATTAGGAGAAAGAGAGATCAAAACTGTACTAAGTACTGAGAAAGCTTAAACAGGGTTTAGTGATAGAGAACAGAAGGGTGGAATTTGGACAGCTCAGGGCATTAGCTGACCTTCATTTTGCGTTTCTATTTCTCTACTGACCTTAAGGAAGAAAAAGATATCTTCTAATTTTTGTTTCACCTTAATCAGTTTTAACATAAATTTTACAGTGCTTGTGTACAGTGCTTGAAAAGACTGTGGCCACCACATAGGGTGGAGAATTTCCGACAGATGCTGTACTACTGACAGCTTTTAACCTGTCATTATGTTCCTTTTTGGAGAAAGGTCACAGGACAGGTTTTGACAGAGTGATGCTATTGATATTTAGGACCCTGACTTTCTTGACCCTCTTCAGTTGAGCCGCAGGCAAGCGAGTGTGGTGGAAGCCGGCCTGGTTGCCATGGTAGATAACGTCCTGACAACAGACGTGGGTCAGGTGTCTGTTTGGGATCTCTTGGGCTTGTCAGCAGCTCTCCGTAAAGCTGGCCATGTGGTTGTCATTGGCTCACCTGTACATTCTGGTAGGAACAGCTAAGAGCCACTCAACGCGCCCTTCTCTTTTTGGAGAAACCCCAGGGAGTAGTATCTCACAATCCAAATCACAGCTGTCATCTCCATGTATTCTTGACGCCACACAACCGGGGCCACAGCAAAGACCTGCAAGGGAATGATGTCTAAGTGGGGAGTGTACAACCGGTACGATGTCCCAGAGCTCCTGCACGCCACGTGCTGTGCTGCTCCAAGGTTCCTCTTATGTATGAAGGATGTGGCTAATTATGCAAAGGTGAATGTTTACTTTCCTGAATCACAAAACTAAGGGCATCTGTACCAGTTTTCTGGGGCTATCATAATAACACAGATTAGATGACTTAAACAACAGCATTTATTTTCTCACAGTCCTAGAGGCTGGAAGTCCAAGCTCGAGATTTCTGAGGTTTTTTTTTTTTTTCATTCAGAGGCCTCTCTCCTTGGCTTTAAACAGTTGTCTTCTTCCTGGAACTGTAAATGATCTTCCTTCTTTGCCTGTCTGTGTCCAAACGTCCTTTTCTTGTAAGGGCGCCAGTTATACTGGGTCAGAGCATATTCTGAAGTCCTCAGCTCATTAAATTGTTTCTTCTTTTTTTTTTCTTTTTTGGTTTTTTGAGACAGGGTCTCACTATGTAGTTGAGACTGACCTGGAACTCACTATGTAGCCCAGGCTGGTCTCGAACTCACACACAGTGATCCTCCTGCCTCAGCCTCCCAAGTGCTGGGATTACAGGTGTGTGCTACCACTCCCAGCTAAATTATTTCTTAAAGACCCTGACTCTAATGTCACATACTGAAGTGCAAGTGTTTCAGACTCAAACATACAAATTTTGAGGAGACAAAAGCTGGCTAGAAAAACGTCTTTATAGTCAAATATAGCATAAATCTAGAATTATACCATCAAAAGTGATCATACCATTAATTATACCATTAAGTGATCAAAGTGATGATCGTGTGGAACTCTTCAGCTGAGAATCTCAACATGCCTTATGAAAACTTGTAAAAATAAAGTGCAAATCACAAAAGTGAAATTTCATTGGAGATCATATATCTGATACAAATGAAAATTCCTGTTCCTCCCAATAGAATTAATTCCTTAGGAAGAATTCATTCCTATCATATTTCAACTGAAAAAGTTGGGGGTCTCAAAACTAGGTTTCTTTCTTCTGCTACAAAATCATTCAGTTGTTAGCTCTAATGAGGAAAAAGATTTAAAAGAATTTCATAAAATCCATCATTTTTGTTAATGAATTAAATGTTTTTAAGGCACATTTTTTTCATTATTTGTTTTCTCCCAAGTGCTTCTCTTTAGCCAGAGCAAAAGCATATTTCTGAAGCTTTTAAACTTGAATTATTCAAAGCAGTAAGGGAATCAGAGGATCACCTTGATCTTCTCTGACAGCTGTGTGAAATGTTACTAATATACCCAGATTACAGCGTTATGCAAACCCCTCCCCCAACCCCCGTGGCTTCTCTCTAAAGAGCAGCATATGGAATCACATTGCATAGAAATGTTCCTGGCTTTACTTTGTACATACTCAGTGAGAGGCTTCAGAACGGCACCTAGATGTGACGCACTCCAGAGCATCACACTTCTCCATGTCAGCCTCAATCTACCAAGTTTGTCCCATCTCTAGCTCAACTAGAGGCTGAGGTTTGCACATTCGAATGTGCAATGGCGTTGCTTTCTCACTTGAAAAACCTAACGCTGGGTGGAGTTTGGCTGCATATTGCAATTCAGAGTGTCTTATATACATTTTGATTGATGCCAATCTTTTGGTTTGATGACATTTTTTTCTTCCTAACTGCTCCTTTCCATTTAACCTTTCCTTTTTTTTTTTTTTTTTTTTTTTTTTTTTTTTTTTTTGGTGTACCTATTAGAGTGATCACTGAGCATGGTTCTCACATTGAGAATTACCTGGGTAACACAAAGCCTCATGGAACAACGCCTCAAGAGGGCCTGTAGCTCAGAGACAAGGAAAGCAAACTGGCCCTAACCATATCACTCTTTCATCTAAGACTTTGATTGTGTATCTTATTTTCTGGGTCTCAATTTCTGCATCAATACAGTGATGACATGTTTTATCTTTATTTTTTAGAGGGTGGATAAAGGCAAAAGGTTGAAAGCACTTGTTTATCCCAAAAGCCTAGGATAAAGCAGCAATAAAAATAAGAATTAACCCACAAGATCAAAGAGTGAAAACGGAGACATCAACAAGCAAGAGGTACATTTGGAGGATAGAAAGTGGACAGGCCCGTAGTGTCTGAGTTATGTTTCCCTCTTTGTACCATTAAGTGCCTGCACAAGGGAGAAGCACACACAAAGAAAGCTAATTTGTACCCAATGCCTTAGAAAGTCTCAGAAATTAAAGACAGCAAGGAGCTATAAAGACAGGCAGCAAAGGAAGTAGAATACCAAAAATAGAAGAATTGGTCCCAAGCCTATATGGGACTCCCAGATCTCGTCCCCTACCCCACATTTCCAAGCAAATACTCCTTGGCAGACTGTTTTTATTCTCTGAGGATTGTAAGCCAATATCAGGGCAAAGAGGGAGGCGCCATTCCGAGGTCCTTGAGACGAAAGCAGAATCTTGTCTATGAAATGGCAGCACCTGAATCCCTTCCCTGTGGAAAGTGGCCACCCAAGAAAAAGAGCTGAAGTTATTCACACTTAGAGTTCCCCAGTCAAAATGGCCAAGTCCCCCTCCATCCCCAACATTTAATAAAGGCAGAATAAACCATACGCAGACAAACAATCTGTCAGCTTCTGTCTCCTCATGTCCCCTTTGTCAGGAAGCTTCTAGAGGCTGTGATCCACCAAAATCAGTACATAAACAAGCAGGAGAAGGGAGAGGCAGGACGGGTGGGAGAGGGGACAGTAAAAATAGAAATTCAACATCGAAGAGAAGGAAAGAGACTGAACTGCAGGACAGTGACAGATAGCTACAGGAAGGAAGTCTAGAAGCAGAATGGACCCAAGACAAATTTCAAACCTGTTATGCCTAACATATTGTTATGTTTACCATTATTTCACAGACAGAGAAGACTGAACAAAAGAAAAATAAAATTATGCACCATAAATAAAAATGTAAATATGGCTTTCAGTGTTCCTCAGCTATGAACTATTAAGACTCTCATAGTGAATGTGATTTAAACCCAAATTGTAATGACTAGGGAATGAAAGTTTGGGAGTAGGGAAGGGCATGAAGGGTTGATATGTAAACAGCAAGTCCTTGTTTTTTAATGTCCGAGATCAGAACTCAACATATGCTGACATAAATATATTAGTTAAAAATATGGAGGTGAATAGCATAACAAAACAAAATGTGACACAGATGAAAATAATTACCAGTGGGGCATGTGAATGACCGGAGGTGAGGGTGGTGATGAGAAAGGGAACTGGTTGTGGTTGTTGTAAGCCTTTTAGTGCTGCATAGTTAATTTTTTAAGCTTTGTATGGGCCAAGCTCAGTGGAATGTGTAGTCCCAGCTACTCAGGAGGCTGAAGCAAAGAGATCACCTGAGCCCAGGAGTTTGAAACCAGCCTGAACAAAATAACAAGATTCTATCTTTTAAAAAAAAACACAGCCAGACCTGGTGGCACATGCCTGTAATCCCAGCACTCAGGAGGCTGAGGCAGAAGGATCACTGTGAGTTCAAGACCAGCCTGGGCTACATAGTGAGTTCCAGGTCTGTCTCAACTACATTGAGAGACGCTGTCTCAAAAAACAACAAAAACAAAACAACAGCTATTTATATTTTAATTAGCCAAAAAAAATTAAATTTCAAATATAAAGTTACTTCATTCATGTGAAGCACATACTTAAATATGTATTTTATATGAAAAAGTATTTTAAAGAATATCAATCTTAAAAGCTTAGAGGTCTTTCAAAAGGCAGAATTTTACAAAAATAAATCTGGAAAATAGGAATGGAATTATGTGATCATCCTAAACTTATGTTCATTAAGGAGATTCCTTCAGACTGGATTTTTATTATTTGAGTGAATGGTATGTTTTCTTTTGCTGTTTGTTGAAAAGCTAATCTACTTGATAGTGAATGTGCTTGGGGGACCAGCCTGGGTGCACCCAGGTTTCCATGATCATCTGGAGTCCTATGGAGTCATCCATCGCTAATTCAAACCTGGCCAGCCTTCCTGATTCTAATCTCATCCAGGGTGAATTGAGGTTAGCGACTGGATGGAATGTTCAGCTCTGTTGAATGTGAACCAGTGCCAAGCTACATGTGAGCTGAGTGCTTCAGGGTGCCAGGTGATAAATCGAAGAGAGATCACATGAGGCCGATATCTCAGCACTGGCACCTGGGCCTCTTCTACAGAAATACTGAGCAAAAAGTTGTAGGTCAACTGCAAAAAAGATGTAACCTTGTATTGTAAAAGATACCATTCAACAAACCAACTAAACAGAAAAAAGAATCCCATGCCAGTGAGGGTTGAATGTGAGCTACTTTCATCCTTGGATAAATTTGATGAATAATTATACTCTCAGAGGGTCTTTTTAACTTTTAACTAATAAATAATCATCCTTCAGAACACACATGACTTAAGAAAATTAGACAATAATGCCTACCTAACCACCTTAAAGACCAGATATTGTTTTTCCCTTTCCCATTTATCCTGCTAAATCCATCTTAGTCACAACTTAATTAATTCCCTGGAAAAGCTCAATGTTAAAATAGACTTTGATATCTGAGCTCCCAGTTCCAGATGGGGTGATGATACCACAAGGTCACCTTAGAACCCAAGTATTTATGAAAATATCTGGGTTTTACACATTAAGACCATGTCTTCAAATTGCACTGCCCAGTACAATAGCCATTACTCATGCATGGTCATTTAAGTTTAAATTAATGCAAATTGAAAAAAATTAAGAATTCAGTTCCTAGGTTGCATGAACCAGTTCTGCAGGTCTCAGTAATACATGTGGCTGGCAGCTACAGGACAGGAAAATACAGAACAGTTGCATCATCACAGAAGGCTCTATTGGCTGAGGCTGTATTGGAACCAGATGTTATTCAGATACAAACCACTGGAAGGCTGAGGTTTTATTTACATACCTGAATTTTCCAAGCACTTTGACTTTTGACTCTTGTCCACCTCATTCAGAGTTAAATCTTGGCTGTAGCAGCCAGAAGTCACAACTCAGAGATCAGCCATTTGGACAACAAAGGCTAAAAGAAAGACTTTCCTGTTGTTTGCAGTTTTTCTCAAAGAGCATGGCTTTTGGCTTCTCTGGTGACCAGGATAACTCTCTCCTTAACACTATGTCCCCTTGGGATACCATGGCTCTTACTTAGAATGAGTATGAGAGTTAAAGGGTAGATTCTCCCAGTAGACTGGGATCCATCCTACGTAGCCTGGAAAGATCATTCAAAGCATCAGAATACAAATAAAACAAGAGCAATTAAAGAATTAAAGAGGAGCAAGGTCTGGGAACTGGATCCAAGCCAACCACCCACCTGCAGTTCCCCTGGATCTTAACACTATATGAGGAGAGGAAAAAATTTGGTGGCAGAGAGGACTCCACGTGTTCAGTATCACATTCTCAGGCTGAGCAAATACCCCCCCACACCCGTTTTGGGGGTCCCTGTGTCTCTAGAGGAGAAAACACAGAATAAATTCCAGGCTTGTTCCAATAATTTGAGAAGATAAACTTCCAGGGTTTTTTTTAGCATTTATGTTTAGTTTGAATAAGAACCTAAAGTTACGTGCTCTTCAGTCTCATACAAGTCTTCCCACCCAACCCCCTAAAATCTCTGGAGGCTGAAATTTTGGCAGCAAGAAGAAATATTCTCACAGAAGATTTCTTACCCTTCATTCTTCTACTTAAATTTTAACTTCCTCAAAAATAGTTCTTAGGGCTTTCATTTCAACAAGTCTCCCTCTAGTCCTGGTAGGAGGAGTATGGAAACATGAGCAAAAGAAATTAACAGCATGAAAAGGCATTTTCAGTATCTACAGATTTTCAAAATGGTTCATTCTGAGGTCTGGAGAAAGACGTGGAGTTATTGCTCATTTGTTGTGAATTGCCTTATCTCTGCTTACAAGCCTTTTTTGTTCAGTGGGAACTCATTTGTCACAGAGATCTATCCAACTCTGTAGGCTCAGAAGGATTATTTCCTTTTATTTTTAATTTGTTCATTTCTCTGTTCAATAAACATTTTCTGAGCAGCTGTTATGTACTAGGGGCAGAACTAAGTGCTGTGTTTACAAACATTAATAAGAAATGGCTCCTGTCCTTAAGGAGCTCTAAGGGGGAAGAGAAGGACAATAATGGTGTTGAATGCCGGGATGGAGTACCACATCAAAGGGGCTCTGTGTCAGTCAGCTTTCCAACTCTGTGACAAAACACCTGAGAAAATCAACTTGGAAGAAAGTTTTCTTTTGGTTCACAGTTTGCAGAGGTTCATGGGACATGGTTGCTTGGCCCAATTGCTGTGGGCCTTAAATGAGAGCTAATATGATGGCAGAAGGATGTGGCAGAACAAGGCTACCCTCTTTGTGGTGTCTGGGGAACAGAGACTGATATGAGAAAGGGTCCAGGGGCAAGCAATACACTTCAAAAGTGTGCCCCCCAGTGACTGTCCTCTTCCAACTAGATCCCACCTTTTAAAGTCTCCACCACCTGCCAATAGTGGCTGCCACTGAGGACCAGCTTTCCAACACATGAGCCTTTGGGGGACACTCTAAATCCAAACTGTAACCATTACAAGGTTGATGAGCAACAAGGGGTCCACGAAAGCTTCCTCCAGGCAGAGGCACTTGAATGGAGTCCCCTAGAATAGCTATAAATTAGCTATATAATGAGGGTGGGGAGAAATATCCCAGCACATAGAAGGGGCAGGAGGGTACAATATTTGTGGACAGGCAAATAAATTAATCCCATTGGTGCAGCGAATTGGCAAGTGATTAGGCTGGAGGACAGGCAGGGTCAGATAGGGGCTCTGTTTCATCTTGAAGGTGGTATCAAGCCATTGAAGGGCTCTAAAAATGAAATAACAGGAGAGGGTCATCATTTTAGAGAAATTAATGTGTTATGAATGTAGGAAATTGATGAAAGGGAGATACATACGTGGAGAGAGCAAGAATCACCAAGTAGATAATGACTTTAGTGTCTAAAAGAAAAAAATTGCCGCAAATCTTAAACTAAAGGGAATTCCAGATCTATAAAGTGCCAAATGACAAGAATTCAAGAAATATTAGGAGGTAAAATTATCAAGATTTGATGACCAACTGGATAGACGAAAGGGAGGTTAAATGGTTTTAAAAGACAACCAAGTGATGAAAAATTAAACTCGTCATTTAACGTGCAATTTAAAGAAGGGTTGGCACTAATGGCCTCTGAAGGATGTATCAACTTTCTTGAGACAGGGAAAAAGGGTGCTTTTCTTTGTGCATCACAACTGATCCTCATTGTCCCAGGAAGCTTTGCCCCTCAGATGATGTTCATTTTCTAGACTTCAGTGATCCTCTCAAAAGCAAAATCTCAAAGAAATCCAAGGACTTTTTGTTAGGTATAATATTTTGTATTTTGGCATCAGTTTGTATAAGACACTTCAGCCATTTAGTCACAGTGTTTCCTGAGAGTCCGCACTGACCACTGCAAATACAAGAAGAGTAAAACTTACATCCATGTTCTTCGCAAGCCTATTTTCCTTATGTATTTACATCTCTCTTTTTTTGTTTGTTTGTTTTTTTTTTTTTTTTTTTTTTTTTTTTTTTTTTTTTTTTGCTTATTTCTAGTTATTATCATCACATTTTACAGCAATGGTCCTCAAACATAAATAAGAATGACTTGGAAACCTTGTTAAATTACAGCTTCCAGGGCCTTAACCCCAGGATAGAGCTCATGAACTTGCATTTCCAGAGATCCGGTCCTGCCAAGTGCTGGTCTGAGGGCCCCACTCTGAGAACTGTTACTTTACAACACTGAGAGTTCCCTGTGAAGCAATGTCAGGTTCCTCCCTGCAGTCCTACAGTATCCATAACATGGAATTGACGTCAGTGGGAATTACATAGGCCACAGAGATGTCATGCCGAGGCCTTAAGTGTTTACAACCAGCTGCTCACCACGTCGCTTTTGTCTCCTGTGTTTCACTTGTATCCCCCCTTGGGCATTGCTGTTGCTGTTTCCTCATAAGTTGT
The DNA here is from genome assembly GCF_012274545.1 of Fukomys damarensis. Lineage (NCBI taxonomy): Eukaryota > Metazoa > Chordata > Mammalia > Rodentia > Bathyergidae > Fukomys > Fukomys damarensis. Next base: position 22,678,236 of record NW_022900926.1, on the reverse strand, counting down.
TGCAGTTACAGCTCCTGATGAGGTCAAAAAGTCCCAGCTTAAAAGCCTTGAGGACCTGGAGCAAATGTTCCTCTGTCTGAACTTCTGGTACTCTACCTGAGCTTAAAAGTCAAAGATGATTACATTTATCACCTAATCATCTTGAGAGGGTGGTGAGATTTACCAAACATTAACAGATACTACGAAGGCTGCAATGGTCAGCTCCGGGACAGTCATGCAGTTAGCCTGGACCACGATAAAGATAAATGGGTAAGAGACAACCTTAAAGTAGCACAGGGAATTTGATGGCTTACCTATTGCTTTGCCTATGAGTTTGTCTTCTTGTACATGGTTTGAAATTGTGATCTTTGTTAAGCAAAGCAAAGTTCCTTTTGTTTATTCACAATATTTAGGAGTTTTTCCTGTTCTTTGCTCCCATGTATCTATTTTGTAACTTCACATAAGGAAAAATCAAACAGGCAATTATTGAGTTATTCAAGTATCAAGAGAGAAAATGATAGTGGAGAGAAAAATAAATTTAAAGAACATTGTAAAACAAATAGTAAAAGACTTGGTTTCTCAACTGCAGGCTGTGTGAGACAAGAAAAAAATAGCTAAAATGAAGTAACTCTCAGGTTTCTACCTCTTTTGATCAAGAGAAGGGTGGTATCAAATACATAAATAAGATTGAAGAGGGACTGGTTTGGGTAAGAGGCTGAGTTTGCTATGAGTATCCAGATGACAGTGGAACAGCAAAGTAGAAGTGTTTTTGAAATATTTTGAAATCCAGATTTAGACTTTGGGTGATAAAGCAACTTAGGGGATATTGTTAGGAGACCCCTATGTGTCTATCACTTAGATTTGATAACTGAGGCCCTGTGAGTGGGTCCATGAAAGAACAGTCAGATAATTGAAAAATGAGTCCTAATATTCCTTCCAGGAGGCTTCCAAATAAGGTTTTGATACCTCTGTATATTTTCAGTTTAGTGTTTCAGCTAAAATGTAAGTGGTGTTGCTAAATACAAAGTGCTGTTTCCTTGGAGAAATTCCCCAGGTGCCTGAGCGTGTGCCCATGACTGCTTGCATATGTGCCCACCTGTATAGAAAAACTGGCTTCGTTGCATATTTTAAAGGTTGAATTGGAGACATTTTCAGTTCTCTCAGAAAGGCATAATAAAGTAGTCTGAAATGGTATGCTAAGTACCATTAAAATGTCTGTAGCTCTTTTCCTTTTTTCCATATCATTCATGCCATGTGACACTGATGGGATACTTTTCAGCCACATTTGAAAAGCCTCCCCTGAAGTTGCAAACCCAACGGTTTGGAAGAGATATTTCAAATAACTCAAAATATACAGTGTAAACAAACTGGCCTTTTAGTATGAAGTGTACTAAATTAAAGAAACCAGATGCTTTGGTTGGCTTGGAACAACCAGATTATGATTGGCTCTCCTTCACTGACCATTTTTCTTGGGGCCTCCTCACCTCCTCCTCCCCCCCCCTCTCTCTCTCTTCCCCTAGCCACTATTTCATTTCTTGGGGAAAAATGCAAAAGACACATCTTTCAGCAACAAATGGTTTCTGAAAATAGTGTTATTGTTAATTTGTTTGCTTAAATTCACTGAAATTTGCTTACTGAGACCTAGTGTAAGACTATGAATCACAACTTCGACTGTGTGAAGGGTTTTCCTATATAAATTTTATTTGACTTAAAATTTAAATGGTAAATGTTCCTCTTTCAATGCTACTGAGACATTTTCTGAGGACTGTAGGAATAATTTACCAAGTTATTTACCCACTTGAAACCAAGAAGGCTCGAGATCCTCTGAAAGGGGTCCAAACTCAAATACTCCAATTTATTAAAAGTTAGGCGAATCTCCATGTCTTTCCCTAATACAAAACACCGTACTGCCAAATTTATGCCATCTCAAATCAATTGATACCTTGGGTAAGTCTAGTTAATATGGACTGAAACCCAGTCTCATCTGAAATATCTGGAGAACTGTACCAGGAATGTATTTCTACCTTGAACTTGGAGATCAAATTTCCAGAAAGAGAAGAGAAAGAAGGTCAGGGAGGAAAAAGAAGGTAAAGGAAGAAAGTTCTACATAGCAGGCAAAGAGATCAACACTTTTGTTTCAGTGATTAACACACCATGTAGCTGGAGGAAATTTCATGTTTCTATGATTCAAGTAAGTACGAATAGTCTTTGTTTAAAGGGTTCCTTATGGCTTAGCTAAGAGAAAGGTGGCTGCAGAACATTTCATAAGTATACATTATCCTTTAAGTATTAGTTGTAAAAAGCAAATAGCCAGATACTTCCTCACAGTTACTAAATCCTATTTGTATCAGACAATCATTTTTAGGGCCAGAGCACCTAAACTGCACAAGTCTTTTTGCTCTCCTTTTAAGGAGAAATATTTATTGGGTTTCAATAAGTCAGAAATGGAATTGATCCCAGATAATTCAGGGGGTAAATTTCATTTTAATTTCTAGGAGGTAGAAAAACAAACCACTCCAGAAACTTTCCATGTCCTCCTTTTGTCTCCAAAACACCCATCACTATCCTCTTTCCTCTCTACCCCTTTCCCTTCTCATCCTTGGCTCCCAGCTGACAGTGGGTCCCTGTGGCTTCATTACGGCATCGCAAGACAGCTGGGTGGGCTGGGCTGGGCACCATCCTGGAGATGAATGTCCCACTGTTTTCTCAACAGGGTTGAGCTTTGAAAAATGTAGTATTAAACACATTTTAGAGGGTCTAAGTGGGATCACTGGTGCACCCAAGATACAAGATTTTATTGCTCAGCATGCTACAGCACAGCCTGATTTAGCATCCCAGTTCTCAAACACCACCCTCTCTGCCACCCTCACTCACTTCTCACAGGCAGGACAAAAAGGAATTATAATTTTCATTAGAAATTCTGCCTAGAGAATGAGTTAGGAAACTCATTTTTGTGTTTTTGTTTTTGCATACTTATCCCAAAGTCCTATCCCTATACTAACCTGTTTTGAGATTGATACAAATTTCTGAAAAGCAAAGACAAAAGCTTCTGAGTCTCCTAGCCCAATGTGTCTTGGTCTTGTAACACACAGGGAGGCTGAATGTTCAGAGAGGCAGCTCTGGGCCCAGCTGACTTTTGGCTGATGTCGTCAGGGACCAACCCCAGGCAGATACAGAAATCTTGACTTTCATCAGTGGGCTGCTGGCTATCCAGGGAAAGCAGCACTGAAAAGAGAAATAAGGCAAAGTGGGGGAAAAAATGTCAGTACTGAAAAGTAAAGGGAATTAACAAAGCTCCCACTCTTTTTTCAGGGAAGCTCCGCTTTTCATCCTGGGAAGCTGATGTTAGGTGTCATATTAACTGTGTGTCTTTGTCCCGTCTTTAATGTCTGGCTTCATAGGACCCTAAGTCACTGGGTGACACTGAGATTAGAGTGTGATTCAGGTACAGAGGTCAATGCTGCAGACATGAGTAGTATTTTATAATACATGACACCTTCGAGTGATAAGCTCTGAGCTTTGTGAGTTTTCTGGATTACTAATTCTTGGAGGCGGTGGCTTTTAATTTATGGATTAGAGCACTGGTTTTGTAATTCTTGGAATGTTTGTCCATCGGGCTCGTGTGACTACTTTACCAGCCAAGTTTTACGATTTCATGTCAGGTTGTGAATGCTTTTTTACCTATATATTTTTAACCTTTGCCCTAACAGACAGTTTCTCTGCAGTACTTTCTCCTGGGTCCCACCTAAGCTCCTCTTGCCAAAGAACTCTTCTCATTGTTTTGTTTTTTTATTTTTGGATTGTATGTTGGGAAGCAGGTTTAGCTCCACACTTAGGGATGTTCTAGTACTGTGCTCCATTCTGTATTATCTGTCCCTTTCTTTTGCATCTACTCTTAGTTTAGTGTTTCTTTATAGTTCTAATATGAAGCTACTTACACTTTCAAGATTCTAGTTCTTTTCTTAGCAGATTTTAAATATTTCTTTATATTGTTGGATTTTTTTTTTTTGCCTTCTTTCTCCTGTTTTTGTGCTACTTGGTCTCATACTGAAATTTTTCAAAAAGAGGCACATCCCAATCTTGATGCATGCAGAAATTCAGTCTCTCTTTTCTCATTAATGCATCCACAATAATTCACAGAAGCCTTGATACCCATCTCTGAATATGAGTGGGCATTTCACCCCAGGGTGACTTTTAATTACATCTCCTTTGCCTGAAGGTTAAAGATGCAGGTATTTTACTCAGAATAAAAAAAAAAAAAAAGTGAAATGGAAAGTACTGTCATTAGAGACTTGGCAACAGCTTGAGAAAGTCAGCAACCAAGCCCATGTGCTTACGGCGCCAAGGTGGATGGAGCAGCTGCTTGGGAAGAATATTGAGAAGCCAGCTGTTATTCCCATTGGCACAAGAAGGTGCCAGTCACCACCCAGAGTGCAGAGAAATGCGCCAGAGTCCAGGGAAAGAGCGCCTTCACATGCCAACCAGAAAAGGGCCTCGTTTCCATTGAGAAAGTCAGCAACCAAGCCCATGTGCTTACGGCGCCAAGGTGGATGGAGCAGCTGCTTGGGAAGAATATTGAGAAGCCAGCTGTTATTCCCATTGGCACAAGAAGGTGCCAGTCACCACCCAGAGTGCAGAGAAATGCGCCAGAGTCCAGGGAAAGAGCGCCTTCACATGCCAACCAGAAAAGGGCCTCGTTTCCATGTGTCCAAAGTACCTGGGCTGTTACTTATGCACTCTGCCCTCCTCAGCCACTCGTTCTCCCTTCATAGGCTGGGAAGAGAGAGAAAGCTCGCCGAGGAGCCACCGTTTACTTTTATTTTACATATTTTGTGACAGATTATCTTATGATTTAAATGTTGATTGTGGCAGGGCATGGTATCATATGTTGCTTAATGGTGCAGACGTGCACAAATCCAAGTGGAGGTGACTGAGGCACCGTCCTATATGGGTCAGTCAAACCCCCAGAGCTCTTTACATGGGGATGCGAAATTTTGCTGACCAAAAGCATAGTACCTCAAACTATTTCAAAGAAACTTTGCTACCACCGAGCAGATGGCGGGGGATGTTTTTCCTTAATTTTGTCTACCGCAAAACAGGAAAAACAAGAGATATTTTCCCCTCAAATTTATTCTATCTTGGAATTTAATTCCATACAAATGAAGCTTAGTTATCTTTCACTTTAGCTAGATGTAAGCAATGTTGGTTTGCTGTTATTTTTTTTTTCAATCTAAAAGCATTAACCTAGAGCAGCAATTAGAAAATAATAGCTTCATGATTTTATTTTCCAATACATCTACAACATGCAAAGCTTTCTAATTAAACAACAATCTTCTCCAAAAGGAAGATAGAGAGATTGAGAAAGTTTCCCCTATATCTATAGTCTTGGTTTGAGAGCAGTTTTGTTCTTTCATGTTTATTTAGAGGTTGTAAGGCAACGTAGATATGTAGCAAGCAAAGTTATGGTCTACAAGTGAAATTGGGAAATCTTTTGCTATGAGAACTGGCCCAGAAATTTAACCAGATAAATAAGCAAAACAATTATATTTTCCATGGTTTCCACAAGTCCATAGCAGTGGGAGAAAGCCTTTTCTCTAAATCACATATGGCTCAGTGGACACTCAGGCAATTCTGTGGGAACATATATCCCATTGCCAATACACCAGTGTCCCTGAAACCTTAAAGTTCAGTGTCGCTTGGAATATTTCTTTTACCAGGGACAGCTTCAAACCAAGCAAGTAGATCACTAAGGGGCATTCCTGAAAATTGGACAGAATGGAGATAGAAGCAGAAGGAGATTGCTGTAATCAAGGCTCAGCACAGGGGATGAAAACCCAAGTCATTTCAGGATGCAGGTTACAGCCTGTTATTATAGTGGAGAAAAGAGAGAAAAGAGGCTGCCCCATGATGTGGGAGGGAAGCAGTGTGATGTTCTTCAGAGAGCTATTACAGAACAACTTCTACAAAACAACAACTATTAATTCAAAAACTCACAAGCACTAATTGAAGGGGTGCCATGTGAGTTGTACCAAGCTGGATGACCTGACTCAGGCAAAGGGTAAGCAATAGGAGGAGAAAAGGCCGAGATGCATGAAAAGTTTTCAAAGCACAGCACAAGCCAATTTTACCACAAATGCCATAAAACAAAATGGGATTACAAGCCACTGGACCAAGACTATATATTTTAAAGTTCCATTTATTGATATGCCCAGGATAGGTAACTCTGTAGACAGAGGAGAACTGCTGTTGCTTAGGGCCATGAATGGTAGCACAGAGGGCTAGGAAGGTAGCAACTTAAAGATACAATTTCTCATGGAGGTGATGAAAATGTTCTAAATTGACTGTGGTGCTGGTTGCACATGTCTGTGAATATACTAAAAACCACTGAATTATACACTTTGTGAATTGTGAATTGTGTGGGTATGTAAATTATATCTCAATAAAACTGTCATTGAAAAACGTGAAGCAATAAAATTTGGAGGGGGAAAAAAGCCAAGTAAATGGAAGAAGCAATAAATACTTCAGGAGTGGATCTTCTTCCTCTGGCCCCCTGCCCCAGCCTCCCCTCCTTCCCCACCTACTCAAACGAAACAAAACAGAGAGCTGTAAAATATCCCTGCTCACCTAGAAACAGTGAAACACAAGTCAAACACTCAAAAGAACACAGGTGCCTCATTTCCTACCACATTTGGAGCCCACTTAAATGTGAGACTTGATGAGTCCCAACTCAGCCCCAAGAGAATTACAAGCTGGTGAATTATTGTCTAGCTTCTTTTGCAGACAAAATGGCTCTGCTCACAACAACACAAACTTTTGGATAAAAAGAGTAGAATTTCAAACTGCCTGAGGTCGTCTCATAAATAACAAAAAAAAAAAAAAAAAAAAAAAAAAAAAAAAAAAAAAAAAAGAAGTAAAGAAGAAGAAAGAGAAAGAAAAAGAAAGAAAGAGAGAGAGAGAAAGAGAGCAGGTAGATTGGCACCAGGCAGATCTTACCAGAACTCAAGCATTTACAAAGTTCTCCTATTTGAATTTATTTCAAGCAGTCAATAAATAAATGGTTCCATGCTATTAAAAAATGGAGAAAAGAGAAGACTACAAACAAGTGCTTCTACCTCCTACAATTTGGTCCATTTCCCCAGCTCCTTCTCAGAGAAAGATGCAATTGTTCAGTTGATGACCCTGGTACCCAACATATTTTCTTTGGGGCCATCTTTTGAATATTATTTTTGTATAAAGCCAAGTAAATGAATGGAGAAGTTGAAAAACATAATCAGAATATTACATTGACACTGTTGTAGAGTTTCCTAATGCCGAGAAACAAGAAACGAGTGAAAATGAGTTTGCCAAAGTGAACACTTTATGCATCTTTATATAGGGCATATTCCCAAGTGAGAAAATACACTTGGATAAAATTGAAAAAACAAAATATTTATTGAACAGTTAAGATTTATGACATATTTATTACATTTAAACAGAACCCTTCCCCTCAAGAACTTATGTTTTAAATATTTTGCGTGTGTATGTGTTTCCCTCATCCTTATTTTCCATCTCTGGTGTTCAGAAGTGGCACTGTTAGATGTTTGGTAGGAACTACAAACATTCTGACCAACTACAAGCACATAACTACCCCTACTCCAGCCATCTATCTGTCTTTCCAAATTGTCTATCTTACACTTCCTGACTTCTAGCGATCACGGAGGTCTTCTCAGATATTGCAATACACCAGATCAGATTTTTTTAAACTAACTCAGAAATTCTTATATTAATATTAGTCTTGAATGACAGAAAAGTGATTGTTCGTTTTGTATCATCAGAGGAACCATCTTTCCATTGCATAGTTCAGATCCCTTCACAAGGCTCTGAAAAAAGCTGAACACATGCAGAACATCAAGGTTTGGGAGTAAACTATGCTAGACATCCTAGAAAAGACCCAGAAAGAAGTCAACACAGTCAGTGTTAGAAGTATGCTACGAAGCTAAGGTTCTTCATTTAGGAATTTAGAGAATTTTTACTTTTAGCTGAAGTGATCACAGTGGTCTGACATGGCTTCAGAGATGCTATGTTAGTAAAACTGTTCCATGTCACTTCCTGATCTTTACCTCAGAATGTGAACTGTGACCTCTCTAGCTAAAAATGTGAAATGTATTTTATCTTAGTGTATTCTTAATCTTCAGACTAAATATTTCAACAGTAGTGCATTTTAATTTCTTTGTTACAGTTCTGTCCTGAGTGTGATGGTTATCCAAGTCTTTCCTCAACTCTGATGTGGCCAAGAAAAGATATGCCTGTTGCCCACCAAACCTGAGCCTGGCCATATGCAACAACTGAGCACCTTCTTGTAGGGCCAAGAGTTTTTCTTTCTTGACAAGAACCTGACATTTCTGTCCCTCTCTCTCTCTCCCACTCCTCCATCCCTTCTGCAAATTCTGTCACAAAACTACTCCAGCACCTACTTCTGTGTTTACAGCTCTGGTTCTTCTTTGTAGCCACCTATAAGAAGCTCAGACTGTGATTTTTCATCACCATTTCCTTTCCAGTATATTCTACAAGTCAGTTTACCCCACCAAACTTCTCCTCTCAGCAGAGCAATGAGAACCAGTTCTCCCAACTAGAGTGTCGAATTCTAACCAGATAGTCTGCCCAGAAACAGTGCGGATTATAAATATTTGCTTTCTGCCCTGTTTGCTTTTTCCTTGTGTATTCTATTTTGTTGGACAATTGCGCTTTGGGGCATGGCCTTTAACATGTGTGTTCTCTGACAAAGTAGAATGCCCATCTGTGGTTCTCAACAATGTGTCCCCACTGAAGTCACAGGGAAACTGTAAAAGTATGCCCAGATTCTCCCCTGACCAATTAAATCAGAATGCTTGGTTAAAAACAACTGATAGTAGATGGTTGTGAAGGTGAGTAGTACATTAGGCTATTTCCCTTTTCCGCTCATCCTAGAGAAATGGGAGAAAATCCTGACCACTTTGAAAAATATGGTGGAAAAAATATACAAGAATATGTTCTGGGCCTGTGTGGTGGTGCAAGCCTGTGATCCCTGCATTTAGGAGGCTGAGACAGGAGAATCACCACAACTTCAAGGCCAGCCTGTACGATAAAGCAAGAGTCTGTCTCAAAAAGAAAAGTATGTTCTTGTTGCAGATTCACAACTGCTAAACCATATAATTAGAAAACTAATGGTATATAAAAGCTCATGTTTTTCTAAATCACTTCATGTCTGTCAGAAGTTAAAATAAATGATGGATCTCTTCTTTTTTTTAGAATTTATTTTTAACTGACAAAAATTGTATATATTTATGGGGCACTGTATGATGTTTCTATATATATATACAAAGGATACTGTTCAAATCGGATTAAATGTATCTACTCTTTATTATTTCTTTGTGTAAAAAAATCATTCACCACCTTTATAGTCACCTATTAGATAGCATCACACCAGAAGAACTATTTCTCCTAACTGGAACTTCGACACTCACTGATCAAACTTTCCTAATTCCACCTTTCCCCTAGACTCTTTAGTGACCACTGTTTTACTCTCAGCTTTATGAAATCAACATTTTTAGATTCCATCTGAGGGAGATCATGCAGTGTTTGTCTTTCTGTGCCTGTTTTATCTCACTAAACACAATGGTCTCAAGTTCCACATACATTATTGCAAATGACCATATTTCATCCTTTTTGTGGCAGAATACTATTCCATTGTGTTCTCAGAGTGATTGAAGACTATAATGAATCTCTACATGTTTAACTTATGACAGTTAAAGACACATTGCCATCAGTCCCCCTTGAAATATTCCCTCTCACTTCAAACTTTAAACACACTTACTCCATTATTCTTACAACTTTCTGAAGCAGTTCTAGAATCCTTCTTTCCAGAATGTCTTTAATTGCACTATCATGGCTACCTCTGTGTTCTGAACTGATTCAAAACATTTACCTTTTGACTTTGGAAGAAAACCAGAAGTTGCACAGTGCCAGATCCAGTGAATAAGGTAGATAAGAACACACTATACTATTTTTACTAGCCTACCTTTCCATTGGGTGGCACTCGGTGGGAACATTCACCATTCTTTTTAACACACCTCTTCAAGACACTCACGATAGAGGATTTAAGAATGGTGGGATAAGTGTGTTCAAAGCAAGTGAGACTATTGTGAAGGAGATTAAAGGCAATGTGTCTTTGCTGGAATCATTTTTTAATTTAAATATTCATCATATATTCTGATCACCCTTCACAGATATGCACATTTTCTTTATTCTTCAGTTAGTGAACATTTTTGTTTCCATTTCTTGCCTATTGTGAATAGTGCTTCAGTAAATGTCAAAGTACAGGTGTTTCCTCAACATTTATTTCCTTTGGAAATAGCAATTACTGGATCACATGGTAGTTCAATTTTTAAGTTTTTAATGCATTTCTATACTGATTTCTATAATGATTGTACTAATCTACATTGCTACCAACAGTCTGTAAATGTTCCCTTTTCTCCAGCCCTTGTTATTGTTAGTCTTTTTGATACTAGCCATTCTTCTTAGAGTGAGGTGATACTCTTGTAGTTTTGATTTTGTTTCCCTGATGGTTAGTGATGTTTGGGCATTTTTTTCATATACTTACTATCCATTTGTATGTCATCTTTTGAGAACTGTCAATTTACAACTACTGCCCATTTGCTCATCTATTTAGTTTTGTTGCTATTTGGTTTGGTTTGGTTTGAGTCTTTTGATTTGTTTTATCTCTTTGCTGTCACGTTCCTCACATATTCTGGATGTGAAGCTCTTGTCAGATGTGTAATTTGTGGATATTTATTCCCACTCTGTAGGTTGGCTTCTCATTCTGTTAACTCTTTTGTTATGCAAAAGCTTGTGTGTGTGTGTGTGTGTGTGTGTGTGTGTGTGTGTGTGTGGTACTGGGAATTGAGTCCAGGGCCTTTGCACTGAAATACACCCCCAGCTTTTTTTGTTGTGATTTTTGAGATAGGATTTCTCTCACTAAGTTACTCAGGCTGGGCTTAAACTTGTGATCCTTGTGCCTCAGCGCCAAGAATGCCTGGTTGTGCAAAGGCTTTTCAGTTTAATGTAATCCCATGTATCCATTTTTGCTTTTGGTTCCTGTGTTTTGGGTTGTTATCCACCCCCCAAAAAAAACCCTGCCATTTCCAATGTCCTGAGGCACTTTGCCTATTTTCTTTTTTTTGCTTTTTCAGTTTTTATTTTTATTAGTTTGCATTATATAGTGATTATATTCTTTATGGGGTATTGGTACATGTATATAATGCCCCACAATTCTTTTTTCATTCCCTTTTCCACTCCTCTCTCTCCCTCCCTCCATTTCTTGATCCCTTTCCCATTTGAAAAAAAATCTACCTCCTTGCTTCCTATTATCTTTTATTTTCCTCTTTATTTAGGTTTTGGGTTTCTCATATAAGAGAAACCATGTGATATTTCAGCTTGTTTATTTATTTAAGCTGATTTATTTCACTTATAGTGTAGTCTCAAGGGACACACATTTTTTCTATAAGTGACTCAAATTTGTCCTTTATGGCAGAGTAATACTCCATAGTGTGTAAATATATTTTCTTTATCCATTCACCTGTTGATAAAAGAAAGACCACTTCCAAGACTTTAGCTATTATGAATTGTGCTGCTATAAAATGGGTGTATATGTATTGCTGTAATATGATTCCTTTAACCCTTTGGTGAAGATACCTAGAAGGGAAATAGCTGGGGGAAATGGAATTTCTGTTTTTAGTTTTTTGAGGATTGTCCAAACTGATTTCCATAGAGGTGATACTAGTTTACATTCCCATCAACGTTTTTAGTTGATTTTTTTTAGTTTGATTTTTGTATACAGCAAGAGATAAGGATACAGCTTTATTCTTCTGCATATGGATATCAAATCTTCTCAGGCCCATTTATTGAAGACCTTCTTTTCTCCAGAGCACATTCTTAACATCAAAGTCAGTTGGTTGTAGACTTGTACACACTCTATTCTTATTGCTTGATATATTTGTTTTTATACCAGCCCCATGCCGTTTTAGTGACTATAGCTTTGTAGCATATTTTAATCCAGATGGTGTAAGATCTCTTTGTTCCATATCACTTTGATTCTTCAGGTTTTTTGTAGCTCATTCCATTTGAACTTCTAGATCTGTGAAAAGTATCATTGCTATTTTGATAGAGATAGCATTAAATTTGTAGATTGCTTTGGGTAGTGTGGACATTTTAACAACACTGGTTCTTCCAATCTATGAGCAGAAGATATCTTTCTGTTTTTGTGGGTCTTCAGTTTATATCATCCATGCTTTCATACAATGTTTTCCTTGTAAAGTTCTTTCACCTCTTTGGTAAAATTTACTCTTAGGTATTTTAATTAGTTATTATAAATAAGATTGCTTTCTTGATTTCTTTTTCAGCTAATTTGCTATTGGTTTTTGTATGTTGATTATTAGTTTAATAGTTTTTTAGTGAAGTCTTTAGGGGTTTTTTTATATAAGATCATCTGCAAGCAGGGGTGAAGGGAGGGCAGGGACAAGGGGAAAAAATAAGAACCAAGACCTGTCATGTGAAGGTGCAGGATCCCAGTAATGAATGTAACTGTATTGTATACCTAGATTGTACCAATAAACTCAATAAAAAGAAAAAAAAATTTAAAAATAAATAAGATCATCTGCAAGCAATGACAATTTGACTTCCTCTTTTCCAATTTGGACACCTTTTATTTCTTTCTCTTGCCTAATTGCCCACATCAGCACCCTGCTGAATAAAGGAAGTGAGAAGTGGGCATCTTTGTCGTGGTCCAGATCTTTGAGAAAAAGCTTTCAGCTTTGATGGTTCCTTATTCCATCTAAGAAGTACGTTGATTTCAAGAAGCATATATTTTAACAAATCAAACACATGATAAGTTATATTAAAGGATTGTTTTGCAGTAGTGTTGTCCCAATTGTATAGATCAAAGTTTCCCAACCAATGTCCTATAAGTGGGTTCCTAATGTGCTGAAATATTGAATACTTTTGAGATCCACAGTGACCAGCTAAGATCCCATGCAAAAGACTCTGGACATGAGCAACCAGATGCATCTAACCCAGTGGGCAATTAAATGTTATATTTACATGTGTAATAGAGTTTGAAAGCAGGAAATCCCTGAAGAGATACAGATGCAGACCCTTGAGTGTCTGATATGATAATGTGCTTTGAATAGAAAAAAAAAAATATATATATATATATATGCTTATAAATCCATCCAACAGTTATATACACAGGAGTAAAGCCAAGAACAGCATAAAAAGCATTGTCATTATGTTATATTTCTCAGTGACAGTGATCCCTAATATAATATTACATGAGTATAACAGACTTACAATAGGAACTCAGTGAACATAGATTGAAAATAAACAATTTGTTTATCAGTTCCAAAATAATTCTTTCAATATGTTTGGAATCATTCTTCAGTTCCTGTCCTCAAATTCATACAGAATAAAATCATAATAAGACTTAAAGAACTACTTCTCTGGGTTTATTTGTCACAAAGCAGGAAGTAGTGTGCAGTTCACAGGAAGTGGAGAGGTCTCTCCACACCCAGGCCTCAGGAGAGCATCTACAGCACTGTATGAGGAAACCACCCCAGAGGGACAGGGAGTGGGGAGGGAAGGGGCCACAGTCATGACCCTTGCTGACTGACCAATTTGCCAAAAATGGAATGGAAACCAAAATGAGACCTGGGTTATAGGAGAAGATAGCATTCTTTTGGGGATCTATTAAATATATAAAACACTCTGACAGTTTATTCTCAACAAAGAAGCCTGCTTGATCCTTTAAAAACTTTAGTCCAATCATATTCCTCCCATTCAGAATTCTCCTGTGCTTCCTGTCTCTCTTTTGAGTCCCTAAACTATCTCTTCTCCTGGCTTAATCCATACAGGCCAACCCTACAAAATACTTGAGACTGGGTAATTTGTTACTCAACATTTTAGAGGCTGGGAAGTTAAAGACCAAGGTGCCAGCAGATTTTGTTTCTGTTGAGAGCTTGATCTCTACCCCCTAAGATGGCAGGCACCTTCTGTGTGTCCTCGCATGGCGCAAAAGGCAAAATAGCTCTCTTCAACTTCTTTTATAAAGGCACTAATGTGATTCTTGTAGGCAGAGCCCTCAAGATTTAGTCATTTCCCTGAGGGCTCCACCTCTTAATACCACCACCATGGGGATGAGGTCTCAACATGAGTTTTGAAGAAACATACTGAGACTTAGTGTCTCCCTGCCTTCCCTCTTTCTCTATGCCTTTATTCTTCACATTCATCCCTCCCAAATTCCTCTCTCTGTTCCAGCATGCTGGTCTGCTCACTGTTTCTAGAATATACCAGTAGGTTCCTTGAGGTCTTGCACTCACTATTCCCTGAGCTTAAAGTGCTCCTCCCAGATATCTTCATGGCTCAATCACACTTCGTGCAAGTCTTTGCTCCAAGTTACCTAAGCTGGCCTTTCCAGGCCCTGCCCTATATAAGCTCTGGCCCTGTCCTGCCCAAGCACATTGGAATCTGCCATGCATTCTCTCATCCTTCTCTTGATCTATTTCATCTCAGAGCCTTACGTTACTGCCCTATAAGATGTAATTTACTGATTTTGTTTATGGTCTGTCTTCCCCTAGGTTTGTAGAATTTCAACCTGACACGGAAAGGTGTGTTTTGCTGCATTGGCTGCTATATTTCCAGAGTCTAGAACAGGGCCTGGCACAAAGTAAACACTCAAAAATATGTTTGAGAAATAAATGAATAAATATCTGATTGGTCTGCAGCCACACCACCACCCAATGAAAACCAGAGGTATAGGTTTAGTAATACAGGACAAAGATGCAAGGGGTGATGGTACCAGATGAGTGGAGTTGGAGGTCTCTAAGCTCCTTCCAGTGCTATGAGTTTGATCTAAGCATCATGCACACATACACAGACACACACACACACTTCACGGACAGTAGTACATACCCTGTTATTTTCCCCCAAACACTCATTTTGGAAGATACTTGGAAAATAGGTTTCATGGACAAATGTGTTTGGGAAAAGTTGTATGAGCTCACTTGCTTAGACAGCCACAGTGCACGTTACTGAAGCATCTGGGACAGCTTACTGGTTAAAAATAAAAAAATCAATTTTGTTAAATACTCATGTTTCCCCAACACGTTTGATTACAATGCTCTCCTTAATACATAATGCTTAATTGTAGATCAAAAAATAATGTTCCTCCCTTAAACCTACTTCTACACTGTCATAACATCAATAATATTTATGTAAAAGTACAAATAAAAAGCCATATAATATTTATATAGTATGTTGTATATGTTCGATACATCTATGGAAATACCAATATTCTTGATATTAAAACTTTATTTCAAAGGGATTGGTAAAACACTATCATCTTCTTGACTTCACTTGATTCCTACCTTCTGTGATGCATAAAAGGCTGACATTACTGTCCTTATTTAACAAAACAAAATTTAATGATGCTCAGAGTGGGTAAGACTTAGCAAGTTCACAAAGATAATAAATATCTTTTCCTGTGTTGATTTATTTCCTTCATGGTACAGTTGTAAATACTATATAATACCCATCCTTCCTTAACAATAAGTCATATCTCTCACATCTTTGAACAAGGATTGTCTCATATTAAGTTAAGGGCACAGGCTGTAGGACCAGTCACCTTGGTTTCAGATGCAGTTTCACACTCACCGTTCATGCGATGGGCAAAATAACTCAACATCTCTGTCTCTCAGGGCATGGTACTAATAGTAGTGCTCATCTTAAGGGAGTTATTGTGAAGATTAAATGAGAATTCATAGAAAGTGTTTCAGACTTTCCTTATCATACACTAATGGCTCAATAAGTGTTAGCTACTAATATAGAAATATGTTCCCGTTTTTAATAACAACATAACATTCTATGACATGGATATAATCTAATGAATTCAATCATTTCCCTATCAAGTCTAGTTTTTGCCATCTGTTTCCCTTCTGAAAAACAAACAAAAAATGAACAACACTTGAGGTTGAAAGAATCCCAAGTGTTGTGTTGGCACTGAGGGCTGGAATGAAGAACTCCCAAACGCTTCCTGGCGCTGAACAGGCACTAGCCGTGCCTGCAGTGGCCTCGTGGTCCTTCTCAGGACAGCAGACTGGATGTGGAAGTCTCCTAAGAACAGAGTATCTCCTGGGACTTGGAGCATTTCCTATCCGTGATCAGCAACATCTTTTCTTGCCGTATTTTGGCAAGTTTGTCCTTGTTCCCGGCCAGAATCAGGAAGTTCAGAAGCACATGAAAACAAACAATACATAAAAACGCTTCTGCAATTATTCAAAGTTCAGAACAAAACATTAAATTATTCAGCAATATAGGGACTTGGTTATCGTTTTACCTTTTTAATTGTATTTATCCTCATTGATGGGCCCATCTTTTCCTTCCCAATGAATACTTTTCTTAGCAGTGATTTCCATTAGACTTTTTTTTTTCATGAAGTATGTTTAAGTATGGAAAGTCATTAAGACTAGTTATCCCTATAGTCTGCAAAAATTTACAGGCATTTTTAAAGACCCGGATAGTTCTATCCTCAGAGCAATTTTCAAATTATATTTTATTTTTCCAAGGAATTTTTACTTTTCTAGAGAGCAGCACGATATTTTTCTTTAAAATCCCATCATTTCAATCATCATAGTTGGACCAATTGCAAGTAGTTCTATGCAGTGCTACTTTTCAAAATTTTACGGAGCATCTCGAGATCCACATACAATTCAAAATCTAAGAATCAGCTTCTTAATAAAGCCTTCCCAATTCCTTAACTCTATATAATGTGCAAGGGGCTCTTCTTCTTTGTCTCACTGTACTCACTCAGCTAAATCCAAGGAGTTTTCAGTCATCACACCACCCGCCTTTTCAGCAAAGTCTGTCAGAAAGTTATTTCTTCCCTCTTGAAGTACCCGCCTCCAGGACACAAGTTCTGATTTTTCCTCCCACCTTTGTGGCTTCCCCTCCTTTACAGACTCCTCCTCTTCCAGAAAGGCATTAAATGTTGGCTATTTAAGCCTGGATGCTAGCCCTATCCCCTTGTCACTACATTTCCTGGACAACTTCACATATGCACATAGCTTTTTTACATAGTTATATCTCCACCCAAAACATTCTCACTGAGCGCCCAGGTCCATATGTCCAACTGCCTACTTGACATTTTTCTTTAAAATCTCAACAGCACATTCAGTGCAGCCAAAGGTGAAGGCACAAATTTCTCCCCAAAAGCTGGATCCCTCAAAAACTCTATTTCCCTGTGATTGCACAATCAATCATTTAGCTCCACAAACCAAAACTCTAAGAATTATCTTTAATACATTCCTTTCCTTCAGCCCTCATATTCAGTTCCTCACTATACTCTATCAAAGTTACCAACTGAAAATCTCTAGAATCAGTCACTTCTCTCTACCAGCATGACCTTCTCAAACCTACCATCTTTTCTCACCTGGACTATTACAGTAATCTAACCAATCATCCTTGCTCCCTCCAATTCTTTCTCCATACTGTATCCAAAGTTGGTTTGCAATGTGCACATCTGAACACATCACTTTTCCATTAAAATCATTCCTTGGTTTTCTAATCCTCTTGAACTAAAGTTATGCTCTCTGGCCTATCCTACAAAGTCCTGAAAATTTGCCCCTTCGCTTTGTCCCACCCCGTTCACTTTGTCTTCTTTGCTATGACACACTTGACTTTGTTACAACATATCAGATATGCCATTCTTTTGCCACGGGACCTTTGCACATATGCTTCTTTAGCCCCAGATTACTATACTGGGAATGCCCTTATAATATGTGATCCAAATCAGAATATTTTTGAGCATGAGAGGGGGCACTGTTACTAGTTACAGTAGACAACAGGCATAAATCAAGACTGTACAGGGTAAAAGGGTCATATAGTCACCGTCAATTATATTCACCTACTCATTTACCAGATCTCAACGCACACATAGATTCTTAAAGGAAACTCATAACAGCCTCCCTAGCAAAGAGAGGTTTTATAACTTTCACAGCACAGCATACCTCTCTTTTGTTCCACTAGCCAAAGTCACAACTGTGTATTGTGCAAAGGATGATTCTATGCTGTCTCCTCCATGAGACAGTAAGCCCCATGAGACCAAGACTGTTTTCACGTTTCTCACCAAAGTATTTGCCTGCCACAAATTCATGCACCATCAATAGTTTATATGAAATCACTTATCTTTGAAATTTCTCTTTTTCTGTAATTGGCACAACCAATCATCCAGGTATGCAAGACAGAAATCTACAGTACCTTTGACACCTGCCTCACCCTCCCCCCAGAATTTGAATAATTCCTCCCCACACCCATTTTCTTTGTAGGCTTCTTTCTTCCTCCTTTCTCTTTTGGCCTCTTTCTTTCTCCTTCACCTGCTCCACCCCTCCATGTATTTTTTTCCTCAGAAGGCTAATACAGTCATCAGATACCAAAAGAAATCTCTTCCTAAAAGAAGTTACAAGTATTCCTGAAAATATGATTGCTAATTTACATTGTTTGCCTGTATTCATAGAAATCTGGTTAATGTAGACCTGCTTTAAGAATATAAGTTATAGCTTCAGGGCCGGGGATTTAGCTCAGTGGTTCTGCCACCTGTCTCGCAAGCTCAAGGACCTGGGTTCGATCCCCAGTACCAAAACAAAACAAAAAAAAAAAAACCAAAAACTTCAATCATTGTTCTAAAACGTTAAGGAAGGCTTTAAATTGAAAAATTATATTTAATTTCAATATTGAAGAGCAAATGTTTCTCTTTCAGTCTTAACTGAAACACTTTACAGGACCAGTAGGAAGTTGTCTTAAACATAAATGTTTCCAAGATCTTTAGTCGTATAAAATCACAAAGTCTCACAACGCATCTGAGGGAGGGAGCCAAACCCAGATGTTCAGGAATCAAGTTACTTTCTACTGTGCACTATATGTACTCCTTTATACAGCTCTCTTCTGGGCTATGTATTGCCTGAGTATTGAGAAACTATCTTATTTACCTTTCTATATCCTTTTTTTCTCCTTACTTTTCAACATTTCCCCACCTACTTTCCACCATTTTGCGTAATGTTTCACACAGTCATTTGTTGAAATGAACTGAATTAGCCTAGGTTCCCTCTCAACCTACTCTGAAACTGGCCTTTTGAGGACTCACATGACCTAAAAGTTCTACTAACCTGATAGCTACCAACATCTCCAGGGAAACCTGCATGTCCTTGCCTTCTAACCTGCATGGGCCTCACGGTTCCCAAGCCATAGTCCACAGCATGTGTTATCCTGGGCATCTTAGGTTGTCCGGATAAAGTACCATGATACACACTCCATACGCAGGACAAAGGTTTCACACTCACTATATTATTAACCATGATGTGCCCAGCAAGGGAAGATCAAAGGAAATCATGAATACCATCGTGGACAATGGCTCTGGAGAGGAGAGACATGTGCAGGTGGCAAAGGGCAAGGGCTCCTAGTCCATCCGAGTGCAAGCTGTCCAGGGGGAGTTTCTGAGGCCTGAGGGAGCTCAGACGTTTGAAGTCCTTCAACAAGAGCCTGACACTTAGAAAATTCTCCTAAATAATGTCATGAGGATGAGTAGGGACTCTAGAATATCAGAACAGTAACAAAGAATAGAATCTATACATATAATATATATATATATATGTATATATATATATATATAATTATGTAAGGGATTTATCAAGTAGGCTTACTGGATTAGAATGGGAAGAATCCCAAAGGTGGAAGAATCCAAAATGCCTGTCTTTATTCTGGAAAGCTGGAGCATCCAGTAGCAGTCTAAATTCCAAGGCCTGGAGGTCACAAGTATGAGTCTGTTTCAGAAAGCCAAAGAGTAAATGAAGGCTGAAAGTCTGTGTGGAAGCCTGAAGGAACTAGAGACTACCATCTGAAGGCAATGGCAAAGGCTGGAGGGCCTCTGAAAAAAGAGAAGACTTCTTTCTTTCTGCTTTCATTCCATCCAGGCTGCATGCCTATTGGTTGTTACCACCCACATCCAGGGTGGGCCTTGCTCCCAGTTTTCAGTCTATATTTCAGTCATCCACAACCAAACCCAGAGCTTTACTGATCTTCTTGATGATTCTCACTCAAGTCAAGATGACATATCCCAACTAACAATCATGAATAGCTACTTGGTTTTGAGTGCCTCAGTGTGCCAGGCACCATGCTGAGCAGTGTGTGCATGTGTGTGTGTGTGTGTGTGTGTGTGTGTGTGTGATTTTTTTTTTTTTTAATTTTTTGTACTGGGAATTGAACTCTGGACCTTGTGCTTGTGAGGCAGGCGACAGAACCACTGAACTAAATCCCTGGTAGTAATATAATTATTAAAACAGCAACAAATTTGGCTTTGGGGTGATTCTGAGATGAAAAGTATTATCCCAGATGCAAGAGAATGGTTTGCAAGTCTGCCCCGGAGTTTTCTTAGTGAGGGCAGACCCAGACTGCATTGTCGCTGAGATGACTCCTCAGGTTATTCTCCCTCTCAATCTTTTGTAAGAAGATCCGCTCTTTGTGTTCTTTTAAGTTCTTTTACAGATTCTTGGAATTCTCCTTAGACATTCCCGCTGCTTCTTGTTCAATATCTTTTTTATTAAGCTCCTGTGTTCCCAGTGATCGAAACATTTTTTTTTCCTCATTCTCCACCAAAACATTATCAAGCTAAAGAGTGAAGATAGCTCCTTTTGCTCCCAGTCTGAGTTAAAGCCTGCCTCACCTACTTCGGGAAATGAAGCACTGCTCTTTGCACATTCACTTTGCCAGCCTCCAAATCCCAAAATAAACATTTGTCATAATGTTTCTAATAATCCTAAACAACAGTTGCAGAGTAGTATAGTATTGTTAGGTTTTTTAAAATCTCTTTTTTCTGGATTTGATGTAAAGATCAAGATTTTTAAAAGAAAAGAAAGAACTTTTTCATGTGCACACAAAACCCTGTTTTATTCCTTTTGCCAAAAGTGTGGTTTCTGGATAACTTGCTCCATTTCTCTCTTTCCTGCATACAAAACTCTTTCAACAACAGCCCAGGAGTCGTAGCTAGTGAGACAAACCAATCAGGGGGCCAACTCAACACAATGCCCTTGATCACAGGCTGGACCAGCCTCACTCAAGAAAGCTGAAAGTTAAACCTCCACAAGGGAGATGTGGGTGTGATCCGTCACACTGGATTTCTTGCGTAAGATCACTGTACTCAGGACCTAATCTCTGCCTGAGTTCCCTAACCTGGCTGCTTGGACTATTTCAAATCTATGGAGTGATTAAATTGCTCAGTCCTCCTCCTCTTTGTTAGCCTAGATAAACATCCAAGGAGAGGTCACTTTCTTAACTAACTCTGAGAGTAGTCATCTGAAATAAAGCCCACAGATGAGGCAGGGCAGGGTGGTAAAAGTTCAAGTATAAGATTTGGGGATCTGGCTCTCTCGGTTTTCATTTTGCAAGAGGTGGCAGTGACATGAAAGAGAAAAATACTGAGGAAGCCCAACCGCAGAGCTTCTCCTTCCCCGCCATATTTGGGCTGTTCTGTGATTTCCTGTTTCTGACACTACGTTACCTCATCTCCTTGTTCGTTAGTGACACCACCACCATGAATCCCCTTTCCACCCTCCCACCACCACCCTTCAGCGTCTTCCTCAATCCTCTCAGAGGCAATAGAAGCACAGTAGCTGCTGCTCTGTCCCTGTCTTAGACCTTCTCTCCACCCTGAAGTGACCTTGACACCCCACGATTAGGACCAGTCTGGTTCTCATCATATGGCCCATGTTTCAGCCACTGTAAGTTGTCATCGCTGTCAGGGTCTCCACCCTCCTTGCCAGTTACATAAGAGGCCACATAAACGTCTGCTCCCTAGCACAAGCTTTTATTAAACAGACACCGCACAAGAGGCCAAGTGGGCAAGAGGTCCATCCGGTGCCACATTCCCCAGGGAGGGAGAGGGGCTGTCTCCAGGTCTTGACTCCCAGAGCGAATCAGCCCAGCTCCCTGCCTGTATTTGCAGCCTTCGGTACCAAGGACAACATGTTATGTTTTCAGCCTGAAGAAGCAAAAGAGCAGCAGTCTTTTCAAAAATAAGAATTCCCTTGCTGTTTGTTTCCTTTTGGAACACAATGAGAACAGACTGAGGACATGACTCTGAGCTGTCAACGCTTCCTCCCGGCTTCCACAGCACCTTTCCTTTGCCAGGAAGAAAAAAAAAACAAAAACCTGCTGAAGTTAAACAAGAGCTTAATGAATAGTCAAAATAATTGTTTAGCTTGGATATAAGGCCTTAGGTGAAGAGATGATTGCTGGGGGCCGGGGGCCAGTAAAAGCAGCTCAGCAGGACACCACTTGTGCTGTCCTTCAGACAGAGCCCAGTGGTCTCCTCCAAGGTCAGTTGTCGCTGAGCTGTTTCTCTTCTCACCACCACACTGAGGCAATTTGGCATCAGCAGGGACTCACAGAAGTAGGGAGAGAGAAAAGAACTTCCCTTATTAAAAATATATGCCGACAGCTTTCATCTTACTACATTAGAGCTTCATTTACACAGAACACCCAGGATATGGAAAATTTGGTTTGTTTATATTTAACTCTTTTCCATGTTGAAAATTTCTAAAATTCCATTAGTCCACTTACAGTTGTCCTGCCTCCTGCCACACTAGTATTTTTAACATAATTTAATCCAATTATTAAAATAATTATTTACTGCTCTCAGAGCTATCATGAGGTTTATGAGTGATCCACTTTTATGGTTGCAGTTGTAGTTAAAGATGGTGTAAGCAGTGAAACTGAATCTTTCATGTGTGATTTTGTTGATTTGTGTATACTGGTGTATGTTGCTTGTTTAGATGTTCTTGCTATGAACTTGCTGATGGTTGATTCTTTTACCTCAAAAGTGAGGTGCATAATAAAAATTCTGCCTGATTAAGAACTTAAGTAAATTAATTACCAGCTAATTTCAGTTCTGCTGGATATTTTTAATCATTGCTTTCCATTTTGAACTTGAAAGTAATAGATGCCTTGTCGATCCAGAACAGGATTCAATTATCTTTTCATACAACCCTTCTCCACTGCAGTGCTATTTGGTTTTTGTTTTTGTTTTTGCTTTTCTGTTTTTTGCAACAGGGTCTCACTATATAGTTGAGACTGACCTGGAACTCACTTTGTAACCCAGGCTGGTCTCAAACTCACAGCGATCCTCCTACCTCAGCCTCCTGAGTGCTGGGATTAGAGGCTTGCGCCACCACGCCTGGCTGCAATGCTCTTTGAATAAACATCTATCTGACTTAATTTGGAATTCATCAAAGCAAAAGGCTCCACTGGTATTCAGTTTTTAGGAATCATAATGACTACATCTTTGTGCATTGGTAGACACCCATCAGAACATTGGGCAAGAAAAAATTTAATGTTTATGAAATTTTTTGTTGCTCATATAGGAAAAGTTTGGACTTAGTATTGAGCCTAAGCACAACCTCTCACTATCTCTATGAGTTTGGACAAATTACTGAATTTTCACTGGCTTTAATTTCCTCAACTGTAAAACTGTCTAATAAGTTTAATAATGCCTACTTTGGGTTGATGATATGAGCTAATACATATAAAATGCTCAGCACAGTGTAAGTTATTAATAAATGTTAATCATATTTTTCATACATGTTAGAATGTCCTAATGTCAACCCTGAGAAGTAGGCAAATTTGCTATAAATACGCAATTTAGGTATTAGAAACTAGATCTCACAGGGGTTATTGGTTTGTCCAAGGTTATTCAATAAGGCAAGATGATGGCGAGGACTCCTGAGTCCTGGGTATCCTCCTACTCTTACACACTTCTCTCTGCCCATCCTGCTCTGTGGTGCTTGCTCTCTCTCCTGTTTCCTTAAATCTGAAGTCTCACCTGATAATGGGCCTCTGCCTCACACTCCCAGACGGACAACAGGAATAAATCTTGTGAGAGGCTTTAAAACTTACACCAATATTACGTAGGTCTTGTATGGGGAGATGATAACCCTCATAGCTAAAAAGTCAAAAGCTGCTCTTTGACAGTACTGAGAAGAGAAGTGAATGTCATTCGGCAAACTTAAGGCTCATGGAAGAAGCCTAAGAGATTATGGGAACAGGTCACAAATCCACAAGGCCAGCTCCGCTGACCAAATGCCTGCAGTTTCATCTACGTATGGGTTTTAAAAGTATAAGCATAAGTCTGCCTTCCCATTTTAAATATAAAATAGCTAAACTATAAACTCATTTGCAGGCAGCACTGAATTTCTTTTATCATTTTAACATGCTATGTTTTTTTAATGGATTTGAGAAGTAGGAATTCTGTCACGGAGGGGTGGATCTAAAGTTTTGTTCTGTTTCATTTTGAAAACAAATTCTACACTCTTGGTGAGGGTAGATACGGATGGTGTTGAGAAGAGAGCACTGCCTATGAAATCTAACACCCTGAATTTAACTCCTGCTCATTATAGGCTTAAAGTGCCATCAACTCAGGAAGCTCAAGGAAAGTCACTGGATTTTTTTTTTTTTTAATGTACCGGGGATCAAACCCTTGCACTTGCAAGGCAGGTGGTGGAACCACTGAGCTAAATCCCAGCCCAGTCACTGGATTTTTACTGAGTGTCTTTAATGAGATTGAGTCCTTTGGTTGGGGATCTAGGGAGAATAGCAGTATTTGAGCCATTCTTCTCTGAGCCACTACTTTTTCTTATAAAATAAAGAAAATAGAGCATTCCTCTCAAGACTGTGAGTATTCAATGAGAGAAAACCCAACACTAAATCCACTGTGAAATTTGTGAAAGTGCTTTGTAAACTCTAGAGCATTATAACCATAGGTTGCTCAAGGAAACTACAAGGAGAGAAGACTTCAACTCTTTTGGGAGTCTTTCCTTCAACTATTGACCGTCCACCTCACACTTACCAAAGCTAACAGGATTGTCTTCTTTGACATCAGACTATATTCGTATTTTCAAATGTACTTTTTCATCTCTTCCTTCTTCCTCTCACTTTATCTCTTTTAATCTTTTTAACCAATTCATTTATTTTTATTCCCTAAACTGTAACATCCTTTGATACCAAGAGCACAAATACCAGATCAGAGTCTACAGAACTCAATAAATAAAGTGCTGATATAAAGTTCAAAGCTGAGAAGAGTCCAAGAGCTCACGGCTTGTACTTTATAACCCATAGAACACGTAAGACCCATCTGTGAAGGGCAATTTACACATTGTCAGTTGCATGGGTTGTAGCAGAAGAGGATCCCACCCATGTCTAACTCCAACAGTCAGGACAAGAGGAGAAGACCGTTCCCCATCTCTGGTCCAGGTGAAGGTCCAGTGTGCTATGTTAGGCCCGGGAAAAGTGGCTTATGGGAGGTGCTCCACTGCACCTGAAATTAATGCTCCTGGAATCAAAACCTTCCCAGATTTGGTTCCTCCAGAAACACATCAGTTCTCTTCTATTTCTCCCTCTCCTTGATTCCAAATAATAATAACTGGCAAACCTGGTCTTTTGCTCCTGACAACAGAAGACACTCCCTTAGAGCCCACCACATACCCGACCCCACACAAAACACTAGGGAGAAACGCAGATACTATAATGTCCACAATCCCTGCTTTGCAGGAGTTGAGAAGGAATAAATCAGCATTTCTTGCCAGGCAGCAAGTGTTACTACTCTGACAATGGCATTTTGAAGCAAGTCATTTTATGAGTGAGACACCTGAAGCTGAGAAATAAATGTTCCAAGTTGCACACGTAGCAAGTGTCTGATCTGGATTTGTCCTAGGTCTGCTTTATTCTAAAGCCCATGCACTTTCTACTCTATTTCATCACTTTCCTTGATTGGGAAGGCAGAATACACACCAAAATGGAAAGAGGGCGCAGTTATTAAAAGAAGCCTATAGGGCTGGAGATTTAGCTCAGTAGTTCCGCCACCTGCCTCGCAAGTGCAAGGAGTGCAAGGACCAGAGTTCGATCTGCAGTACCAAACAAAAATAAATAAATAAAGGCCTTTGTCTCTGAAAGAAGCCTACAAATAAATAAGTACTATAAACTCTAGGAACTCTAGAGGCATCATAGGTGCTCAGAGGCTAAAGTATCTGGAGCTTAGCTGGCCTGAGAACAGATTCTAATACAGATCAGAGACACAGCCTTGGGGAAAGGAGTGTGGACACCAGTCTGAAAACAAGGAGACTGCAAACAGAGAAAATGACAAAAGTTATGATCCCAACACACCATTTGTCCTTCCAAGTTTGAATGCTTGTCTTTATAGCTTGGGAAGTATAAGAACTATGGAAAATTTGCAAGTTGCAGTCATCTTCATTGACCAGGTAAATGCCAGAGAGCAGTGGTTCATTACTCAGTGTCCTGCCAGCCCATTATGCTCAGCACTAATTCAACATCCCTTCCCACCTAGTGCTCTCTGAAGTAAGGTAAAAGGGAATCATTTTCCTCGTGACATCTAGAGTTGGTTCCGTTGACATAACTGGTTAGGAGGATTTACAGAGGAAAAGTGAATACACTTGGCAGCATCTTCAAACATCTGTTTGGATTTTCTGTTTTTTAGGAGATGTACGACTAAGGGGTCAGACGGGGGTTCCTGCTGAACGCCGAGGCTCCTATCCATTCATTGACTTCCGTCTACTTAACAGTGAGTAATCAAGTGTACCTGGAAAGGGACAAATGATTTCTTCACAAAGAAAAAAAAACAATCCTCATTTCCCTCTGAACTTCAAAACCTTCGAGATCTGCCTGCTTTCCTCCATCTCCAGCTGAACTTGAACATTTGTCTTTCCATTTCCTCACTTGAGAAGTAATTCCAACCCCTGCCCTACCTTTCAGAGCCATAGTGAGGGTCCAGATCATGTCAGCTTTAACAATGTAAATCTTTAAAATGATGAAACCTTTTACAAGAAAGGTATTATTTTCATTTTTCTTCTATCTTCAGCCAAGACTAGACTCGATGAGATTCTATTCTATTTTTAAAGCCTCACAGGGAAATTGATCCACAATTGGCTTTAGAAGCTCACTATTACCTAATTCTCTCTTCTTTATCTAATCTAAGCCCTTGAGGTCTATTCTTGCATTCCCAATCAAATTGCTCATCCTGACGAAGTTCTTTTAGTTGCACGTGAGGTTTCCTCCCTCATCCTTACCTCAGAGATGCTCTTGTTTCTATTTTTCCTTCCATTATTACTCCTCATTTGGAGTTTTGCTCAAACATTGATTCATAATTCTCTTAACATTAAGCTTCTCTGGAAATCCAAACCAAGAACCAGTCATCCCTCTAGATTTCTTACCTTCTATCATAATCGTCCTCCACCTTGGGCTTCTGGTGGGTGGTGGTACCTAGGGGACCACTGATACATTTCACAATTTGCTCCAAGGTTCTCAGTGTTTGGGTCCCGTGTCATTCCTCATTCATAAATTCCAAGTTGTGGATTGCACCCACAAAGTATTATTTTCCTTTGATGTAAACAAGCTCATATCAAGACGTAATTTGATTTACCTCAACCCCTGGAAATTACTAGGTGAAATTATAACTGGCTATTTCTGATCCTCAATCCTTGAAAGGTTAGTAGGAGGTGGATGTGTGTTGTATTTCTCCTGGCTTGTTAACCTCTCGTATCGATGTGCAATTTTGTTTTTTTCTTTTAGCTCTTCCAATGATACAAAAACTTGGAGTAATTCTTTCCATACTAGAAACAATCTCCCCCACACATCCACAAAATGCTTTTTGGAATTCAGAGAGCCACTAGACCAAAGCAGTATTGGACACCGCCTGTCCTGTCGGGACTCTAGTGTTTCTGATCCCTTCTCGTGACCCAAATGGGCTGTTTCAACTACCCATGGCAGCTGTACCTTTCTCAGTCTCTATATGATACGGATTTCAAGGTTCCAGACAGATGATCCACCAAGCATGACGCAAATGAGCAAAAGAGCCAGCTAACTATTTTATTATATCAAAATTCTCTAGTGGCATCACATTTTGAAAGTCAGAGGGACAAAATAACCAAAATGCTTCTTTGCAATCACAGATGTTAGCTGGGTGTGGTGGTGGGTGCCTGTAATCCCAGCACTTGGGAGGCTGAGGCAGGAGGATGGTCACAAGTTCAAGGCCAGCTTGGGATCCACAGGGAGACCCTGTCTCAAAAAAACAAATAACAGATGTTATTTTATGGACTCTAACATAAGCCTTTAGCAAATCAGGAAAATAGGAGATACCTATCTTTATAATGCAAAGTTCCAAATTTTTTTTCTAAATTTAATCTCAGTGCCATTAAGCAACATCATTATAACTGGGATCTTTGCAGTGGACCTATGTACTCTTTAACTGTCTGCATCATACACGTCTGGATGTAAAAACACTTGGATTTTTCAAAATTAATTTGTGTTTCTTTCACTTTCTTAATCTGAAAAAACTGCAGAAATATATATAAATTTAAAGAGAAATTCCTTGCAGGTAGTATTTCATTGTCATACCAGTCACCATATGAAAAACCATCTGTAAGCAGCTGCCATACTGTCATCCCTCTTTTGGGATCCTCCAGGACCTTCTTAGGACCTGGACTCAGCCGCACTTCCTTTCCTGGCCCTGGAGGCCGCCTGCCTACCCTTCCCCCATTTCTTCCCACTTTTTGCCTTGGAGCCTCCTCTCATAGAGTGACTGCGTTGACCTTTCATCCTGAAATTTCCTTTCCATTTTTCTCAGCACTCCATTCTGGATAACTCTTTCACTCGTGTTCCTTTATTTATACTATATGCTAAGGCAGTACTAATTTACCTTCACTGTATTTTTCTTTCTACGTGGTCTTGATTTTTTTTCCTTAGATATGTAAAATATGGTCCTAAATAGGTTACAAGATCCTAAAGGTCAGTCTCCATAACTATATTGTTAACTTAGTAGAGTAAAGGATCTCACAAAAAAAATTATAGTCAATAATTACAAATGTAAATCATCCACTACATTTAACTGGACAGTTCAGATCAGATGGAAAATCTCTGAGATTTTTCCTTAGTTTTTAAACTATCCACCATCTTTCTAATGCCTGCATTTACCCTGCCAATGAGTTGAAACTAGAACACACACATTGCTATGATCACTCTCCAGTTTCCTAACAGAGCAATTATAACAGTTGTCACCAAGTGGCAGCATATAAGTGGATATCTCTGTAAAAAGCAGTGACATAAGATACCGTACACACCACATCTCCTACTACATTATATAGGCTACCAACTATTTTGTTAACTTCAATCACATTCATGTCCTTGTTGAGATTTGCCTGAATCACTAATGTGTGCTTTCTGCCTAAATGGCAAACATTTCATGTTCTAAATTTTTCCTGTTAACCACTGATTTCAATTCTACACATAAATGCCAAAGTGATTCTTTATATCACTTACCTTAATTTTGAGTCAATTTCTTCCAAAGATGGACACAGACTGAAATCTTCATTTTCCTCAAGTGTTTGCAGTTTTACTCTCCTTCCAAAGATAGAGCACAATCTAGAACTTTTTGTAACATTATTTATAGGAAAAAAAAAAAAAAACAAGCACTATAGCCTCCATTTCCAAGTTCTGCATTCCTGCAACCTTCCTTCTGAAACGCTTAATAAAACCCACATTATCCCCACCTAAAATTCCCCCAGGCTGTTTTCCTTCCATCAACCACTTCAATCCTTGCCTTGAATTGCTGGAAAATGTGCAAGCAAAATGTATATTAAATAATAAGGCCTATTGCATTTCGCCATCAGGCCCATTAGTTACAGCTCCAACCTGTCACAGCAGACAAAGACCACAGAATTAATATCTAAAATAACTTGCTTTCCATCAGAACAAAGTTTCTAGGTATTAAAACAGATAAGTGGAACAGAGGTAGACAGATGACAGCCCATACTCTAAATTTGTCCCCCTACCCCTGCATGTTTTGGTAAATAAAGTTTTACTAGAACACTTCCATGTCCCTTTATTTCTGAGTCTGTCATCTAAGGCTGCTTTCATACTACAGTGGCACAGTAGTTGCAAAAGAGACCATATGATCAACAAAGTCAGAAATGCTACATTGCCCTTCATACAAAAAGGTTGCCAACCGCTAATTCAGATTTTCTTAAATAGATTTAGAAGTGTTTTATGACATTTTCATAGATACATTCAGTTGACTCTATTTTCCTTTCTTAGCGTCATCTCTTCTTTTCACTACCAATGCTTTACTTTCAAGCATGGATTTTAATATTGATTAAGTATACATCAGATGGAAGTATGAAAAGAACATGAACCTCACTTAGGCATCTAGGTTTAAAATTCCAATTTAGAATGATAATTTCCAATTGCACAAGCATTCTTCTGGAAGAGATGTCCCTTTCCACATATTTGGGAGAGGAAGGGACAAAACACTACCCCCACACACACACCTGGTACCTACTGTCCACATATAAGGTGGTTATATACCTGGTTTACCTGGCATAGTCCTAGTTTGTACCTGTTGTCAGACATATGTACTAAAAATGCCATTTTACATTCCTAATGATATGTCCTTATAGGCCAACTGCTTATAAAGGTTTCCCACAAAAGGGTACTTAAATACACTGCCTCTCAAAGATCACATGAAGTTCAAGAGACTAGGTACAACATGATGAATATAGTAAATAACAAATGAATAGCATTGAAATTTGCTATGAGAATAGATTTTAAGTAGACTCATCATAAAGAAACAATGTGTGAGGTAATGAATGTTATTTACCTGATTAAGTCATTCCATAACATATGCTTAATTTAAAATATGATCTTATATACCATAAATATGTATACTTTTATTTGTCAATTATGTAATAAAAAGGCATATGCATCCCAGGAATAAACATTAGAAAACCCTCCTCATAAGAGATCATCCAGATCAATAGAAATACACAAGACAAACCTACTTGTAAAAGCCAGTTTCATTTCTTGTTTCTGTGTCACACAATTTAGAAGAGCAGTATCTATATGAGTTTCTAGAAACTTCTCTGGAAATGTAGTAGGAAATCATGGTTCTGATACCATTGTGTGGGACACAGGAAACACAGACCTTTCAAGAAGAGAGCTACCTATACACCCAGCATGGAGGGAACAGGAGAAAGTGAGAGAAAAGGGTTGTGATTATTTTTGTTCCAGAAAAGGTGCTAAAACACAACTGGAGGCCACAAGAAATAAAAGCATAACAGCTCTATTATCCTAATGCTGACTTCCTTGCGATGTATTTCATTTACTAACTTTGTTGAGGGGGAACAGGAAAGAAAATGTGGGGAAGAGTATTCACAGACAGGGACACAGGTGATCGGAACAGAAGAGTTACAATCCTCTGAGAGAGGAGCTCCTGCTGCCCCCTGCACAGCTCTATCTCCTGACTTAATGTAATCAGTAGCCTGCGTAGATAATGACTAGGTTGAGATGTTCCCCTGGCAACCATCTCAGAACAATACAATGTTATTTGCACACCCGCTCAGCAGAGGACGTGACATAGGAAGAAAGCATTCTCAGGGACTGTGGAGCCTTAGGGAAGGCAGTGCTTTGGCTGGAGATTTCAGGGCACAAACTTCAGCGGGCACAGAGCTCGGTACTGCAACCCAGTCCCCCAGCTTTGTGGTAGTAGGTTAATCAGCCGTTTTGGCTTTTCCTGCCTTTTAATTTGTTAATCTGGATCTTTAAACCCTATTCCTCTAGACTTGCCTCTACAGGTGGGGTCATTTCAGCTGATCAAGAATGAGATCATTTTAGCAGAACTGTAAAAATATTTTCCATTACTTATTTTTTCCAAAAGAGAACAAACATATACGTTTTTAACTTTTTTGTAAAGAAATGACCCAAATACTCAAATACCTTTTTAAAAATCTGCCATCTGAAACAAATAACACCCTGCAGACATTTGTTCTTTGACATGAAATACTACATTCTCTGAAGGTCTGACTGCCAAGCACCACCCACGGTGTTCAAATCTATGTGGCCTTGAGCAGTAGCCCGGCTATAGATGGAGGGGCCATTCACCTACAAGGTCCATTGTCTCAGACAGAAATCCTTGCAGGTGGTGACAGCCTCTTTCTGATCTTCTTAAAGATATCCTGTGGCCTCACCAATAAGAGCCACACAAAATGTAAAGGACCTGAGTGGAAATGTCCAGGGCAATCTGAAGGCAGCCTTTCTGAAAGGAAGCCATCCCACACCCATCCCAAACCCCGCGCTCCCCAAGTGGAGGAAGAAGGGGTCCACTGGGATTCCTTCAGATCTCTCACCTCTTGAGTGCCGACATAACACCCCACAGTTTCAAAGTTCAATATTTACCTTCCTCTGGAAGGGAAGCAAAGCCTTGGTTGTGTTTGTGGTGCTCTCTGGTTCCGCTGGATGGTGCTTCGTGGTGTGCACTAAGGGCTTCTGGCTGTCAGCTCCCTAGTACTTCAGCTGCGGAAGTGCCGGGCCAGTAGGATGGTTAGCCACCGACACGCCACTTCACTGCAGAAGACAGAGCTGGAGTGTCCCGAATGCTGCCTTCAGTCGCCATCACTATTCAGTCCGTGGATGAACATCAATGGGGCCTCTCCTACGATAGGCAGCATGCCACACGCCAGAGACACAAAGGCAAAGGACGCTTTCATTGTAGCTCTTCCCTTGAGGGATTTACAGAGACATTAGCAAAAATCTTAAAATACTGAATACAATGTGATACCTCTAATAATGCATGTTTAATAAGAGTAGGTGTAATATAGGAAATATGTACATCGTACATGATTCAGAGGGGTTAGAGAAGAGAGGAATCAACTCTGTCCTTCTGACTTGAGACATCAGCTGCCTGTGAATTTCCTTGAAGTAAAGGACAGCCACAGGCTGAGGCCAACTTTTAGTGTTGTTCTAAAATATACTTCAACACTTAAAAAGGTAGAAACAGTGGCCAACAATTGTACTCAACTAAGTGAAAATGTTATTTCAAGATGATACTTTCAAGTATAAACTGAGCAGAGAAGTCAGGAAAGATTATTCAGAATACCTGACTGTCAAAGCAAAACCATATATTTAGAAAAGGGTTTTTACCTTCTAAAGTAAGAGTGAAAACAGCCCTTGCTTTCTGCTAAACCGGCTGACGTCATTTCATGAATTTATTTTTTAATTTTTTTTCTTTCTTTCTTCTTTTGTAAGCCCAGGCTGACCTTGAACTCACTGTGTAGCCCAGGCTGGCCTCCAGCTGGTGACTGTCTCCCTCCTCTGAAGGAGCACTTGTCCTCCCAAGTGCTGAGATTATAGGCACACACCTCCATGCCTGGCAAATGGATTTACTTCTTACCTGAGGAATGAAAAACAGAAAATCGAATCACGGAGCCCAGAATTTCATCTCAGTTATCATTCATGCATGCAACCCACAGAGATCCATTCTATGCCAAGAAGGACCGGGCCCCCCGGGCCACACCAATAACCACAGGACTAAGATAACCTTTTACATGATGGATAGCTTCTGCCTCAGCCAGCAGGGCTGTTGCCTACTAGACATGGTGGGCCAAAAACTATCTACACAGTTCCTTTCAAGTTGATAAGAACTGGTGGAGAGGGCTAGAACCAACTCCTCCTGTGTGGCCTGAAAGTTGAAAAGGAACCTATGATATTCCTCTACCCTCAAAGAGCTAACAGTCTCATTTCAAGGACAAGACAAATATACATTGTATCAAGGACCATTCAAGAGAATAAATAATTCTAAAATAATTGACATAAATAGTAAATCAGAGACTAGAGATTACTGAAATCCCCTAAACAAGAGAACTTCAGCTTTGTGGCCATGTGCTGAACCCTGAAATATACAGACTAGCCTTCACTGGCTAAGGAATTAGCTAAAAGTGAATTCAATCTGACATATGGAAGCTAAAGTCATCAACATAAAGAAGGTGTAAAAAATACTAATTAATGTTAACTACAGAGCAAAGAGGATCAGTTGAACATTTTAAGAAAAAGTTGAATAATCCCAGCACTTGGGAGGCCAAGGCAGGAGGATTGCTGTGAGTTTGAGATCAGCCTGGGCTGATAGTGAGTTCCAGGTCAGTCTCAACTACATAGTGAGATCCTGTCTCAGAAAACCAAAAAAAAAGAAAAAGAAAAAGTTGAACAAGACATATCAAGGAGAGACAGACAATGAATCAAGAGAAATGTAGGGCCAGGGATTTAGCTCAGTGGTTCCTTTGCAAGCACAAGGATCCGAGTTTGACCCCCCCACCAAAGAGAGAGAGAGAGAGAAATGTAGTCAGGTGGCAAACTGTTATGGCAGTGGAAATAAAAGTGCAAATCAGAGGTGTTGTAGGAAGGAGGAAAGAAACCTTGAATACTGAATATTAGGAGCATCATGGAGTAGCCCAGACGGTGTGGTTAACAGTGAGGAAAGTTGGAGGATGAGTTGGGAAAAAGATGGAAAGCTCAGCTGGTGCAGGTTGAATTTGCAGGAAGGTCAAGAGGAAATGTCCATCCCAGAGAGAGTTGGAAATAAAGGACAAAGGGAAGATGAGAGTTCTCTTTTGGAACTCCACTTTAGGAATCAGGGTCCTGCAATGAGCTGGCCACACGGTCACAACAGGTCTCTCAAAGTCAACAACCGATTTGTTCAAGGGCGCTCGTCTTTTCAGTTTATGATAAACTCGGTTAAGACAAGCACTACAAAACTTCCAATGATGAAAGCCCACAAAGAAGTGAGTTTCACCATCCACTGATTTTCAAGTTGGAAACTCTCTCTCTAGGCACTAGGGTTACCGCTCCACCGTCCTCCCAGTGCGAGCGCTGCTTGGTACCTGAGTGGCTGCTTGTGTCAGATCTAACTCACCTGCACACAGCAAAGAGAAATAGCAATTTTCTACTGCAGCACTTCCCTGAACAAAACCTAAGCCTGCTCATTTCTGGTGCGCAGGCCTCTTTGGATTTCTGGAGACAATAAAATATAGAAGAGAGCAGGAGTAAAATTAGGTTTCTTTTGACTGAGGTTACCCTATGAGTCACTGAGCTAGAATGGCTTGTTTGTTCAATAAAATTAAATTCAACCTCCTACCCAGAATAAGCACAGCTTATCTCTCCTGACTTCATCAATAAACAAAATGAGGAGTTATTTCCTCAAAGTTTCAGAAGATCTATTTCACCATGGCCCCCATTCTTCTAAACATAAGAAAAAATAGAGACTATCCCTTTCCTTAATATCTTTTGTGTGTTTCCAAACTGAGGGTTAGCACTCAGTCAACAAGATCTTTTTTTCCTTGTAACTAGCAAACCAAATTGCCTTGGGGCACCTGGGTAACCTTGGGAGGGAGAACGGCAATTACAGAGGAAAGTCCCAAGGGGAAGGTGCCCAATGCCATGCACCTAACAACAGCCGCCACAATAGCACTAAGATGGGAGGTGCTTAACCCCAAGCACAGGACACACCAATTCCAGTGTACATCCCTGTTAGGCAGAGCTCTCCCGGGCTGTGGGTCTCTAGAAGGCCTCAAAGTGCATGAGGCTTGCTGGGAACGTGAGAAATAATAAAGAGGCCCTTGGCAACCCAGCCAAAGGCTCTTCCTCACCTCTTCTAGCATGGCTGTGTCACCCAGCACTAGCTGAGCTCTCGCAGCTCCCTGCACACACTAAACCACTGTCAGTAGAGGAAGCAGACGGCAATACTATGAGTTTTGAAATCTGACCTGGATTCAAATCCACTTCTTTTGTGAGTTTAGGAAAAATGCCCAAACTACTTAATGTGTCTACATGTTGGAAAGAGATTATAACGCTACACTTCCTGGGTTGTGCTGAGAGGTATATAAGATAACTATGTCCAGCAATTCATCTTTCTTCTCATAGGCCCGTGATAAATGTAGTTGAACTCTGCATGTTTCTCCTCTTCCTGTTGCGTATACTTCTTCCAGCCACCTCTTCTCCTACGAAGCATCTATTCACCCTTGAGCCCTATCCCTAACAGCATGAGCTTGGCGAAGTCTTCTCCCAAAGGTCTAACTGATTATGCTCTGTGTTTCCAACCCATCTCCAGGGAGGCATCATGACATTGTAACTGCAAACTCGGGATCTGAGACTTTGGTACAGCCCAGGGTTTGCGAAATATCCTGAGGCTATCCGATACAACAAACCCAGCTCTGGACTCTCCCTGAGTTTTTAGGAATTATACCATACACATGCTCTAACCAAAAATAATAATAATAACAAGTAGGAGCCCTTAGGTGCTACATACCACCTTACGTGCTTTACACAAATCGGCTCATTTAATCCTCATACATCCCTATAAAGTAGGCAGGACCATATAAAGTGAGAACGCTAAAGACCCAGAGAAGAGCTATAGTTCACTCAAGGTCAACCAGCTTGTAACCTAGAATTAAAACTCCCAAAATATAATTTCAGAGCATAAACTCAGAATGACTGTGGAATATAATCCTATTTTATATATGAATTTAATGTACAAAGGCAATTCAGGTATGTAGCCTGTTACCTATTATACATATATGACAATACTTTTAATATTTTTCATATGTTATAATTATTTTTATAACATTCAGACCATTTAGTACATTCAGACCATTTCCTTTTCTGGATTAAACTATTTCAATATTGAAAAATATATCTATAGCAATGTGAAAATATATGATTAAACATCTAAAATATTAGATTTTCCAACAATTCCCCTAGATTTTTCAATATTGCTGCTGCCCTGGCAGAAATGGCCAAATGACAAATTCATTGCCCAATCTTGTGCCTATTATTTATTTATTTATTTGTTTGTTTGTTTGTTTGTTTGTTTTTGGTACCTGGGATCAAACTCAGAACCCTGCACTTGGGAGACAGGCTCAGTACCACTGGGCTAAATCCCCAGCCCTCTTGTGCTTTTTGATAAGAAAGAAAAGGGTGTGGTGGTAACAACTGAGAATACTTGAGCTGTCCCCAAAGAAAAAGGAAATGGAATCACTGTTGTGACAAATTAAAGTCAGATTTGTGTCTGCCACTACTTACTTTAATTTTTCTCAAGGGAGAGTTAGTTATTTCCTGTTATGCAAACTGTGCATCACTGAAAGAAATAGTTTATCAAAATGTTTATAATATATTAAATAAAAAGAAGCAAAATGCAGAATTCTATATCTGTAAATAAAAACTCATTATGTTTATAAAACTATTCCAAAATTGTAACATGACATTTCTTGGAGATCCTTCTTTTTTTTTCTATTTCTACCATAAGTATGTATTTCTCTTATAATCAGAAAAAAGTGATATTTTTAAAAAGCTAAGCGACCTCTAGAAATGTTACTTTACTTAAAATAATATCAAACAGAAAATAAAGTTGCAATCAACAAACCTTATTTAATAGGCCACTTTGGAAAACCAGTTGAAAATTGTGAAGCTGGCTGATTATCAAAAGTTACACATGCTGCTTTGTAGCGATATCTTGTCTTATAAAGATATAGTTTACTCAGTGAGCATGAAATCAAAGTTTTTACCTTGAAACAGGACC
The DNA here is from genome assembly GCF_012274545.1 of Fukomys damarensis. Lineage (NCBI taxonomy): Eukaryota > Metazoa > Chordata > Mammalia > Rodentia > Bathyergidae > Fukomys > Fukomys damarensis. The sequence continues at coordinate 22,640,741 of NW_022900926.1, read as the reverse complement.
TTACATACTTAACAAAGCTCTTCAGTGAAGGCTGTTAGCTTTCCATCGTCGTGAAAAAACGCCTGCGAATGACAACTTAAAGGAGGAAAAGGGTTACACTGGCTCACGGTTCCAGAGGCTTTAGTTCATGGTCACTTGGCTTCATTGCTTTCAAACCTGTAGCAAGGCAGAAATATCACAGTAGTAGGGTATGGTAGAAGACAACTAGCTGCTCACCTCACAGCAGCCAAAGAGGGAAGGAGGCCAGGAGAGAGGGCCAGACAGATGGACAGGCGGACAGACAGACAGACAGACAGACAGTGAATGTGCATGTGAATGTGCTGCTGGGCTGCTTCCTTCTCTACCATCTAAACCTCCAGCCTACTGTTTGGTGTCACCCTCATTCAGTGTGTCTCCCTCCTCCAATCTCTGTTCTTCATGCTGGTCATCTCTAGAAACACCCTCCCAGATACACCCAGATGTATGTTTTACCAACTTTTCGGGCATTTCTCAGTCCAATCAAGGTGACAATCAAGATTAACCATCACAAGTGCACTTAAGATCATTGGGCCCAGAAAATATAAAACAACAGTCGAGTAAGTCACTACAACCTAGTGAGGTCATTAAGATTCAGTGCTCAGCTATTTGCCATTCTTTCTACTCAACCATATAGCTCTCCTCTATAAGCCTTACTTGAAAGATACAAAATAATTTTCCTACTTGCACTAAGAGAAAAGATAATACCGGGAATTGCTGGTAAATGGGTGGCGATGGCTCCAGGTCTGGGTGCCTGCACTCAGATGCTAGCAGCGGTGGTCGCAGGACCTAAGGGTCCCTGATTCCTCAGTGCTGCGGCTCCCGCAATGGTAAAGCTGGCTCAGAACTGCCCCCACCAAGGGGTTGTTGTGCTAGGTAGTGAGTGCGTGTGGAGGTGGAGCACAGCACCTGCTGCCATATAAATTCCCAATAAGTGCAGGTTTGTTTTTATTGCTGCTATTAGTATCCCCAGTTAGCTGTTATTGTGTGTGTGGAAGTGCACAGAAGGATATATAATATGTAACAATATCAAGCACTTGATTTCTACATCTCTTTCCAATGCATGATTATAAACCAAGCATCAGAGAGACGGAATGATAGTGGAAAAGTAGAGTTAGAGGAGTGAGTCTTTTTGTTGTTGTTGTTGTTGTTGTTGTTAGACTTTGGGAGAAAGGCATGTAGCAAGGTGGAAATGATGGTAACAAAGAACTAACTGAGAAAGAGCAATAGAGTCCATGGGAGCAGAAAGACGAGACTGAGACTAACACATCCGGAGCAGACCGGAGAGGAGGACTGGCCTCAGGAAAGGAGGCAGCTCTCCTAACAGAAGAGGTGGGAAGGACGGAAGAGCGGAGTGAGACAGTTTTGTAGGTTTTGTAACAGAAAGAGAAGGAAGTTTCCATCCAATGACTTCTAGTTTCTCTGTGAAGCAGCAAGCCAGATAGAGAGTGCCAGCGACTGCACAAGGGTCATCAGAAGTTGGTGGTCATGCATTAGGGGCACTAATTTCTCAATGTGGCCCAGAGAGAGAGCTCTGTGCTCCACCTGGCCACCAGCACTGAGTCATCAGAGTGTCACTACATGGCGCCCAGAAAAGAGAAATTTCATCAACCATGTGGTGGCCTCTCCCAGCTAAGTCTCCGCCATTGCTTTCAACTTTGTCCTCACCATGGGGCCAGAGCAGATTAGCCTGCCACCCTTCCTGCCTCCCCAGGTGCCTCCAATACTAGAGCCAGCCTCATGTGTGACTCCACCCTTTCTCACGTGCTCGTCTGTGCTCTGTGGGTGAGAGAATCTATCAGGGACACAGGAGAACGAGCACAAGTTCCGCCTGCCCCCAGCATCTGTGTCTGTGCACACCCACTTCACTCCATCCACAGCTAGGGACTGGCTGCAGGAAGACAGATGCGGCTGCAGCTAGCTCGTTCCTTGAGAGATTTTCCTTCTGCTCTTCTGTCCACAGTGCCTCTGAATCTCAGTATTCTAGTGTCTTCTCTCCCAAAAAGCACCAAGAAATTAGACAAGTAGAACATACTGACCTTAGCAGAGATTGCAAGTCCTAGCATCCTCTTCCCCTCTCCCAGGAAACATTCTTGACAGTCCTTGCTACATAAGGAAGGAGGATCCCCCATCTCCTCTCTTCTCCTTTTTTCATTCTTTCATTTTGTGCCCTACTGCATCAGCTTTATCTTCTATTTTGGACAATTCCTGTCCCCCTCCAAAAAAACCCCCTGAAATCCTATCCAAAAAAAAAAAATCATCACTTGAGCCAGACATGGTAAGTGCCTATGATCCCTGGAGATGATTGTACTCTAGAGGTTGAGGCAGGAGAATTGCAAGTTTGAACCTAGCCTGGGCAAGTTTTTGAGACCCTGTCTTAAAATAAAAATAAAAAAAGATCTGAGGATGTTCAATCTCTAGTAATCTCTCACCATACACACACACACACACACACACACACACACACACACACACACACACACACCAGAAACTTGTAAACTAGGGGTATAATTCTGCAGTACAGCATGGTTTATTCACATGAAAACAGGGAAATAAAATCTTCCCTATGGATGACTTCAAATAAATTTCCCCCTCCTTTTTTTTTAAGGAGAAAAGACAAACTAGATTAAATAATTTCCATTTATTGAGCAACTACTGCGTGCCAGAGTGTAAGCTAGAGAAGATAAAAGATAGTGAAACATTTTTCTCTTTCAGATTTGTGGCATAGAAACCCAGTATCTAAATTTGATAGCAACATAGAATGTACAATTGTATATTGTTACTGTAAATTAGCTAATATTTACTGAAGATGTTCTATACACTAGGAAGCACTTCATATTCATGGTTTTATTTTTTTTCCTCTTGAACACATGGTAGGTTCATTAATTATCATGATCCTCTGTTGACACCAGAGACATCCAGTCATCAGACACAGAAATCGCTTAGCCCTGTGGGGCTTGGCTAGTGACAGAGCCTTCCCATGAACTCTAGAGATCTTCTTCTATCATCCCTCTGCAATGCCTCTGCCACCCTCCAGGGGGGGCACTGGGATATTCCTGTCCTTTCATTTATTCCCGTGGTAGATTTTCACTGAGCACCTATTCTGTGTCAGACATGGTTATTGCTTAGCTCTGGCAGCACTAAGGAACAAAAGTTCCTTCCTTTAAAATATCTCTTCTCATAATGTTTCCTCTGTCACATTTATTCCTCTTTATTATAGCAATAATTATTCTTTTTCTCTGTTAAAGTTTACTTTTTCCATTTCTATTCTTACTTATTTTTTAGCATGTTTGCAGCACATAATGTTTACATTCATCTGAGGGAGGAGGTATATGTACTTAACATGTCTTAATTCTTGTTATTCCTTTTCCTTTCCCCTCCTTCCCTCTTTCCTCTATCTCTAGATCCCCTTCCCATTTGCAATATTCTTTAAGAGGTAATTCCAGGTCTCCAAAATGTTAGCATTCTTTATATCACTGACAAAATGTGTGTGTGTGTGTGTGTGTGTGTGTGTGTGTGTGTGTGTGTTACTAGTGATTAAACCTAAGGCCTTCTCTTTCTTTCAGACAGGGTCTTGCTAGGTTGAGTAGGCTGTCCTCAAACCTGCAGTCCTTCTGGATCATCCTCTCAAGTAGCAGGGATTCCAGATGTGCACCACCATGCCTAGCACGCTGCCAAAATGCCTTAACATTCATATAAAGAATCATTTTCACCGAAAATGGTGATGCCTCAGAAGGAAAAGTCTTAGAAGATAAAGGTTGCTTAATATATTGAAAGTCAAGCAAGTTCTAGTCAGTTGTGTGTTCCCTTCATGGAGAACTGCCAAACATGGATAACTTGTTTTGAAAGAATTACAGCATAATTTAAAAAAACTATTTAGGGCATAACTTAGTTTTTCTTTGGTGGCTCATAACTTCTCATAATCTTAAAATGCTTCAGAGTCAATTATTTTAAACAGCAACTATTAACCCAAATTTCAAAACAAACTTTGTGAAGAGCTGAGCTTTCTTATTGCTAAAATTTCCACTCATTGAACCAACAAAGACCAGTGGTGCCACCCAAGATTTTGAAAATAATCTCAAGCACTGGGTTTTTATTTCGCTCTTTGGAGATGACTAACAGAAGAATACAATGGATGAATTTCATCTAACATTAATAGCTGGGTCTGTAAAAAGCACCCACTAGATGGAAATTAATAATAAGTTTTGTCACCAGAGCCTGATGACAAGAATGATTGCCTTAGAGTATTTTTGAGCGCTCTAATTGAGTAATTCTCACTACCTTAAATCACCTTTCAAGATTATTTCCAAGTGTTTTAAATAGAGAAGACTAAGAAAAGGAATACCTATACTTTTAAAAATAATTAAGAGACTCTGAAGACCAATTATCAGTGACATCAATGGCATGAAGAAGAGGACAGAATGACTCAAATGTGATTTAAGGACAATTTAAATTATATATGAAACATCAAAACTTGGGCTGAAAACTTAAGAAATTCTTAATTCTATTCCTTAAGTTGTGAAATGTAATATTAAATGGGATGGAGAAAAATATGTACAAAGCATCAACAAAATAGTATATTGTTAGAAAAGCTGCACAAACAGACATTAAAATAAATTCAATATATAAAATTAATGTCGTGATAAGATCTGCTTTGCACATCCGCTGATGCTAATCTGTAGCCACTTAATTGATATAGTTTCATATCATATCCCTTTTTCCTTCTCAACACCAATGGAAATCAATTTTGCTTTCATTTTTATAGTATATTAATGAAGTATAACTTTCACCACCCAAAAAATGACTTTATGTTGTTCACTGCTACATCCTAGTACCCAAAGTAATGCTTTGTACCTAGTGAGACCTTGACAAATATTATTGAATGAATAAATAAATTGAGTTGTTTATTCAAAAAGATCTGTTGCTATGGATGTCTTACTTTGTTACACATAACATGCTGACAACAGTGGCTGGGGAGTTTGCCCTATTATAAGAAGTCTTTCAGATGAGTACAGTGAAGGGTACTGTATTAGTCTGTTTTCTGTTGCTATAACAAAATACCTAAAGTTGAATACTTTATAAATAAAAGAGGCTGACTTACAGCTTTGGAGGCTCAAATGCTCTGCTCAGCTCTGAAGCAGGCTCTCTTGGCTGTGACATGATGAGTGGCATCACAACAGGAGTGTGTGCAGGAGACAGCAATCCTACTGTGGCACAAGAAGAAAAGCAGAGGATGGAGAGAGCCATCTTGCCCTTTTTTTATAACTCGCCATGGTCTGGTGAGAATTTAATTCCTTCTGAGGGTAGCACCTCCAGTGAGCTAATGACCTTCTACTTGTCTCCATGCTCCCATCACCTCATAAAGTTCCTCCACTGGGGACCCAGGCTCCAACATCTTAACCCTGGGGACATATAAAATCCATTTCTAAGTCATAGCAAGTGTCTTCATGAATATGACATGATATAGGTACTACTGGTATATCATATGCATCCGTTCTGCTTTTACTTTGTATCTGTAATCAGAGAATTTTTAAAATATAATTTTTAAGGGTACATTTTTAGTAAAAGAAGGACAGGCCCTTTCTAAAGAAGAAGGAAAATTAAAGAGTATGAATGGATCACTCTTGGTCCTTCAGCCTTATTTTCCAAACCTTTAAGCTTTTACAGCACCATTTCCCAAAGAGTGGTACAGGTACTAACGGCTGTACAAGATGAAAAAATATCATCTTGATCAGTAACAAACAACGTTTTCCTTTTGCTTTAATTGTTACATATTCATTTTAATGTGTGCTAAGAAAAATATAATTAGCACATTTTGTGTTTTTGTCAATACCAAGTTTATGTAAGATGCATAAAAGTGATAATGAATGTATTCGATTTTTAAAGAAAAAATATGAAGTAAATAGTAATGTAGGCAGATGTGATTAAAAACCATAACAAAGGCAAGTGGATGAATGAACTTGAGTTAGCTTTAGCTTGGAACAGTGAGACTCGGAGCAGTTGCTGTATTCTGGAAAGGTCATTCCATGGGCCAGACAGGAGCCTACTACTTCAGCACCCAATCACTGAAGCTTTTATCCAGTAGAATGGTTTTTAATCCTCTCAGACCCAATGCCTCCTTTTTATCATACATTTTATAATGGTTCTTTTACTGCCTTTTAAGAAAATCTGTAGCCTACTTGTTCATCTAAGTTCAAAAATATATAAAACTCTAACTGTATTCAAAGCACAGAAGAAAAGTAATTTATGATTTAAACAATGTTTTTAATATGCAAATGCTTGGGCACAACCACCCTAGAAGGCATAAGGATGGAGAAGTTTTTGTAGCTACTGTAGAATACACACAATACATGTAGAATGCACGCACATACATGTAGACTATGTGCACATACATAAAGGAGTCAGTTACTAATGTAGATTGATGCAGGTACACACACACACACACACACACACACACACACAGTCAAATATTCTAAGCAGTCTTGCCACTGGTCATTTATGAACATGGAGAACAGTGCCTGGAAAAGTTCTGTCCACCGTTTCCCTTCCTTTTCCTCCTCCTTTTTCTCTTCCTCCTCCCTAAGCCCCACACCACTCCTTTGAGAAAACTATGTTCTTCCCTTAATTTACATAGTAGTTACATTCCTGAAAAGTCAATATTAATACTGTGAAAAGAATACTTTGCGCTTATACATAAAGCAGAAACAGAGTTAGGTTCCAAGTATAAACAAGCTCTTCACCTACACAAATACCTGGTCAGTCTCTGAAAAATTGAAGAAGATGTAGGACAATTCTTTGCTGTGTGGAACGTGTCTGACTCCCACTAAATTCCATTCTGGCCCTTTCCATCATTTCCACATACGTACATGCCGCCTAACATTTCCCAAGTGCCTCCTATGGAATAAGGCCTCCCACACTGAATTCATAAATCCCCAAAGCAGCCTTGGGTTCATTTGTCTTAAGTTATTCATTAGTTATGAAGTCACTTTGGGATTTTTATTTATCAGTGGTATTTTTTAGTTTTAAAGTGTCTTAAATATAAAGTACAGCTTTTAAAGTTATTATAATATTATATTTATTGTTATTATTATTAATGTTTTATTGTCTATGGTTTGTTAACCATTAAGTTTCTCTTAAAGTTGGTAAAGAATAAGGATTTTTAAATTTCAGAAAGCTTGGTTGCCCTTAAGAAAAATATTTCAGAGTTGGGGATCCTGAAAGAATCTGAAAGTCAGTATAACTAGAAATATTGTTATTGCAAATCAGGTACCTTTTAAATGATCTAAGCCTCTCAAGACTGCAAATTTTGACATCAAAGTTTTAAAAGCAGGTTCTTAGCATAATGTTGAGTGGGTCTTGACCCAGTCATGCTGAGAAATTTGCAGCATTCACTGGTATGTAGAAGAAAGAGAAAATAATTAATGAAAACTTTTCAAAGTGAAGGACCTGAAACTTAACTGAACTTCTGACCTTTGCCACCGGTTGTGATGCTTCTGACACCTGGAGAAGAGTTTGAATGATCTCCAAACAGCACGCCCCTCACTTGGCATTCTCCAACAGTGTGGAGTCTGTCAAACCACCAGGTCATCAAGAGGACAGACTGCCACTTGTCGTTACTGAGAGTGTTCTCGGGGCGCTGAGAAGCTGGGCGGGTCCTGCTTTTAGGGGCTGGCATTTGGAAAAAGAGACTCATTTCTACTCATTTGGGAAGCTGGTTTAGCACAGATGTATAAATCAAATTCACTTCATATGCATTACCAGACTGATGACTTGACATCCATCCCCTTAATTCTTATCAGAAAATTGATCCTCAGAAACAACTAACCAGGCTTGACTGACAAAGATGGAAAGACTGAAATGCTCACCTCAGCCTCAGGTAGACCCTGATTTTTTTAATGAGTTCTAGGGCATGTGACAGAGAAAGTATCCATTCATGAAAGGCATAGGAACTGTTTTAATGCCTGCCCTACTCGTTATAAATTTTCCACTGAGTTTCTTAGCTTTTGGTATTGTGCTTCTCTGCTTCTACACCTGAGGTAATGATAGGTATTAGTAGATCAGGTTATACACTGTTAGAACTAGGACTCTGGGGACAAAATTACCAAGTTGATGACATTTTTCTTTGATTTTCACTCTTTCTTTACTCATTCTACTGTGCTAAGTGCTGGGAATTAAAAGTGAAATAAAGTATAGCCCCTGATCTCAAGGAGCTAATAGCTTAATAGGCAAAAGAGACATGAATTGTAGGCCCATGCTGGTGTGCATGAATAACTGCTTTACTGAACATGAACTGGGCTGGCAGTGCTGTGCGGTGCCCGACACAGAACACCAGTTCCTGACGAGGATCAGGAAGACTCTACCCAAACACCTTCTTTCTCCCCATGGGTCCCTTCATCTCATTGTCCCACTCATCCCAAAGCCCAGCTTCTCCATGACTTCCCTTCTGAGACAGAGCCCCAATCCTCAGCTATCCCTTCAGTCCCTCCCATCAAAACCTACCCGTCTGGCGTTGCCTGCCTAATTACAAACAAATTCAAACTGAGGTATTCATTTGTTCATTAAGTAAATTTTTCCAGATGATGTTTGCGTTCTGACTGGAGCTGTCCTTTCACACAAGCTGTCCTAACCCACTGTGTGAGTTAATTTCCATTATTTTACCCAAAAAATTAGTGAGTGGAAGAACCGACACTTAAACCACACGCTAGACCAAATGTCCTCAAAACTACACTTCGTGGCAGGGGGAAGGGGTTGTAATGGGGATTGAATTTAGGGCCTTCACACTGAGCTACCTCCCCAGTGTGTTGGAAACTTAATCCTCAGTGCAATAGTGGGCCTTTCAGAGGTGATCAGGTCATGAGACACTCTACCCTTGTAAATAGCCTAATGCAGTTATCATTTTCACAAGAGTGGGTCCCTGGCAAAAGGATGAATTCAGGCCCCTTCTGCACTCTCTTCTGTGGTTATCCCTTGCCTCTGGATGTGTGATGATGTAGTAAAAAGAACCTCATCAGATGCAGGCCCCTTAGCCTTGTACTTTCCAGCCTCAAGCATTACAAGAAATAACTTTCTTCTCTAAAAATTACCCATACTGTGGTTTCTGTTACAGCAGCAGAAATAGAAGATAACTGGAGGTACCAGGAGGGTTTGGGGAGATTTCTCCCAGGGCCACTATCTTCAGCTGTTAACTGCCACAGAGGAAGAGGAGTGAGCTTCCCCTCTTATCAGGGACCCAGCTGAGTGTAGAGGGTGCATCTTGTCAATCTTTGTTTCTCCAGCACCCGGTCCAGTGTGTGAGCAAAGGAAACTCTCAGTCCGTGTCTGTGGAAGATACAGGATGGGAAGCGTGAGTTGTGAGCCCGTCTACAGCAACTCTTCCCCTTGGTCACTCTACAAGTCCTTAGCCGAATTTGCCCTGTAACTGTCACATCTGTGCCTCCCCCTCCTCTGTACCTCTTTGTTCACACACAGCAATTACACTCTTTGTTCTGAGCAGTGCAGCAATAATGAGTCCAGAGAGGAAAAGGGAAGGGAAACCTCAGCACAAACTCTGGACAGATGTCTTTCTTTTTTAATTTTTTTCCTCACTGAGTTTATTGGTACATTTTAGGTATACAGTACAGTTACATTCATCATTGGGGTCTTGTACCTTTACATGACAGGTCTTGGTTCTCATTTTTCCCCTTACCTGCCCTCCTTTCACCCCCTCCTCCCCTCCCCCTTTACAAACACTTCATTTCTATTTTTCATTTTCTCATATTTTTTCTTTTCCCTTATTACCCTTCCCCTACCCCTCCCACTTTCCCTATACCTTTAGCCCCTTTCTTCCTATTTCACATTGTCAATTATACCATTAGGATCTTATTTAAGATTATAGTTTTTCACACAAGAGAAACTATTCGGTATTTACACGTGTGACTTATTTATTTCACTTAGGAGTATATCCTCAATATGTATCCATTTTCCTATGAATGAATCTAATTTCTCATTCTTTATGGCTGAGTAATATTCCATTTTATAGAAAAACCACATCTTCTTTATCCAGTTTCCAACTGATGGGCAAATGGGCTGTTTCTAAATTGGGCAGATGTCTTTCACTGAGACCACCTCCAACAAGTACTTGAAGGTCCTGTCTCTTTTGATCTCCTTTTTCTCATTCCTTTTCTACTGCTCTGTCCTCTCACCCTCTCTGCCCTGCCACATGCCCCAGATCATACCAGGTACTTGCCTCTATCCTATGTAGAATGAGGGAATTCTGACTCCATCAAGGGCGAAGGCAAAGTGAATTATTGGCATTCTTAAGAGTGGAACACTCACTAGACAAATAACTTCCTCTTGCTGACACTGTTCACCTCGTATTGTGATTTCTAGGCATTTTATACTAAAAATCCTCTCCTACCCATCACAGCTGAAGTATAGTAAAAAGCAGTAAAGAGAATAAAGAGCCCCCCCCCCGTGCCATCATGTGGGTGGCTGAGGGCAGAAGCACTGTCTTGCACGTTCTGTATACTCAAGTACTTCACTGTCCTGCACAGTGTGTTCTCAACGGGTGTTTGTCGGTAGATCCTTTCCACATAGCTAAAGATAAACTCACTTTACTTCCCGCACTTTTCCATTTCGTGCGTTGACTACACTGAAGAATATTACAGATATACTTACTAACATTCCTGACTAGAATATTACTTATCATTGCAAAGGCGGCTAGAAGTATTTAGAAAACACATAAAGGTGTTTCTAGAGGGAAGGAAAGAAGACCATGGGCCACATGACACAAGTAAGATTAGGCTCTGAGACGCTGTCTCAATCAGCAAATAGCCCATTGGGTACAATTTTAGGTGACTTTCAGGCCCCCAAATGGTTAAACAAGAGGCCAATGCACATCCTGTCAGAGTTTAATTTGGAGCAGCCTGTTTGCCCAAGTACCTCCCACTCTTTCCCTTCCCCACAAGTGGCTGCTCTGCTCTATGTACACAACAAAAAATGTTTGTCTTGTCCAAAGCTGCAGGCACCAACCAATGTCTGTAAATTTCTTTGGGTAACAACATAATAATCAAATCACATTAAGTCGATGTCAATAAGACATGTGTTTTCAATTTTAAAACCCACAAGTGATTTATTATTCATTTCCTAATATTACATTTGTACATTTAGTGACAACAGGGAAAGTTACATACATAGAATCATTCCAAATTTTGCCATGAAGCGGTTTCTCTAGTTGTTTTCTAGTTAATTTACAAGCTGTTTTTCAAGATTGGTATTTCAGTATCTCTCATCCCTGTTCAATGATACCAAATTTAATCTTCAACCTTTAATTAAATTTTTATAGATTTTTAAAAGGCTTATACTTATGAGTTGTGTTAAAATTGTCTTTCATTGGCTTTTTTTTTTTAGTATACTTTTACTGTGGTAAATAACATAGGAGGTCTACCCTATTCAATTTTTACCCTCTTGTTACCTGTAAGTATAATGTTTATCAGATCGCTAGAATTTTTTTCTTATACTTTCAAAACTTTTTACCCACTGGACAATTTCCTATTTTCATTTCTCCCATCCCCTAACAATTACTTTCTGCCTTTGTGAATTTAGTTACTTTACTATACTTTTTAAAACATTTTAATTGGTACATTTTAGATCTATAATACAGTTACATTCAGAATTGGAATCTTGTACCTTTACATGATGGTTCTTATTTTTTCCCCATTCCCCTAACTTCCCTTCCCCACACCACTCTTCCCTATTTACAAAGACTTTGTTTCCATTTTTCCCCTTTTCTCTTATTTTTTCTCTTTTACTATACTTTTTTAAGGAAAAAATTTGAAATCCCTTAAGTACTAATGCATCCTTGTGCCCCAGAGAAAGTAGGGTCTTGTGCTAGACTGTCATACGTTCACTACTCTGCCCTTTTTAGCAGCATATAATGAACAAAGAATCATCTTCTAGATTATACAAGCCCAGATTCCAGCCCCTGCTCTGCTACTTACTAACTGTAACTTTGGATAAATTACTAAACTTTTCTGAGTCTGTTTATCCATCCGTAATATGTACTTATTAATGCCAACTTTACAATACCCACTTTTATAAAAATTAAATGAGACGACAAATGTAAATCATTTCGTAGGTGCTCAATATTTTGCTGTTACATCACCCCTAGTCCCAAGTCCTGTTCTTGCTATGACTGAATACATGAAATAGCCAGTTGTGTCTGTTCTAGATGAAGTACATCTGTTTGCCTCCAGTGCCAGCTCAGATACCCATGCAGGTGGGCACTACAGTAATCATCTAAAACAAGTCCTTCTTCTCTCTGAGCTACTTCAGTGTAAAAACATATAGCTTTCCATTGCCTCTTCTTGTCTTCATGACTTGTTCCTTAAGCATGACCTACACCGAGAGCTATCGATATGCTTACTAGAGTGCCACTATGTTCCACACAGAACCATGGCCCATAAGAGGCCAGTCTTGATGCACAGGTAAACATCTGGAACAGTTCTCTGTTGAACTAAGAGTGGATATTTACATGTAAACTGTTAGACTCTATATAATGTGTAATACCCACTTAATTAAGCTAGAGGATTCACTTGCATGAAATATAATTGAAGGAACCAACCTACAAGGGAAAACATACTTACACGATGCACTTTCTTTCCAGAGAATATAGCATAAGAGATCTTTTTCTGCAAGTTTTTGATGATAAAAATTCCTAGTCAAGCATCTGCTAGTGGGTAAAGTAAATTCAATACAAATCTATCACCATTCTAAAAATGTACTTATAGTCATTCCAGCAAATTCAACAAATTCAAAAAAGAGAGGTTCAAATTCTTCAACTGAGGATTACCTCATCTGTCGTGTTTGATAAATGAATCATAACTGCTCTAGAGAGTTCAGTTTAACGAATGCATGGTAGCCAGGTAATGTGCTGTGCTAGTTAAGAAAAGCACTTACACTTCGGCCAATACTCACCCCACTCCTTCGCTCCTTCTTTCAACGAAGACTTTCAAACCAAGCACCACAATAAATAACAATTGGCCCTGCCCAGCAGCTCTTACAAGAGCGTGCAGCATTTCCTCACTAAGGCAAGCTAAGCTGCCAGAATACCAACTGCGAAGCATTAGGACTCACAGGAGAGTTGAATGCACCTCACCCTGAAGTGAGGAAGCAGTCCTGAGGGGCTGCTGAAGGTGGGAAGTGCTTTAACGATTGGAGATGGCATTTGATTGCATATTGAAGCAAAAAACCATGGGGACAACAAGAGCGGAGACTTATTTGTCTGCAGGGAAACTTTGGGAGATAAAAATGGAAAAATAAGTTGCCGTCTTCTTGTGGAAGGCCACACATGCCAGAGTAAATAATGTAAACCTAATTAAGTAGACATTAGGGAGCCATTGTAGGATTTGGAGCAGAGGGGCTGACACAGTAGGAGTTGCACTGGAGGAATAAATAAGTCAGTAGTGGGTGAGATGGATAGAGGCAGATGACTAGAGGCAAAGGGTTAGTCCAGTATTCTAGGATGGAGCTGGGAAGTGGCAGACAGAAGAGGAGAGAAGCAGAATCCATTACAACATACATCTGGAATTTGTGCAGTGAGACCTAACAGTCCAAACATATATCTCAGATAAAAGACCACATTTATTTTAAATATATGCTGAGAACTAGAGAGTTAAGGCAGCAGTTTTTAACCTCTGGAGACATAGAATCAACTAAAAGTTCAGCTGCCTCAATTTGCTTACCACAAACCATTGCCCTCAAAACTCTAGATTTGTTAAACATTTCAAACTCAGAAGCAAAGGGCTCAATAAAACCGCATTGTGCCTGGCACATATTTCTTCTTTGGGACTGAGGAAATTCGATCTGCTTCTTACTAATTCGTTTAAATTTCATTCAAAATGGGATTGTAAGAAATCTTACTGCTCAAAGAAGACTTAAGAGCTTAGTGACTTTTTCCCTCCTTAAGAAGGGGGAACAATCGTTTTTGCAACTGTTCCCGAACCCTGAAGTTAGAGTCATATGCTATTGGTTGGAATGGATTTTTATGGCAGGCAAATTAATAAGCTAAAAACAGCTTTTGCCAAAATCAGTGCACTGTGCGGATGAAGAGGATGTGCATCTGACCCCCTTGAACACTTCCCTGCCGCTGATGCAGCAGGTGTGATGCAGACCGCTGGAGGAGGAGAAATCCCTGCTGTTCTGTGACAGATCAGCCATGTTGGTTTTCTTGTCACTGTCAAAAGCATGAAAGAAAAAAATAGCAATTAAAAAAAAAACTTAAATGTTAAAAAGTTAGATCTAGAGGAACAGTTTTACCCCGCCTGAAAGACTTTCCTCTTCCTCCTCCTCCTCCCACTCCGTGGTGGTGTTGAAACAAAGCTGTTCTCCTAGTGACAGCCATCAAGAAGTCGTGAGTGTTTTTTGTACACAGAAGAACTAATGTCATGGGGCTTTAAAACCTTCTATTCAAGACCTACATATGTAGGACTTAAAATAACATCTTAAATCCCTTAAAGTCAAATCAGTTTCCAACTCCAAGTTAAATGTTAAATTGATCATGTGTTTTATTTATTTTTGTTGGGGTATTTTTCCTGTCCTTTCTTTTTCCACTCCCTTCCTTTTTTTTTTTTTTTTTTTTTTTTTTTTTTTTTTTTTTTTTGTATAGGTTCTGTGTATTTTTTTTAATATTCACAACTGGTATTCTTACTTTTCTGTTAATGTCTGAGCCAAGCAAATACTCTTGATATTAAAGAACTTATGTTTTAGCTCAGGCAAGTTGCTCAGGGTGTCAGAAGTCACTGGCCATGACTTTGTCTAAAGAACATGTCCAGCCATGAGAGAAAATATCCATACTTGATGATGTTGTGGATCACATAATATATTTGGTTGTCATTGGTTTCTACTCACCATATCTTGACTCTGAGAATATGCAGAGGGGGAAACAAACTATGGCCATTTCTGACCAATGGATTATTTCTCCAAGGCTAGAGGAGTCACAGTATTTTATTTCAAATGAATTTTTGGCAGCTGGCTCTTTTTATGAATAAATGGAAACTTTAGTGTCTAAAGATGCTAAATTGTGAAAAGGGAGATTTGAATACTGAAGTAATTACAGCCAAGAATAAATTATGAAATTTGGTCACAACACATGAAAATGAATCGAAGTGTTTAATAACTTGAAATGAGTACTAGTCTCATTTGGAGACTGACATCTTTAACACCTTGTCAAAAAAAAAAAAAAAACTAGAACTCTCTGCTGTAAATTCTGGAAACCTATCAGTGCTATTTTATACACACAGCCTCATTATTTTTTTCATTTCTTAAAGTAGGCTACTTAAAAATTATTCCTACAGTGCAACTACATCTTACTCTAGATTGCTTCAATCTTAGGATCTCTTGTGTCTGCACTGAATACAACTGTAATCCTGGACAACAACACAAACCCTGAAATAATAGAATGTGTAAAAGGGAGAAAAAGCTGTGCTTGTGCTTCAGGACACTTAAATTAATTAATTTTGTCTCATCTTTTTTAAAAGCTGAATATTGAAAAACTGAAATTTCACCCTGATCTCTCCAGGGTTAGCATTCTTGAACTTGGATTGTAGCACACACATCAGAAAAGTAATTTAATTCTGTCCACGTGCATTTCACACCTATAACTTTCAGGACATTGTGGAAAACTAACAGGAATCTGGTCTTCAAGAAATTACAGTCTAATAAGAAAACCAGACCTGTGAATGAGAGCAAACTTTGCACCATCCTGGGCACTACTGAGTGTTAGAACAGTGGTCAATTAAAGCAAGGGGCCTGGCGGGAAGGTGGGTCCTGCAACACTATTTCAGGATTCATTTAAAAAATTATTTCAAAAACTAATACATGAGTTTTATCATTTTGCTTTTTATAAATTGGTTTATTACTTTAAAAGGGCATTTGATGATGATGTTGCTATGAAGTAATTAAATTTATTGTTTTTATTACATGTAATAGTTGAATGTATCAATGGAGTACAATATATTTCAACACGTGTAGACAGTGGGATGACCATAGGTTATAGCAATCTGTTATCACTTTAAGAAGATCTGGAAGAAAGGAGCTCAAAGGCCCTGCATATAAAAAATGAAAAGAACAGGGAAATGCTAGCATTATTTTTTTTTACTATTTCCATTATATATATGATTATGCTTTAGATTACAGGAATCACAAATTTGATGAAATGGTTTCTGACCTTAGGTATAATCAGTCATTTAAACCAATAACTCTAAGGTACAAGATATATTAAAAGTCCTAAAAGAATTTTTTTAAAAGGCTACAAATAGCCACTAAGCTAGCAAGGAATTTCATTATAATAATTAGTACACAATTAGAAGCATGGAGCATTTGTCAAAATATTAATGAGATATTCCATTGGACTAGTGCTCAAAAGTGCTAATGTTAGGTCTGTGTAGTTGGATCTCCATGTCTGCTTGCAGCCATTAAACCTACAGACTTTCTTTGTCCTTGGATCCCCCGAGTGACAACAGAATCCATTACCAACTGCTCGGCTTCTACCCACAGCTGACATATACATTGTGCAGGGAGCCTGGTACACAGTCGACACAAAGCCTCATCATATAGGCATACTTGTAACTTTTTCTTCACAAATACTGTATTTATATGAGGCTTAATCTTTCTCCCTTTTTCCTGGTACCAACATTCATCAGCCTTCATAATGAAAATATGCTACAGAGAAGGTCCTCAAAAACGAAAATAATTTTATTAACATTCTTTGCATTTAAGCCAACCCCAACTTGTAAAATTTTAAAATGACCATTCCATCAGTGCCAATACAAACTTCATAACCATAAAATTAGTACCAGAGTAGAGCAAAAGTGTGTTATACATACATATTTGAAATATTCAGAAAGGAACAAGCGAACAGAAAATAAATTTAAGGTCAGTGCTTATACAAGATTCAGTGATGGACCATTCTAGAGCATCTTTGTGTAAATATTGCAAATGAGGACCATAGAACAATAAAATCCAAACAATGATGCATTAAAATAACTGTTTATGCTTCTAAATAATAACTTTTTATTGCATAAATGTCTTAAACAAATTTAGCATCTCATTACTAAGTACATTACTAAGATTCCATAGATTTTCCTAAGCTGAATTTAGCTGAGCTATCTGTAAGACCAGTTAGCAGAGCTAATCATTTAGATTTCTATGCAGAAATGCATATCATCATACTCCTAATTATCAAAGTAAGTATGGTAGGTATCCATTGAAAGTATTTTTGGAAACAAAGGTTTCAGAACTTATTCAGCAATTGTATAACACATTTCAGAAAGCAGCACCTAGTTCTGTTATATAGAATGGTGCTTCGTTTACAGATAGTTTCCTTGTGTATTTCTTTCTCTCAACTGTATCACTAGCTCTTAGTTTCTCATTATATCACTTAGCACAAAATGCTCCTTAACTGACAGTTGATCGATAAGTAATTAATATTAATTACTTATCTTTTAATTAATATCTTTTACTTTTCTGCATTATTGCATGAGCCTGTAGCCGTCAGAATTTGTTCCATTTAGTTTTATCTATGCCCTCACGTTAGAAAATTAAGCATTATTATTTTCATAAACAGCTATGTAGCATCACTTCTGAATCATTTTCTTGTTGACTAAATAACTATACAGAGGTGCTAAATGGCATAGTCACTGACATTTTTTTAAAAAAACATTGGCCACCAACTAATACTGCAACTTGACAGATGTCTGCCTGCCCATCTCAGACATCAAGTTTGAAATAAAGAATAGGCATCATGACAACTAATTAGTTGTCAGACTTTGAATTTGCTCAAGACAAATACCTTTATGCACCACACACACACACACACACACACAGGCTGGTATAAAAATTAACTATGAAAAGACTTATTGGCTAGACTTATTTAATTAGTGTATATTTGTTACATTATCTGAGCTTGTACTGTACTTCAAAGATACAGGCAAGATGAGGACTAGAGGGAGGGAATGGAGCAATACCCTCAGGTTCTGAATTTAAGAGGCTACCAAATAACTCAAGAGTCCATCAGCAAATATAACTTCCTCATGTAATACTTTTAAAAATAAAAATTAACCCCAAAAACTTCACGAGAAATAAATATCAAAACTTTAAATAAAAATCAAAAAGGATCTACAGCCTGTCATGTTAATGAACATTTGACTACAAGGTTTAAAAAGTAGACGGGAAAGGTGAAAATCCTTCTGTTTTCTTGTTTGGTTTAAGGATAAAAATGGCTCCAACCTTAATATCTCCAGCTCATATGGTCATTGGTTCAATAATACAGTATTTTGGTCCAAATAGGAATTTCAGTGAATAGTAACCTTTTATTTCCTGTCATCTATATTTACCAAATGTAACTTAATTTAAATATAATTATCTTAACTATGAATCAGCTTACAGTGCCATATTACTTGAAAAACCAGAAGATTTAAAAAGAAATCATCTATAATTTCAATTTGCTATATTTGTGGCATATTTCCATGATTCAGGGTTATCTCATTGGCTTCTGATTCTCTTAAGTACAGGCGTACTGCCAATTACAAGGAAATTTTCCTGTAATATTTTAAAATATGAGAACTTTCATAGAATATAAAAAAAGGGATGGGTTCTTGAGTCAATATTTCCCTTTAGATTTACCTTATTCATAACATAGAAATAATTTATTCATTCAGGGAACTGATTCCATTCTATATGGAATTATCATCACACTCCTTATTCTCCTAAGCAGTAAAATTCCGTAAGAGAATTGCCTGTACTTGATGTTGTTTCAAATTTCTGTCTTCCCACTATCTTACATTTTTTATCATTAAATGATTTTAAATTTATGTAATTTTTTAAGGATCAAACAAATCATGTATATTTTTTCATAAGCATCATTGTTGTATTTTGCAATATTTGCCTTACTGCTGCTGATTCTTGTCTTAACCACTTGAGAATTTGTTGTATACTTCATGTCCCTTTATCTCTAAATGTTTCAGCCTGTATTTCTTATCGAACAAGGGCATTCTCGAGTGTAATCCCACTATTATGTTCAAGAAATTTGTAAATCATCTCATACTTAGGTCCATATCCAAATTTCAGAAATTATCCCAATATTGTTATTTATGGAAATTTTTCTCTGGACCCAGGGTCCATTTGAGGATCAGGCACTAGACCTAGGGTAATATCTCTGGGAGCTGTTATGATGAAATAATTCCTGATGCTGTCATTATGCTTCATGACGTTGACATTTTTTTAAGAGCACAAGCTGATTGTTTCATAGCATGTTCTTCAAGCTGGGTTTTTTGATGTTTCCTCATTATTGAGTCAGATGTGCATTTTGGGGTAGGGAGCATTGCAATTCATGACCTACACCAGAAAGTGCAAAATGTCAGTTTTTCTCTCCCATGAGTATTGAATGCCAGTGAAGACAGTGCACCCTGTATTTTTATCACTAACAACTGTCCATTTTTTTTCATTCCTCTCCCACTAAATCATCTGCAGAGAAATGCTTTGAAATTATGTAATTATCCTTGCAGCCTTTTAAGTTTTCCTTTATAATTTTAGTATCCATTAAGCATTCTGGCATGACTTTGTTATTACTGTGATGAATGCAAAATGATAATGTCCCAACTATATTATTTCTTTTATATGCATTCGTTGGCATGTTCTACAGAGAACAGCTTCCTTTCTAATGTATTTACTCACTTGCATATATGATATGGATTCATCAATTTCTATTTCAGTCCATTATTTGTTCTGAAGCTCAAATTTCCCCATACTTGTTCAGAAGGACTCCTTAAAAGTTATCTCCCAGGCTGGGGATTTGGCTCAGTGGCACTGCGTCAGCCTCATAATCGCAAGGTTCTGAGTTTGATCCTTAGTACAAAAAAAAAGAAAAAAGAAAGAAAGAAAAAGAAAAAGTTGTCTCCTCCATCATTTTTAAATGAGTTTATCATTTTTCAAATGCTCCTTTGTTTTCTGGCCAAACAAGATGTTACAATTCATCTCATACCTTCCTGTCCCAGTCCTAGAATTGGCCAGCCATGTCACCAACATAATCTGATTCCTTTTAGCCAAAAAATTGTACTTGAAAACCAAAACTAGGGTGATAGACGCGCTCATTGCTTTCAGAGTGACATTGCTTGTAGACATATAATAAAATGTGCCCTTGCAAAGTACGTAGTTCCTGGTCAATTGGAGTCTTCACCATGCCTGAGATTCTTGAGATCATACCTTCCTCCGTGCTACACTTCCTCACTAGGGTTCCAAGAAAAGATGTTTTCTTCATATGATGATCCTTTTTTGGCTCCGCTAATTTCTCTGCTCTTCTCCATGCCGCTGCCTCCTCCTCCTCCTTCCTCCTTCCTCCTTCCTCCTCTTCCTCTTCCTCTTCCTCTTCTTCTTTTTCTTCTTCTTCCTCCTCCTCCTCCTCCTCCTCCTCTTCTTCTCCTTCTTCTCCTTCTTCTCCTTCTTCTCCTTCTTCTCCTTCTTCTCCTTCTTCTCCTTCTTCTCCTTCTTCTCCTTCTTCTCCTTCTTCTTCTTCTTCTTCTTCTTCTTCTTCTTCTTCTTCTTCTTCTTCTTCTTCTTCTTCTTCTTCTCCTCCCTCCTCTCCCTCCCTCCTTCTCTCTCTCTCTCCCTCCCTCCCTCTCCCCTTTCTCCTTTTCTCCTCTCCACCCACATGGAAACTGCTGTTGCTCCCACACGCCAGGACCTGATTGCTCTGTGTAGAAAGGGTTTCCCCAGATTCCAGCCAACCCCATCTCCTTCAAGTTTTCATCAAATTGTACCCTCTCCTAAACCATTGCTGACTACCGCCCTCCCACACAGAACCTCTGATCCCATTTTCTGCTTTATTGTCCCCCCACTATATTTATCACCTTCCAATAGGTTTTATAATTTATTCATTTATTTGTGTGTTATACAGTGTCTTTCTCTTTCAAAATGTAAGCTTCGTGAGGGAAGAGATATCGGTTTTTCTAGATAGATACTGCAGTATCTAGAACTTACTGAAGCATCTAGAAGTGTGCCTGTTCCAAAGGTAGCGTTCATTTTTTTAAATAAGTGAATAAATAATTTTATCCTTACTTTGATTTAATAAAATCACACAAATGAGAACCCACCAGCAGAATGGAGTCCATATATACCATTTTTACTGTTGAAGTGTGCTTAAACACTTCGGTTATACTCTACTTACCTCCCTATCTTTTTTTATTCACTTTTCATGGATGAAATCTAGAGCCACTTTAAAATAAAAATAATTTTAATCAGGCACCATTTCCAGAGAACGGTAGGTCTTGCCAGTCCTAAATTGTGCATTTGCATGCATAATACCACCGAAGTACTGAAAGATGCTAGTCATTCACTGCCATCAAGAGTGCCCATTGTTTCCGCTGCTGCTGGCATTAGTTGTGATTTTGAGTTCCAAAGGGGAAAGGGGGAGATGGGAGAAGCTATGACAGAAACCAAAATTTACTGTACATTTCTCTACTCGATTCTTAAATTATTTCTATGTTCAAAACTGGCAGCAGATATCACCTACGTGGCCCTAGAGTGACTCACAAAACTCCGGCTGAGATAAGACATACCTTGACAGACATTCAAATAATATGCCTGGCATATTTCGGGACAACCACCACGATGTCACAGTCAAGTTGATGCGAGTACTAAAATATACAAGAGAATGTGCTCTCTTAGAAAGCAAGCATCCTGTCTATGGCCATACCACCCTGAACATGCCTAATCTTGGAAGCTAAGCAGGGTTGGGCCTGGTTAGTACTTAGATGAGAGAAAGCAAGCATCCTAGCCAGTCTGCTTCTTGTTAGGAAACATTCTCCTCACAGCTCTTCCAATTCAGGGGAAAGAGTTCATCAGCGTGGAGAGAGTGTGGACTGAGAACTTGACCTAAATTTTTGAGTCTCGGTTCCAATACAACAGGGGAAAAAAATACTCATTTCAAATGCATGCAGAAGTGTGTAGATCTCACATTCCAGCAAAAATAAATAAGTAAATAAAAGAAATTGTAATCTATATATTCCATCCTTCTAAAAATACATTCATGGGCCTGGCATTTAGCTCAGCAGTTTGGTGGCCTGCCTCACAAGTGCAAGAACCCGAGTTCAACACCCAGTACCAAAAAAAAAAATGCTTTCATAAATATCTTGACATTCTAATAAATGCCATATAAAAAATAAAATTTGTGTTTTAGAAGAACTCCAATGTAGTATTAGAATATATTTAACTCATTAGCCCTCAAAGTATTGAGAGCATTTTTTAAATTTCCCTCCTTTGAATACATCATTGTTTACACTGTGGATAAAATAAGCTCCCTTTTAAATATTTCAACTTCTGCATTTGGTTACTTCCCGCAGATACAACACACTCAGGGGAAATCGGCACCAAGAAAAAGGTGAAAAGACTGTTAAGTTTCCAAAGATACTTCCATGCCTCACGGCTGCTACGTGGCATTATACCACAAGCCCCTCTCCACCTGCTGGATGAAGATTACCTTGGACAGGCCAGGGTAAGCCAGTCTCCCCTCTGCATCCCTGCAGTAGCCAAGTGGCCCAGAGCCTGTCCTCAGCTGACAACACCTGGGTCTGAGTACTGCTTTGCTTCGAGGAGCTCTGTGACTCTGGGTTAATTACTCAACACATCTGGACTTTTTCCTCAAATATAGCCATTTGAAAAGAAGTGCGTGCAGTTTTGGGAACTTTAGATAAGTTAGTTTCTACAACTGTGGCTTTTGTGTCAACATCCAATTCTAAGCATGGAATATTTTTAAAAAGAAAAGAATAATGATAAATATTCATTGGACAATAAGCCTTTAAATTATCTAATATTGTTGATTACGTACTCTTCAGTTTCCTATACAGTGGTTCATTCCTCATTCAGGCCACCTAGTAGAATAACGTGTTCAGCAATCGTTCTCTCCTCATGATCCTTCAATGTACAGTAGTTTGTGGCGTAGAAACTTTACTGAACCACAGTTTAGCAGACACCAACACGCGGGCTCCCTGTGAATGAGCACCACACCAAGCACTTTACAGTGTTTCTATAGCGGATCCTCGGAGTCCATAGCATTAGCCACATTTTTCAAATGAAGAAACTGGGGCACAGAGAAGTTAAGGGTTGTAGCCAAGTTCCCACCATCAGGAAGAGACACAGGTAACAACAGTCAAGCAGTTAAAGTCCAGAGCTTGTCCCTTAAACTGTTGTTAGAGAGTGGAGTAAGACTTGATTTACTCCAAACCAGTTATACACAGAGAATAGTGTGTGTGCTATTTCCAACTTTTTAATTGTTTAATTCACTATGTCTCAAAGTAAATGTTTGGTTCTCGATGTGATTCATTTGGGTGCTATTTTTTGTTTGCCTTTTCAGCATATGCTCTCCAAAGTGGGAATGTGGGACTTTGACATTTTCTTGTTTGATCGCTTGACAAATGGTAAGTTACCCAAAAGAATTCTCACTCAAATACACACCATAAAGTGGGATTCATTTCACGAGAAACAAAATTTATTTTTAAACCTGTTAATCTTTTTTTCTTCTTTCCCCACTTTTATAAATCTATAGTCACTCGAGAAGGACCAGAGAAAGGGAAAAATGATTCAAATGACGAATGAGACTGAATTTAGCCTTAGAATCTTAGGATAGTTTCCTTCTGACCTTGATAATCCCAAAAGAATTAGGAAACCACAGATTAGAGTCTTTCTTTGAGAAAATACTTTGGCCACATCCAAAAGTAGGAAGTTCATTGTTAGCTGATGAAAACTGGAAACACAAAAGCATATCTCCTTGGTCCTGACTTACGGGCAGGCTACACAGTGTTTTAAAGGGCTCTGCGTCTGCCCTATTACAGGTAATGCTCACATACGTTTGCCAACATCCAAAAAAAAAAAAAAAAAAACACTGCTAAGAATAGAATGTAAAAGCCTAGGCTGCACCTGAAGAGGAAAGTAAACATTCCTATTGGTTTCGCTTTTTAAGTTTTGAAGCCCATAAAAGCCTTCCTTAAGAAAATAATGACATCTTAATATATTTTATCTGTCCATTAAACAAACGTGGAGAAGCTTAGGGAGCCAACAGATGATGTTAGACTTACTGCTGATGTTGGTATGTCTTATCACCTACCAAACTTGTACCTTAAGTCATTACCTATGGTTTTGTCATCATTCCATTATTCAGCAAACGATGTGCACTCAAGGTCATAGATGGATCTTTACACTATGGAAAGGCAACTGGACTGAAGGTGATGGATCCCATAACCTTGCATTTCACTCTGCTCAAATCAACTGAGAAATGGATACTGACAAATGAAATTAAACTGTTGACAAAAGAATTTGTCAACTAGTATTTGTTTAAAAGAGAATACAGTTATGATTGTAATCAAAATATGAAATGAAAATATATCAAAGATTCAATTAACTCAATTGATTAGCGATCTGGTGAGATGCTATCATTTGTACAAAAGGAGAATTCAAAGAACCCACACCTATGTGCAATAAGAAATGCTGAAATGAATAAGTAGGGGAAAAATCAAGAGTGGGAAATCAGCTGTATTTCTACCAGACCAATCTCATTAGTGAGTCTGTGGGCATGAATCACTTGTGATGCTACTCGTTATCTCTAACTTGAGAGTTGTGAAAGAATTCAAAGACAGTATAATTTGCAGAGACACATTAAACGAGGTACCCTGAGAGAGTGTGCCTAGGGAACTTCTGGTTTTCCATTCAAGACACCCAGCCTGGTCCATTCAAAGTCTTAAACTCTTTAGGGTTTTTAAAATTCAAAATCATTATTCTTAAATAAACACTAGCTCTTAAATGCTTACAAGTTATTACAACTTCAGGTTTGTAACTCCGCTGGTTTGCATTCTAAAATATCTCGTAGTCACCTGAGAGGAAGAAAAATAGGCTACAACTGTTAAGAAATACCGTGGTTTATGAATAGTTTCTCTAGTATGAGAAACGGAAAGTGTATGGGCCGGGGATTTAGCTATTCGCGGTACCAAAAAAAAAAAAAAAAAAAA
>NW_022900926.1:22575150-22615668 GCF_012274545.1 Fukomys damarensis | reverse complement strand
AAAAAAAAAAAAAAAAAGAAACTGAAAGTGTAAATAAGGACTGAAAAGTATAATAGGTAATGTGAAATAGGAAGAAAGGGTGCACAGAGGAAGGGGAAGTGGAAGGGGAAGGGAAAAAGAAAGAAGGGAATGAAATTAATATGAGAAAAAAAATGGAAACATAGTCTTTGTAGATAAGGAGGGAGGGAGGCGTTGAAGGGAGGGCAGGGGAATGGGGAAAAATAAGAACCAAGAAGGATTATGTAAAGGTGCAAATTTCCAATGATGAATGTCATTAAATTGTATACCTTAAATGTACCAATAAAATTAATTAAAAGAAAAAAAAAGAAATACTGTGGTTTAGATACCTCTGTAAATTAAAATTAACCGGAAATGTTACATTTCAAGCCATTAACTGTGTCTTTTAAAAAGATACATTTGTATATATATATACACATATGTGTCCCTGACACTTTCGTAGGCACTTTCTTTGTTCTAATATTTTTATTTCCTTTGGTATAGGGAAAAGATCTAAGCTAACTTTATTTGTAGAATAAGAGAAAATTTAGGCCAGATCATAGTATCAGTATGCTTGAATAATTTCAGATCCAAAGGGAGGAGGTTTTGTCAAAGAAGCCTTATTACAGAGACACTTTGTGTCTTCATTTTCAGCCTTGATATTTTAGTGGTGATAAAAATTAGTCAAACAGATGACTTTCCTCCTCTAGGAAACAGCCTAGTAACACTGCTGTGCCATCTCTTCAACACCCATGGACTCATTCACCATTTCAAGCTGGATATGGTGACCTTGCACAGGTTTTTAGGTAAGTCCTCATTTCCATATTCCTACTTCCATCCCCACGAATGATAGCAGTGCATAATATTCTTCCGTATAAAGTGGCAAGAACCATAGCCTGGTGGATAAAGGCCTCAAATTAATTTTCAGTGATTAAACTTTAGTTTTAAAACATGATTTATCTAGTTTAAATCATGGATAAATTGTCTACTTGATTAGTTGTCTTTACAATAGATTCAGGCTTTATAAAGAAGACCATTAAAAAAAATACAGGTTGTCAAGATTCTAATCTGCTTTTGTATTGACAAAAAAAAAAAAACAGCAGGGCATTCTCAATTAATTCTAATCAGTGCATAAACTGTTGAAAATCTTCAATAGGCATTTTTTAAACTAATTGTAATAACTCCTATTATGTGGCACCCCTACAGGCAGGGTACTGTAGGCAAGCTATTTCTAACCATATAAACCACTGTGCAGGTTGAACATTACCGCCTCCACTTGGCCCACAGTTAAGGAGAGGGAATAAGAGGTTCCATTACTTTCCCAAGGCCAGTCGCTAAGAAGTGGCGGGACCCCGGTTCACACTGAGACCTGTCTTAACTTGAAAGTCTGCTATGTTTCCACTCAGATGGGCCATCACTTTTAATCAAAAAGCAGGCCTGGTTCTTTGATTTGTTCATATTCTTACTTACCTGCCAATGAATTATCCAGGGAAGATTTCTAATCACCAAATGGCTTCCCTCTGCAGCTTAGCATGTTTCTGGCTTCTTTAACTTGCCACATGGCTGCATTCTGAATTTGGAAGCCGAATTACTGTCATGGGGAGTAAAATAACAACAGCCTCCAGAGCAGAGCATACATGGTGCTCACGTCTTCTGGGACCTAGTCCAAGGTCACGCGTGTATTAACACATCGAATCCTCACAGCAATACCTTGAGCTCAGCCCTGCTGTTCTTCCCATTTTAGAGAGAAAGAAGCTAAGGAAACTGGTAATTAAATAATTTGCCCGCTACAGATCATAAGCGATAGAGCCAGGGTTTAAATAACTATGAAACAAAGCTGCTGAACAAAAGTATATGTGGCACAACAGAAATATCTAAAACCAGACAAAACATGGATTCTTGCCAGAAACATAAAGAACCTTGGGCTGACTGCATTTTAATTATTTGAATAAAGTAATGGCCATGAATAAAGCCAAATAATTTTGATTTGTCTAAAGGAGAAGATACAGATTTTACAGATTCTTTGGACCCATGTATGTGCCAAGAGAACATTTTCAGTGCAGTCTTAGTAACTGAATTACCACCAGAATCCAGAGCCAGATTCATAACACAGGCCGAGAGGGTATGGTCACACTTGCAAATCTGAACATGCTGTACCCGCTGAATGTATCACATCCTAGGCACTGACTTGGTTCTGAGCTGTAGCAGGCTAGTGGCTTCTGTAAACAGCAAGCCAAAACTGCCTCACCTATCATTCAACTTGGTTCCAAGAGCACTCTGAGCCTTGCATTAGGTTGGAGAGGAATGAAAGCTGCCGCCTGACCTTGAAGAAGGTAGAAATAAAGCCAAGAAGGCTTCATTTGGATCAATGCAGTACTTTGAGTTTCTACCTGAAGAAGCCCCAGATCTGCTTCGGTCAGTATTTATTATTCAAGTGGTAATCCAATCATTGGGTATTAGGAATCTGATGCTACCAGGGCCCTGAAAGGAAGCTTCGTTTATGGCGTATTATTCATAAATGGCAGCAAACTTAAATAATTAAACTATGGTGTGAAATAAAGTTGTCCTTTTCCTACGTATTTATTTTTTGTATGAATGAGGGCCTTCATGAACGCCAGAAAGGGGTGATTTATGAAGGAGGTGAGAAATCCCAAGAGCCTCACAAATCCTTTTGGCCTTTCTCCTTTCAACTCTCCCACTCCTCTCCACTCCAAGCATCCCAGTAAAACTGCCAAGCTTGCAAACCACCTTCATTTTTAAAGGATCCCCAGGCAGTGCATTTGGAGGCACTAATAGTTTCAAACATAAGGCACCCTCAATGGAAACAAAGTCTTTGTAAACAGGGGAGGGTTGAGGGTAAAGGGAGGACAGGGGAATGGGGAAAAAATGAGAACCAAGATCTGTCGTATAAAGGTACAAGATCCCAATGATGAGTGCAACTGTACTGTATACTTTTAAAGTACCAATAAATTCAATGAAAAAAAAAGCATCCTCAATAATCTGAACTAGTGTGTCATTCTTGCTTTGGTTTTAGCTGACTGAGTAATCTGTTTATCTCCTAGTCATGGTGCAAGAAGATTACCATGGCCAAAACCCTTATCACAATGCTGTTCATGCTGCCGATGTCACCCAGGCCATGCATTGCTACCTGAAGGAGCCAAAGGTAAAGCAAGTCTCAGCTACCCCCTTAGCCACCTGGAAATGCCGAACAGATACCTCCTAGGTTCCAAATTACCCAACATAACCAAACAACTATGTTAGGAGTCTTTCACAATATGAATGCAAAATTATTTATATTAAAGTTTCAGTATCAGCTCTGAAAATCTAATAATATTCATGAAAAGGGATATGAATTTTCTGAGGTTTCTTTTCATATTTTCAAGGCTGTATTAGGACAAAAGCAACATTCTCTATGGCAATCTACCTCTTAGATATTTTTAGTGGTCCCAAGAACAAGCTCTTTGCCTTGGACCTTTACCGCAAACAGGCTGGCCTTGAACTTTACTGAAAAGGTTTCTACCTCATAGTTTTTGGTCAACAAATGGAATCAAAATCCATTAAAATGGTCAAGTTCCATTTCCTACTTGGCCAACTGAATTCAGGGACAACAAAAACTTGTGACTGTCAAAGATCTCTTTACAAGCATATTCTGACACAATAAAGCACCCAACATCAAAAATAAAAGCATACTGATAATGTTCATTACTCACAATCTAAATAAATTCTTAGCTATACAAAATTTAAGGGGTTTATTTTTGTTGTTTTTGTTTTTGTCGTACTTGGGATGAAACCCATGAATACTGAGCTATATCTCCAACCCTTTTTATTTTTTTTATTTTGAAAGAGAATCTTGAGTCTAGGCTGGCCTCAAATTTGTGATCCTCCTGCCTCAGCCTCCCAAGTATCTGGGATTACATGGGTATACCACTGCATCTGCCTAAAATTCACATTTTTGGAAAATGATATTCCAGTCTACGGCTCTATTTAGTTCAATCAGTTTTACCAATCCACTAAATATAAAGCTGCCTTAACACCAAACATAAATCTACAGACATCAAATTAGGCATTCTTGGGACAAAGCTGGGTAGATATCTCATACCTATAAAATATCCCCAAAACATTAAGCGTTAAATTTTTTAATCTCAAAAACGTACAAAAGTTGTAACATCACATAATTGTATTTTTATTAGTAGTGGATTCCCATTTCCTTGTTTATTCTCTTATCTAATCAAAAAAATGAAAGATTCTCACACATTCCCCATTATTTATTACATATTAATGAAGTATGAAAACTTTGCAATTCAGCCCACTTCTTTCAAAGAAGTGGCAAAGATATATTAGTTGAAACACACAAATGATTCTTTCTTGTGTCCATCTCTTTGGTTTCAACTTTTGCCTTCATTTACAACTTTCTCTAGGAGCAAGGCTGATTTCAATCCTGGTCTTCTCCCTGCCTACCAGCTCTCAGAGCTGCTAGTAAGGAATGTCATTACAACAAAACAACATAGAGCAGCAAAAAGAGGAGGAGGGTACCCAAATGATCCACACAACCAGAACTTAGTCAGTTACCTTCCATACAGCCCTTCTGTATCTTCCTGCACTTCCGTGTGCATATTACCTTGCTGAGATACCTCAGAGGGTAAAGATCTGCTGACACTTCTAAACAATGCTTCATTCTTTTTTATTTAGCCCAAACTAATGTCACCCTATTGGTGGAAGCACATCAACCTCTCAATTTGATCTTTTTTAACAGCTGGCCAGCTTCCTCACACCCCTGGACATCATGCTGGGACTACTGGCTGCAGCAGCACACGATGTTGACCACCCAGGAGTGAACCAGCCATTTTTGATCAAAACGAACCACCACCTAGCCAACCTGTATCAGGTAAGGGAGCCCAACATGGGCCAGACATAGTACAGTCCCTTGTTCCAGGGCTTGGAAGTGATCTTGCCCTTGGAGACAACCTTCATTCAAGGTCAGCCTCAGCGATGGAGCCCACATTCAAAGAGCGTGGATTTGATATAGGTCCAGCATCTCTCCCGAAGGAGATCAAACTGATGTACAAGGATATCCAAGGAATGCAACGCACTCCAAAGCAGGTTTGAAATTGTCCTAAATCAGGATCCCTGAACCCACCCTGTGATGATGGTCCAAGTATGTCTGGCTCTATGGAGGCTGGCTTGCACGTAATGACAAGCTGAGGCCAGTTCTTGAAAAGATTCAGTAGATTCTTCCCAGGTGTAATCCCAATTTAGACTTGAATCTCTAGGCCCTTTCTAAACTTGATTGGCCTCTGAATCAGAAGTACGTTACCAAAGACAAAAGGCTTGGTTTTAGAAAAGAGGTGTGCTTACAAACCTTGTTTTTAGAAAATGATTAGGCAGCTTGAATAGTTCTGCCTGGAGAACTCTTATCTGTGACATCATTTCAGATATTAGGCCCTATATCATAAATGAGTTATTCTCAGAATTTTAATATGGTTCTTTGGATAGCTTCAGATGTCACCAGCAAAATCACATCCCGTGAGGGAGTCATCTATCTCTATTTTAGTAGATTTTTTGAAAATAAAATGGTCTACCAAGAATTCCTAACAGATCCCCATAGAACAAGTGTGTTAAACCAGATTCTGTAGCCTAGGATGCCTTTATTTCCAATAAAGTAGAACTGGAATGTGAAGAAAAGCCTTTCTCTGTCCAAGAGATTGGCTTCCAGCACAGGTAGGAATTAGCATTCCAAATTTACAGGCCCACCTTCCTTGGCAGCCAGCACCTAAAGCTGGGACAGACATGGCCGGGGAAAGGGGCAGAGTGGCAGAAGAAAAACAAAAAGAAATACAAAACAAAAATTTTTTCCAAACCATCTCAGAAGCTGAATGTATTCTTAAGTAAAACATAGACATATGACAGGGAAAAATGAATGACTATCCTAAGAGCCCCCAAGTAGATTTCAATCCCAGACTTCTTCACATGTCTGTTATTAGACAAGGAGAATCAATCACAAAGTTTCCTATGTGATCCATTCCCACATTATGTAAATGCTTACGTAATTCTAATTTCTTGTTATCAAATAAATCATGTCAATGAAATGTTAAAAGAATATCTACTGCTGTTGACTGATTTTGCACATAAAAAATAGGGGTCATGAAACTGCTTTCACATGTAGTATATAAATAGACACATAATGAATTCTCATTTAGACAGAAAGTCAGAAAGAAATATGCCAGATGTTAAAGACATTAAAAACAAGAAAATAAATGTAGAATATTATTAAAGTGAAGAATTAAATTCTTATAATTAACAATGGATTCTCAAAAGAAAGATAGTCTAATCTGATTGCAGACACTAAAAGATTTCCCGAGGAAAAAAAATGGATTCCTAACTCAAATTTGAAGTCCAGATAATCTTTTTTGTTGGTTTTTTGAGACAGGGTCTCACTATGTAGTTGAGACTGACCTGGAGCTCCCTACGTAGCCCAGGCTGGTCTCAAACTCAGCGATCCTCCTGCCTCAGCCTCTCGAGTGCTGGGATTACAGGCAGGAGCCACCACACCCAGCCCTAAATAATCTTTAATAATTTTTATTTCAGTCTCTTTATTAAAAATAAAAATTCCAAAACAATTAAATTTTAGTGTTTTTTTAAATGCAACACAGTCTTGTATATTTTTAATCAGCAATTAGTTATTGTATATATCAACTGAACTCAAATCCAGGAGCATCAAGAGGAATAAAAAAAAAAATCTCTGCCCTTAAATATTTGTTTAAATTCGGATGCTCAAAATGAGGAAAATCCAAATGAATTTAACCCTGGTTTGAGAGAATCTGAGGATTTAGCTGAAGGTACATGCACAGATATAATTTTTTTATCGTTAACAAGTTAATACTTGTACTTTTTCTTTGCATCCAAAGATGTTAGTTACTACAGTACAATGAGCCACTGTCTTTTCCAGAAGGAAATTAGAGAAAAGGATAATGGTAAGAAAGAATTTCAAGTAGAAGGCTCAAAACACATGTTTAAAAGGTACTATTTTTGCCAGGTGTGGTGGACCACACCTGTAATCCCAGCACCCAAGAGGCTAAAGCAGGAAGATTGCTGCAAGTACCAGGTCAGCCTGATAGTGAGTTCAAAGCCAGCCTGGAATACATAACAAGACCCTGTCTCCAGAAACAAAATAAATAGAAGGATCCTATTTTCCAAAGTCACCTGCTTAACTAGTCTTAGAATCTCTTTGAGGCTAGAGATCTGTCTTTCAGTTTCAGGACAGTGTTAGAAGCAAATCAGTATCACATAGGATTGTAAGGACCCTGTCAGTGGCCTAGAGCTGGCTGGAATAGCTGAAACTTAATCAGCCAAACAGACTTTACAGATTGAAAGGAAAAATTGTTTAAAAAGACCTAAAAATAATAGGAGATTTTAATTTTTTTTGAAAGTTTACAATGTCTTTATTTTAGCCTACAGTTGTTTATTAACTATATTGCACAATTCCAAATGTTAAAGATAATTCATTATCAAAACTCTGTTCAGAAAGAGAAATACAACATGATCTCATTCATCTGTGTAATTTAAAAGAGTAAATCCAGAGACATTCAGAGTAGACTAGTGGTGACCAAAGGTTAGGAAGAGGGGAGGCGAAGCAGGAAGGGAAGAGGGCTGGCCAGCAGGCACACTGTCATAGTGAGAGAGGAGTGAGTTTGGTGCTCCTTTACATGGTCAGATGAAGTGAGCTCTCAGTAGTGTATATCTCCAAATAGCAAGGAGACAAGGCTTAAAATATACTCACCATAAAGACATGATAAAAGTTTAAGGTGGTGGATATGCTAATTACCCTGATTATATCATTCACTATTTATATGTGAATCAAAACATCACATCAAAGCCCAAAAATACAGATAATCATGTCAATCAAAAGATAAATAAAATAATAAAGATAAAAATACTGCTCAACACTGGGCGTGGTGCCACACGCCTGTAATCCCAGCCCTTGGGAGGCTGAAGCAGGAGGATCACTGTGATTTTTGAGACCAGCCTGGGCTACATAGTGAGTTCCAGGTCAGTTTCAAGTACATAGTGAGACCCTGTCTCAAAAAAAAAAAAAAACTTCTCAACAAATTATATAACTAACCTTTATTCAACATTTATTATAATCAAAGCACTATGCTAAATGTTTTTATGTAGTATATTATTTCATCTTCACAATAGCCTGGTGGAACAGGTATCATTATGATACCAATTTTCCAGAAAGAGGAAAATTGACACTTGGGAAATTCAAGGGTTTTTTTCTTGAAAAGAAGCAGTTAAATAAACCCATGTTCTTACCTAGAGCCAAAGTACCTGAACACTACACATACTGCCTCTGAAACTCGTATCGATCACCTATTATCTTCAAAAACTAAGTGCTCTCTCCAAGCCCTCCTCTTCTAGTATGGGAAACAAAAGACTTTGCTAAGCACTTTAAAGTACATAGCTACACAGGCCAGGGATTTGGCTCAGTGGTTCCACTGCCTGCCTTGCAAGCACAAGGGCCTGAGTTCAATCCCCAGCACCACCAAAAAAAAAATAAAATAAAATAAAATAAAATAAAATAAAGTACATAGCTACAAATAAACCTGATGGGAAGACATAAAAAAAAGAGAAATTGATCTACCAATGGTTTTAGAGGAAAAAAAACACCAAGGAAGCATGATGTAAGCTGAGCCTCCAAATGTGAATGATATGATTCATAGTTGTGAAGAAGAGGACATTATAAGCAGGATGAGCTGATATACTTTAGAGGTTAAAAACTGAAATTTCAGAGTAACTGAAAATGGAATGTCCCCATGGCCCCCAGCTAAACGTAGCCTGCCATCAAGGTCTTCCGTGTTCAGATCAGTGTCTTGGGCATTTCACAATTAAGTTTATATTCTCTGGTAGAAATTTCAAGTTCCTTGTAAGGACATGACTTGGATCAAGAAGTCTTCACTCTACATTGAGTTGTAGATGAGGAACTTACATGATTTTTCAGGTTTTCAGTTTGAGGAAAAAAATCATTGTTACATAATATATAAATTGAACAAGACCATAAATAACACATTTTTAAATCACGGAAATGTGGCCTTTTAGCCTATCAAGGCCCTGTTGGTTGAAATATGGATGGGCTTTTGCAAAAGTATATGCAAATTTTCAAGAGATATATGTATGCATTTTGGGGAGAAGACCTATAATTTTCATCATCAAGTTTTAAAATAAGTTACACATTCACCAAATGTTAAGAACCGTGGTAACAGATGAAATATATATATTCATACACATTTAGTCAACAAGAATACCTTAGAGACCACGTGCCAGGAATTATGTGGCTTTGAGAACACCCTGTGCGTGACTTTGCTACAATCCAGACTTACTATAAATGAGATAAAATGGAAAAGGGCTTCCTCTCCCTCCTTTTGTTGGCTGTGCTCTTTTAGTTCTGAAAAATAAGAAGATTATTGCATAATGCTCCGCCTGTGCTTCTGCCCAAGATAAAGAAAGAGCAGGGCAGCCGGAGTGAAGGCCGGGTCAGAGGGCTCCCTCCTCCATTGTCTAGCATCTGGGCCGCCCCCCAGATGAACTGCCACCCTAGTTCACCCAAAAGGCATCACAGGCACTTCCACCTGGCCCCTCACTCAGCAGACTGGATGAAGTCCAGGTGTCAGGGTGGACCCAGAGGGACAAGAGCACGCGCACAATCCCTTCACCCTCTAGCCTCAAAACACAAAGTTACAGGTGGGCTCATCGACTCATGAGGTAAGCATTAAGGCAGATAAAATGTTGTTTGTCACAAATGTGAAAGGAATCTTAACAGTTCTATTTAAAATCTGACTGCTTTTGGAATGATAAATTTGAGTTTTCTGTAGGAACAAGAATGTACCTTGAGACCATGATGTTAAGTGAAATAAATCAGATGCACAAGCATAAATATCGCATGTTTTCTCTTGCATGAGAAACAAACCCAAAATATAAATAAGTTAAAGAGCAAGATAAAAGATAGCTAATATGAAATAGGGAGGTAGCTGTTTTGCAAATGGGAAGAGGATCTAGAGATATAGGGAGGTGAGAAAGGAGAGGGAAAGGAGAAGTAAAAAAGAATTAAGATGTTTTATGCACATTTACCAATTCCCTATAATGAACCTAAAAATGAAAATGAATCAATAAAATTTGATTCCTTTTGGTAAAATGCAACTACATATTAATGAGTGACAGAACACACTATCTGAATAAAATAATGAAAAATTCATTGTTTCATAAAATACTATTTATAGTCTATAATATCATTTTTCTTAATCATTTGTGCAAGCACTTAAAGGGTTAAGCTTTTTTTTTTCTCTCTGTACCAGGATCAAACTTGGGATCTTGCACTTGTCAGGCAGAGGCAGTGCCACTGAGCTATATACCTGGCCTGGGTTAAGCATTTCTAATCACTTTTTATGGTTAACAATTCTGAATCAAAAACATGAAGCAGACAGAGCCAGGAGGAATGTTCCTTCCACACAGTCCCATGACCTTGCCAAAACAAGCATGTGCAGAAATTGTGCATTGTCTCACAATTCTATAGGACAAAAGGTGTTCTGGGCACATAGCGTTAAAATTTGAGAAGAGAGGTTCAACTTTGCCTTTCTGTTCCATTCCATTTCTGTGGGCCCTGATATGAACATAGGCCTGCCCAGTGGACAGTAAGTGACATGCACACTCCTGGCTCCAAGACCCATGTCTTGAGCAGATGAAATGAGAGAAAGACATCTGCAAACAAGCACTAAATAAGGCAGGGCCATGAGTTCTTAACAGACCAAGGTCTTGTCCCAGGCGCAGGACACTTCTCTTCCACAAGACCTCCCAGGCTGGGCCTTGGTGCATCACCCAGGAGACCACTGGCCTTGTTAGGGGAGAGCTCTGCAGTATCTATTCTTCTACAAAGTCTTGCATCTTGTTTCATGAGCAATTAAAAATGGAAGCACAGACTATGTTCCTGTTACGTTCTTCTTCTATCCTCTGGATTCCTTTTGTACCTCAGACTTGGTTAATCAACAACACTCTCAGTATTTTAATGCAAAAAAAAAAAAAGTTTAATAAATAGGAGAAAAGCCAGTTTAGAGATGCCTTGTATGACAGCACTCTGCAGGATTCTCTCTGTTAAATAGCCTCTTGATTTAATTCAACAACTGCATTGATGGTTTGTTAAATGCCAGACATGTTACTATCATCTAACAAAGAGATTGTTTTATCTCAAGAATGGATCACACTTGATAATTCAGACAAAGAAGAAAATCAAGTTTTTGCCTTCAACATTGTAAGGGTTTTGTTTTTTCCAAATTAAAATTCTATCAGACCTTGTGGCCACATAGATGGATGTTTGCTCTTTCAACTTCAAGCTGGAGATTATTCTCAAATCGGCCATATGCAGAGTCTGGGGCAGGAGAACATACTGCCCCTGGGATAACGTGAGACTGCTGAGCTAATGCTTCTTCAAGGAAGACAGATGTAGTACGTGATGTGTATTCCAAGACCAGCTGGGATTTCAAAGGATATTAAGGTGAAATCATCTGGCCATACGTTCGCCTGTATGGCCACTTCTGACTATTTTTATCCTTTTCTCGATTTACCTTTTGCTGACAGTGGTCTGATTTGTGACGGCCAAAGCGCCTCCCTCCCTCCACAGGAGGGACGAACTGGCTTAGATTCCCAGGCCGTTCGCTAGGGAACACCAGGAAACCTGGGCCTACTCTGTAGCCTTTGCCTCTCCCTAGTTCAGGGCACCCCATTTTCCTTCCTCCTCGATCTCCATACATTCAGTAGCCTTGCCTGGAGTCAGTCCTTTCTCCCACTTTGCAGCCAGAAGGAACCTTCTGAAACGCAAATGTGGTCCCATGAATTCCTGCTCAAAATCTCACTGCGCCTCAGGATTATATGCAAACTGCCAGACACAATGCACCAGCCCCATGTGAGCTGGCCCCTATTGTCCTTCCCGTCCTTTTCCCACTGTCTCCCTCCAAGGCTCCTGCACATCATCAAGTCGGAGCTACTTTCAGTCTCCCAAATGTATCAATCATTCAACAAATATTTATGGAGCACTTAATACATGCTGGACAGTAGGAATACAGAAAATGAACAAAATAGATAAAAATCCCTGGATTGTCCTAGAGGAAACAAAATAAACAAAATAGTATAGATAACTTCTGATTAAAAATTAACAATAAAATAGAGAAACAAGATATACAGTGCCCCTCTTGACACATGCTCTTCTGGCAAATGTATTATTGCATAGTATATTTTGTTCTGATCGAATATATAATAGAACATATTGCCTATAATACTGAGTTGTCTCTCTCATCCCTTTGTTCTCAGCTTGGCCACATCTTTCTCCTGAAATCCTTCCTTTCCCCTAAAACCCATCGTCCATGTCCCTCCGACATAATTTCATAGCCTTCTATTGCTTCCCTTATCCAGTATTTGTCAATCTAAATTACCATCGCTGGATTAGATATCCATCTTCCAGGTGGACAGTAAGTCTCTGAGCATGTATTCACTCAGGTAGTCCCCTCAGTAGGCAACATGGGTCCAGTGTTTTGTAGCTACTCCCGCTGATCATATGTTCTGACTGAGACAGCACTAAGCGACACCATGCAGAACAAGCGGAAATGATTCTTTCTAATGATCTTCCCATTTGCATCTTGTAATTAACAAATACTACCTGGTGTATGTTGTATCCTGATTGTCTCTGAATGAGTAATTGGAAGAGCCAATTGCCATAATAATTTAAAATTTTCTGTGGCTTGTGTCTAAGGATTTCAACAACATAAGACCCCAAGTCTGGCTTCTACCAGATCTTAGCCAAAAATTCAAGTCAGGCTCTTTCTTTTAACACTTCTGTGAACTTTTGCAGCTATGGCATTTGGGGTTTGGTAGATTAATTACACGGATCCACTCAACAAATATTTACTTATTTAAGTGGCACTGTGCCACATACTGTGGGACAAAGATGAATAAGATATGCTCACCGTTCTCCAAAGCAGTCACGGATGGCAGCAGTTTTCAAACAGAATATGTGCACCACAGGACACATGAAGCCTTTCCAAAACGTACACAGGCAGGAGTAGTGTTAACAGAACCCATTTTCAGATCCTTAAACTGAACTGCCTGGAAAGGTTTGCCAAGGAGCCAAACCAGTTCTACATTTTGTATCACTTTTTCCAACCACCCTGTTTCCACTTTACAGAATCGAGACAGACCTCTTACCCATTCTGAGTCACACTACACACTAGCCTGAGTGTAAAAACACAGAAGGAACTACTGGAAATGTCAGAAGAAGTCTCCTATACCTGAGGCACCGTAACTCCCTCCTCCATCTCAAAAATTGATGTATCACCAATAAATTTTTGCTCTCC
Source organism: Fukomys damarensis (assembly GCF_012274545.1). Taxonomy (NCBI): domain Eukaryota; kingdom Metazoa; phylum Chordata; class Mammalia; order Rodentia; family Bathyergidae; genus Fukomys; species Fukomys damarensis. Next base: position 22,602,277 of record NW_022900926.1, on the reverse strand, counting down.
GGCATTTTTGATGCACATGGGATTTGATCACTTAGTTACTGGTAATAACGGCATGATAAATTCAATAAACTTGACAAATAAGCTTGATAAATAAATTTGATAAACTTGAAAAATAATGCATAGAGCCCAACATTAGGAAAATCTTTTAAACTAAAATTTCAAATTTAAACATTATTGTTGCGGAAGAATGTGATAGGGCAACAAAAGATTTTCACTCATAAAGATATGTATTACATCAAAGTAAAACTCTTTGGGAGAAATGGAATGAAGATGTAAGTTCTAGGATCGAGAGCAGAATGTGTGCCCAACAGACACAGGCCCTAAATTCAAATCCCAGCTTGATACTTTCCTCCCTCCACTGCTCTTTCTTTTCTTTCTCTCAGGAAGTCACTGAAGTGGCCCTGCTTGCAGCACAGTCTTGGCCAAAACACACTTTTTTGTATAAAGACTTCCACAAAATGGTGTTTTTGCAACCATATCTTCTGTGGTCTTTTTTTTTCTGTGTCAGCTTCGAGTCCCCTCAATTTCCTTCCATTTCCCTATTGTCCACCAAGTATGATTTCACCAGAAAAATCTCCCAAATATCCTTGTAGTCTGACTTCAAGAAGGTTGTGGATGAAGTTGTTGAGTCAGGCTGGCATCAATAACAATGCTTAAGGCCACCTCCTGCCCACTTCTGTTCCACTCAGCCTGGATACTGTGTCATTTATCATCAGTTCTTCTTCGTTTTCTGGCCCCTTACAAGTCACATGCAGTCATGCATGTCCACATGTACATAAATTATTCTTGTAAGTGAACTTATGAGCAACTGAATTAAATGTCACTACAGGATTGAACATCTGTTACATCGCACTAAAGCTATCACTCTCCACACGCATAAATCTTTACAATCAAAACAAATTAGTCTAGCATGTTATGTCTAACAAACATTTTCTTTTGTCATGTTGTGGCTCATGCCCAAATAGAGATAACAAACCAGTGGATGAAAATAATAAAACCTCATCACTGGTTCAAATGTGGTCAAAGTGGTGAATAAAGAATAATGACTCCTTGGCAGGGAGAGAAATAAACAGCAATATAACAGCCTGGACAAGGAGGGGTAGAGGGCTCGGCCTCATGAAACTCATTATAACAAAGTCTGGGGGAGAAATCCTTGTCTGGTTTTAGAACCAAGAATAGCGCCAGTTTTCTTGAGCTTGTGTTTTCCTAATGGACCCTGGACTGTGTCATTCCTGGGGGTTTTCTTTTTCCATTTGCTAAAACGTTGAGGATTACATGGGTGGCTTGGATATAGTAGGAGAGGCCTCATGATGGGTGGTTTTCAGTCTCACTCCTGGTTCTGCGTACTGTCCATATTATTTTCTTTGCTTCTTTCCCTTTGCTTTTTTTTAATTGCAAGAAAATAGACATGACCCTGTATTTATCACTTTAACTATTTTGAAGTAATTCAGTGGTAGTAAACAGTCATAATGTCGTGCAAACTTGCTCACCATACATCTATAAAACATTTTTATCTTACAAAGCAGAAACTCTGTACCTTATATAGAATTGTACAGTTTCTCTCACTTTTAATCCATGCTATCCTGTTTGTAAGTTTATACCCTCTCCTGAAATGAACCAAAATAAACAAACTAAGAAAATAAAACAAAAAGACTGCCTGGAGTTGAGAAGGGTTCTATTCTTATTAAGTCAGTGATAAGAATATAATGCTTGCTAATTAGAACAAAACATAATGAATTATAATAAGCTCATTATTTACATGGTTAGTTAAATGTTCACATAACAAGCATATTTAAAGTAATAATAAATTAAAGGAGAGAGTGAAAGTAGTAGAGGTTCCCACAAGAAATATCAAGATAATTAAACAAGGAAGCAATTGTAGATTTTAACTCCAGACCCAATGGGCTAAATGGCAATACTCTGGTCATGAAGGTTATGGACAGAGCTGCTTCTCTGACAGTGGTTCTCAAAGTTTGGTGTACATAAGACTTAATCACCACAAGCCCAGAGAGTGGAATCAGAGTTGACTAGGACTTGGGGGTCTGAGTGTTCAGCTGTCCGCGTGGCTTCAACATGGGGGGGTGATTGTCAATGCTGAGAAACGGCGGAGCTTGCAGTAGATTACAGCGCAGGTTGGAAGGCTGGCTTCTGTTCAGTTTGGTAGGATAATCTTGGATTGTGTTATGACTATCGGACCATGGTATCCAGTGCTACCTGTTTTAACTGCTTCACTTTCTCTTGCACAGTTAGTGTTGCCGGACCAAGCTACTGAGATCAGAGGCAAAGGCAGCAATGAATGACGCTGCTAACAGCCTCATTCAGCTCTGGAGTGGAGGATCTGCAAGACCCGACCCTCTCCCCATATCATCACAGCCTCAAGGACGGGCCTTGTCGTGGTTTTACTTTTGTGTTTCTTTTCTGGTCCACCTCTGCGTCATCAGATACCAACCGGCAGGAGGGAAAATGTCTCCGGGCAGCTGTGCTCACAGCGAAAGATCAATATCTGGCTTCTCCCTCATTTATAGCTTTTGGTTTTTTGTTTTTTCTTTCTTTCCTTCTTTCTAGAATATGTCTGTGCTGGAGAATCACCACTGGCGATCTACAATTGGCATGCTCCGAGAATCAAGGCTTCTCGCTCACTTGCCAAAGGAAATGACGTAAGTGCCACGAGAGGAGATAGACATGTGCACTCGGGAAAGATAAGCGCCTTTTCTGGGGTGTGCGTGCTTGGGACCTCCTGGACGAAGGGCAGAGAGTCAGTGCTGTACTTCCTGCCTGCCTTTGGTTATTTATCAGAAGAGATGCGGTGTCAGTTAATGCGATCCAGAAATCAGAATCTCTCTGCACACTTTGAAAGGGCCCTGGATGGTCTATGACCTGAAGTCAGGAAAAGGGATAATAAAACAGCTCTGGGCTTTCACACTTTTCCGAATCAACACTCTGCTTTGCCAAATTCTTGTCCTTTACGTTAGCAAAATTGTCCTCCCGTTTAAATCCAAAGAATAAATATTTGTCAGGGAGAAACAGGCATTATCGAGCTAGATTTAGGACTGGTTTAAGTGTGTTTCATAATTGCCAGTCTTAGCAAAAATAGTAATCAAAACTCCTCTTCTAAAATTCTTTCGATGAGTAAGTGAATTGGTCCCAACAATCTTTTCACCATTAATTTGTGTAATGGCTCTTCCATTTCAAACAGAGGAGGAAATACTAGTTTCCTGGTCTATTGTTTGTTAGCCTACATATGCAAGCCGAATCACTCAATCCAAGGCCACTGCCCCATTTTCATACTTGTCCCAAGTTAGCTGCTATGCTGTCTTCCAAGGACACCACTAATTCTGATCTGTTTGATGACAATGTGCAAAACCCAGGGGAACTAAGTGAGTGGCAAAAATAGCTGGCTGCACCCTTCTTAATGACAAGCATGAGGCTTGAGGTCAAGGACCAAGCCGAATTTCCCCATAGGACAGGTAGCATGTTCTGGCCCTCTGATACTATCTCATGCTATTTCCTGGTATCCAGAGGAATGTGGAATTTGCAAGAGGAACTTCAATCTTGATAACTTTTTACCCCCCTGGAACTAAATAAATCCAGCCCTCGTGCATGGTATAAAAACGTATGCCTTTTATTAGAATAATAAATTCCAGCACTGAAAAATCTAAATGCAAGTGAACTAAAAATTGAACAAGAAATCAAGAAGGAGAAGGCGAGGAAAGAAAAGGTAAGTGGAGAGGAATGGGAAAGAATGAAATGAAAGGGAAAAGAGAGGAAAGGACCAGGTTAAATAGGGCTATCCTAGATAATCCCTGTGTCCATCTTGCTTGTTGCTCACTTAGCATTAACATCCTAGATTCGCCTTATCTTTCTTATGGATTTCAAATTAAAATGTCACATATTTATGTATCATTGTGAAACACCATGTTACTTTTTCAAAAGAATAATTGTTATGCAATAGTACATGGGAAAATACTTTATAATACCAGTTATTATCGTGATCATCATTATTACTCCTAGCCTCATACAAATACTTTAAAGTCATTTTCCTCGTTTTGAAAGCTACACAAACTGTAGAGACTAAGGGAAATTGAGAAAAGCATAGGTTGAACCTCATGAAGTTGTTTTTTGTAAGGTCAAAAACAGTAGAATATTGACACTTTTATATGGTTTATCCTCTTAGAATAAAGAAAATTGAAATCACTGGTATCATGGTATCTGGGGCTAGTTAATGCTAGCTTGTCATATTTTCTTTTAGTCTGCTTTCAATTTAACTGTAAAATAAAGGACTTAGTTTCAAATTCACATCCTGGTATTTTTCACTTATTATAAAGGCTTTTTTTTTCCCATATCATTAAACCTGTTAAATTAAAATTATTTAATTGGTTATGCATCAAAAAGGTGTCCAAATCAATGTAATTATTGTCTACTGTTTGGAACTTAGATTATTTCCAATTTTTAAAATTAATTTTATTGGTACATTTAAGATACACAATATAATGACATTTATTGTTGGAAATTTGCACCTGTACATAATCAATCTTAGTTCTTTTTTTCCCCATTCCCCTGCCCTCCCTTCAACCCCCCTATGCCTCCCTATCTACAAAGACTTTGTTTCCCTATTTTTCATTTTCTCAATTAATTCCATTCCCTTCTTTCTTTTCTCCTACCCCTCTCATTTCCCTTCCCTTTGTCCCTTTTCTTCCTGTTTCACATTACCTATTATACCTTTTAGTCCTTATTTACACTTTCAGTTTCTCACCCTAGAGAAAAACCTATTATATTTTAGTCCTTATTTACACTTTCAGTTTCTCACCCTAGAGAAACTATTTGGTTTTTACACATGTATCCTATTTATGTCGCTTAAGAGTATTGCCTCAATGTGCATCCATTTAGCTATAAATTTCCAATTTTTTATCATTACAAATAATGTTCAGTGAGCATTCTTAAGCTTATGTTTTTATTTCAAATGCTAATACCTATTATTGGCCAGAAAGTTTGAATTTTTAGTGTTCTTGTTGCATATTTTTAAATTATTTTTTTAAAAAGCTATATCCATCTATAATTCCATTTATGAATTATAAGAAAATCTACCAATGCACCATCACCAAAGTCAGGCTTTATCTTTATTATATTTTTTAAATATTTGCAACCTTGATACACATATATGTGAATACATATACATATATGTGTTTATATGTTCAGAGATAAAAAGAGATTTTTATTCATTGAGCAAGCGTCTTTCATTTAAACTGACACTGAAATTTTTTGTGTCTATTGGCCATTGATGTTTATTTAAAGAACAAATTTTTTATTTGGTCTTTTCCTATTTTCCTATCAGTTTTATTTGTAAGAACTCTGTATATTAACTATAGTAACCATATATGTTGTAAATATTACTTGAGGGTTTTAGTTTGTTTTTTAATTTAATTCACAAAACATTATATCTAACTAAAATATTTTTATTTTCTAATTATAAATATAATATTCACATTTTTAAAGAAGCTATACAATGTTAACATAAAGAAGAAAAAAATCAACCATAATCACATTATATCTTTCCAGATTCTTTTTTGTGACTATGGAAACCACACTTAGCATGCTGCTTTTTAATATAACAATAAAACATGACATTTCCATATCAATAAATATAGCTACACATCATCATATTTAATAATTGCATAGTACTAATGTGTCAGGGTTTAACTAATCTCCTACTTACAAAATACTTGTGATTTCTATCTCCTTATCTTAGAATATTTAACTTGTTACTTTACTAATTACAGCCTAACATGTTTCTATAAATTTGTACATGAACTGTCAAATCATTTCTACTATCAAATGCTGTTAACACTAATTCCTAAACTACTCTCCAGAAACACTGTTAATTCAGCAAATTATTTAGCTGTCACTTTTAATCTTCATCAATAAAGATGGGAGAAATAGTATCACATAGGTGTTTAAATCTGCTTTCTGTTATACTAAAAGTAATATCACTTCCAGTTTTGGAGGCATTTTGCATTTTTTGTGAGCTGTGTGTTTCATGTAATTAATGTTCAGAAATAGATTACAGATACATGTATCACTTACTTCAAAATATGAATGATGGAATTATAAACCTATTAGAATATAAGTAGAGGAAGTTTTCAGTAGAAGTGTGAATGACTTCTTAAACAGGAAATAAAACCTAACACTAAATAAAAAGATTTATAGATTGTTACATTAAAAATTAAAACTCTATCAAAAATTATCATAAAGCAGAAAGACAAGCCACAGAGTGAAAAGAGATATTTTCAATGCATAACTGAAAAGGAGTCAGTCACATATGCAAAATATGTGAAGGATCTTTAGAATCAATAAGAAAAAGGGAGAAAGCCAATTGCATTATGAAAACTAGAATAGAAAAATTAAAAGAATAAAAACTGCCAATAACCCAATGAAAATATGTACAGCTTCAGTAGCAAAATCAGAGGAATTCAGGGCAAGGGATTTGGCTCAGCAATTCTGCTGCCTGACTTGCAAGCACAAGGGTCCAAGTTTGATCCCTGGTACCAAAAATAAAAAACTATACTGAGTACAGTGTTGCATGACAGGCACCTAATTGGAAAGAAAATGCAAAGGGTAAGAATGTAGAGCAATGAAAGTTTCATCTATTACTGCTAGGAGTAAAGATTTAGACAATCATTTTGAAAATAATTGGCAATATATCACAGACAATCACACGCTGTGATCCAGTCATTCCCCTCCTAGTCGTAAACCCTAGAGAAGCCTCTGTACATATATAAGTGGATGTATGCAAAGATATTTATTGTGTCGCTCCAGTGTGTTTCTAGACAAAAACTAGAAATCAGAAACAACCCAAGTGCCCATTGGTAACACATTGTTATACTCCTCCACCGGGATATAATATAATGAAAACTACAGCCTCCACACCAACATGGAGAATTCCAAGTATATTACTTTAAACTAAAGAAACATGACGTGGATTAACATATGTCACATAACTTGAAGTTTAAAAAGGATAACATTAAAGCATATCATTTAAACATGTATGCACAGGTGGTTAAATTGTTATAAGTAGCAAGAAAATCACTAACACAAATAGTAAGAAAGTGGGTACTTCAGACTTGGGGTGAGGAGGGTGTGATGGGAGAAGCGATGGAGATTTTCTGTAGTACTGGAAGACAACGTTCTTGATCTGAGTGGCAATTACACGATGTTCGCTTTCTATTTATTCATTAAATTATGTAAGTATGTGCTATGAACTCTAGTTACACATTTCATTTCTAAAGGTGAACTTTAAAAACAGTTATGAGCCAGGTGTGGTGGTGCACACCTGTAATTCCAGCACTCAAGAGGCTGAGGCAGGGAGATTCCAGAGAGTTCAAGGCCAGCCTGGGCTATGTAGTTAGTTCAAGGCCACCCTGCACTACAAAGCAAGACCCTATCTTAAAAACCAAAAAATAAAATAAAAAGTTAAAAGCCTTCCACTAATTGCTTCTACATATGAAATACATCTTTGATATGCCTTTATTTTTACAAAATACTCCACTTCCTCAAAATCATTTGTCAACAAATATATCTCTTGCCCAGTAGTATTTAATGGTGTCTTAGTCACCCTTTATTTCTTTACATTTAATTATGTCTTTCTGTTCTATTTCATGCTGTTGCTAGAACTTTCCATCTTATAATACCAATCACTATTACTCTCTTATTTTCTCAGGCCATGAAAATCCTAACATTTGGACTAGATTGAACTTTTTAGAAGCACAGCTCCTGTGACTCTGCAGGTTTTGTTGTGTCCCTTAAAGCATGCATTTCTACTTGGCTTTCAGTTTCCCCTCTTGGGAACCATGGAAATGTATTAACTTCCACAGTTGTTCACCCAAGGTTTCAATCACCACACAGCTCTGGCTCGCCTCCCATCTAAGGATAGGAGACTTGCTGTTAGGCTGTGGGGTCCTGGGACACTGTGTAATAAAGAGAGTGAAAGTTAGAGGTGAGCTTAGAAGACACCTGAGGATGGGGAGATCAATCCTCCTCCTCAACGGGATTCACTTTGTTTGTGTGTGTGTGTGTGTGTGTGTGTGTGTGTGTGTGTGTGTGTGTTTTCTCTTTTGTTCTATGGATGCAGACAGGATATTGAACAGCAGCTGGGCTCCCTGATTTTGGCAACAGACATCAACAGGCAGAATGAATTTTTGACCCGATTGAAAACTCACCTCCACAACAAAGACTTAAGACTGGTGGATGCACAGGACAGACACTTCATGCTTCAGGTAAACAATAACCAAAAAACCCATCCGCCTTGCTCAGCAAAAACCCTTAGAGGCATGATCAATGATTTTACCACATTTCAGAAGGAGTAATCTCCCATGGTATAAATTAGAGTAGTGAGCTACTTTATAAAAGCTCTGATGGGCCAGGGATTTAGCTCAGAGGTTCGGTGGCTTGCCTTGCAAGAGCAAGGACCCGAGTTCAATACCTGGTACCATAAAAAATAAAATAAAAAATAAAAGCTCTGAGACACGAAATTGTTAAGTGGTTTCCAATCAAAGTCTATATTTCACATCGGTAAAAATATCTCACTTTTCCCTGTTCCCTTCTGTAACTACTTCACCACAAAGTATCCCTGCTAGAAGGTTGTACGCATGCAGTAAGTGTTATTTTTGTGGCTTTTGTGTTTGTTTTTGCAGTGCTATGGATAGAAACCTGGGAAAGCTAGGCAAGCATTCTACCACTGAGCTACACTCCCAGCCCAAGTGTTTACCACGTTTTCTGATTTTGTGGCTTGACATAAAACTGACCAGTATGATACCTGTGCAGTCTTAAAAGCCTGTCTCTGTGACATAAAAATATATTAATTATAGTACCATCAAAAGTTGAAAAACAAGAGGATTTCCTTTACCTAAAATCTTTTTAAATGGGTTTACTTTACTATCTAACCTGTTGTTTTCACCTAAGATGCACCATTTTTAGACACCAGTAAATAAATTATTGTAAATTACATTGAAAGCCTAACCCTTTCTGCTTTACTCCATGACAAGAAGCCATTTGTAACATGAGAATGAGGGCAGAGTAAACTTGGGAAGTAGCAGTGTGACCTGGTATCCAAATCAGAGCTTTCTTCTTGATCCTCCATTTTCTCTTATCTTCCTTCTACCCTTCTGAAACAAAAGACTGAATACATGGACCATGAATTCACCTAGATAGATCAACTTTAACCGGGAGCTAAAGACAGAAGCATCGATTTTTGTTCAGGTCCTCGCGCTATGCTGTGTAGCTATCCAAAGTGTCCCATCCTTGCCAGGAAGTACCCTACACCCAGCTGTGGAGCTGTGCCTCCCTCCTGCCTCCTCCCTCCTGCCCAACTAATCTTCTCGTACCTGAACGCTCAAAGACAAAGCAGATGCTTGATTTGAGTGACTCAAGCCAGGCTATAAGTAATAAAAAGATTTGTCCTGAACACTCCCATTTCCAAAGGGATACTTGCTAACTCGAATCTCTAAAAGGCAGAACCTGGAAGGGATATCTGTCCCTAACCTGCTCTGACGTGTACCAATGCCACCACCAACCAGGAGGTAAATAAACAAATTTACAACTTCCCATGACCCAAGATTCTCCCAGATACCAAGCGAGTCAAAACAACGGACACCATGGTAGGCAAGTCTCTCAGAAGCAGTCTCTTAGCAGGCAATGGTCACAGGAGAGAATCCACTTGACTGGAAATTCAAGATGACCTCCCTAGGGTCATCATCACTGACAAAAGCTGGACTGCTGGATCCAGACCAGTGTGAGCAAGCCGGGAAGCCCTAGAGTTAGCTACACAAACATTACACTCCTAGTTTTGACATGACTCAGCACCCTGGCTAGCAAACAGAGCTCACTCACACATGCAGGCACAGAGAGAGAAATGCAGGCACACAGGATTTAAGTGCTGTGTGTGGATTGGGTCAATGGGACAGTGAGTTCCACATGATCTTACCTGAGCCTGGCCAGAGGTCCTGCAACCTCACTGCCTATAAGAGGTGGGGCAACAGAAGGAGTAGGGCCATGGCTTTCCTTGGCCTGCCTTACCCCAAGGCTCCTCCAGAGAGCTCCTTGTCCTTGAACTGTGGCTCTTCTCTCCTTCTGGCCCCTATAAAGCAGGAGTTATGAATGAAGGGTTTTGTGTAGTTGTGAATAGGGCTGTTTCCTAAAGAGGCTGGCCAGGGAGGCCACCTGAAAATACAGGCCTGGTACCATGCAGCAAACCAGCAGGCTGCGCAGTGCCCTTGGCTTAGGGAATATTGTCATCCTCTGACAATCTCTCCTGCCTTGTCATTTCTCAGATCGCCTTGAAGTGTGCTGACATTTGCAATCCTTGTAGAATCTGGGAGATGAGCAAGCAATGGAGTGAAAGGGTCTGTGAAGAATTCTACAGACAAGGTTGGTAGTGATCCAGCAGCAGAGGTTCCGTTGCCTTTTCTCCCTTTAGGCATTTGTCCTACTAAAAACAGGAAACGGCTAATCTATCATGACATTTGTTCTCCCATCAACTCATATTATCCTAACCTTTCTCTTTAACTCTCTTGCAAACCATCCAACTCTTTCGTTTGAAAAAAAAATTTTTTTTAATGAATAATGTCAACTTACTATGGAAACAAGCAGGAATGAGACACAATGAAAAAGAGTGAAAGTGGAAGATATATAGAGATATAGAAGATGAAGGAAAGAAAGAGAGAGAGAGGAGAGAGAGAGAGAGAGAGAGAGAGAGAGAGAGAGAGAGAGAGAGAGAGAGAGTAGGAGAGGAACCATTTAGCATAGTGCCCTTCAACAATTGCTGCTCTATGATGTGGCATGGTATAACTTTACAACACTAGGAAGGACTCACAGTAACCTTATGTTTAACTCCATTCTCATGATAAAAATAATCCTCAGACCAGACAGTCACTCTGCTGCTGTGTTTAAGAGAGAAAAAGAAGAAAAGAGAGAGAGAGAGAGAGAGAGAGAGAGAGAGAGAGAGAGAGAGAGAGAAATATCTTTCCTCTGTGGATATAATAAAGTGAGGCACAGTTTGATGTTTACCTGACTTTATTTTGAGCACAGCCCAAAGGCTAAGTGCCATTTTGGGTTGGTGTCTTCTACTCTGACAGAAAACTCAGATCTTTTTGTCTGCCTTCCCCTCACTTTCTCAAAAAGTTCATAATGAAATAGAACAGGGCTGCAAGAAGATTGGGTTCATTCCTTCAAATATAGTTTGAACACTGAAGTAGAAAAGTTTTGCTGCAAAAAAAGATGAATGGTGGTGGGGGAAAGATGAATGACTCTGAGTTAAGGTATAATTTTTTGAAAGATTACCTTTCTTCAGAAATGAGGCAGTGAATTAGCAACCAGGATCTTGACATTGGGTGGGATATGGATCTTTGAACACAGCCTTGTTTCTTCAGGCTTGGTTTCAGTGTTCAGGATGTTTGTTCAGGCACCAGCAGTGGCCTCACACTAGTGACAGGATCAGGTTTGAAAGGCTGAGAACAAATAAAGCTTGAAGTGTCCCACATACCAGCTCTGTGGGGAGGTCAAACAGCAACAGAGAATCTTTTGGAGAAGCTTCCATTGAAAGATGTGTCAGTGACATCACGATGGCCCCAAAGACAGAAGACAAAGAAGAATCAAGTTCATGTGGGGCCAGAAGGCTTCACTAACCAGGCTTTCTCTCAGAATAAAAGTCCTCATGCAACTCCTACAACTTTGTAATTTCACTCGAATTGAGTGTGCATGGTCAGAAATCAAAAGCTCAGTTCTAGTTGCTCATGATACAAAATCTCCACTGAGAGAAAAACAAAAGGAAATATGATGAAATTGGCGCAAAGAGATTTTAGATTGTTAGATAAGTACTTTCTTTACTCGTGTGATATATAATCTATTGAAATAGCAGTGAAACAGGAACTAGGATCTCCATCCTTGGAAATTTAACAATGGAACAGAGAAAAGATTCTATTCTGTCCCATTCAGTTTTTACTCAATCAAGTGTCATTCTTGGCCTTCGACGGTGGTTTAACCCTTTCATCTTCTCGTGTAGCACCTTATGTAGGCTCTGAGCAATTTGGGGCCTGCACTGTGTTACCTGGGCAGAGTAAGGCTCATAGATTTAGTGCAACGAAGTTGTTACCTAAGTGACTAAATGACACCAGCCAAGTAAAATACCCTATAGTATCTCTGCAAAATTGATCCTAAAATATATGAGTGTGCAGCACTGTGAAATGGAAAAACCTGTAATATTTGTAAGTTTGATGAGTAAAAGTGAGCTTTCACACACTTTGCTCTGGCATGTTTCCTGACAAAGAAAGAGACAGAGAGAGCAGATCTAGCTCTTTTTATCTAATGCCTTATTGTCTCCAAAAGTTCTGCCTGTTTCGAGAAGACCAGACGCCGGTCACCCAAACTGACTGTCCTCCATATTGTTTTGTTTTGTTTTGTTTTGTTTTGTTTTTTTACATACTGGGAGTCACTCTACCACTGAGCTACATTCCCAGCCCATTTTATTTTTTTATTTTGTTATAGGATCTTACTAAGCTTCCCAGGTTGACCTTGAACTTGAGAACCTCCAGCCTCAGCTTCTTTCTTGAGTAGCTGGGATTATAGGCATGCACCACCATGCCCAGTTCCTGACTTATTTTTTTTAATTGCATAAGATGCCTTGTATCCTTATAATTAATCCTATTCTGGTTTTCAGTTTAGGATTTAGCCTCCAATTCCCACTCATCCTGTTGTGCTCCTGGAAAACAGAGGCTTTCACAGACTACCAACAATTTTGCACAAAGCATAATTAATATGATTCATGACGCTGAGCAAAGGAAAAAAACCTCAACATCAAGGTTGAAGACAGAGTAGAACCAAAAAATGAGATCCAGGGAGTTCTGAAAACGGTTAGAGCCTCAGCACAGATACTAGGTTCCAAACACCAAGTACCGCTTTCCTGACCTCTCAATACCTTTAAGAAAGTAGAATTTCTGTCCTATTGTGACTACAAATCATATGTCCTCCATCAACCTAGTATCCCAAAAGCTTTTATTGAACACCTACTTCCAGCCTTGTGAAATGTTTAGCAAAACTGTGATTTTCCTATAAACAAAGCCCCACTAACAGCACTACACTTAATAACAAAAAGCATTGCTAATTATTTTTGTTTTGGGGGCTTTTTGGCTTTTTGTACACTCAAAACACTAGTCAGCAATGTGGCTGAAAAATCACTATAAATAGAAATGTAGAGGTAAGGAGGGAGCTGGCTTTAGGAATTCATTATAATACTAAGTAGTGCCCTGGCTTTGTTTCCGATCAATTTTGTAGCTTCAGATCAAATGAGATCCTTCTAGTCCTTCTACCCACTTCCTACCTATTGTTCCCGGTTGGCCTCTGGTAAAACCAGGGTAGGGTCAGGAAGCAGGAAAAGTGGGGAAGGGTGGGAATGTTGTTTTCTTCACCTGCAACTTAAAGCTGTAACTTTTCTTTCATATTAGAAAGTTGCCCATTCACTGTTTTGTTTGCATACATCTTCTCTGAAAGTTTACTCAAATCCCAGGGCACACCTATTTACAATGAGCCCGTTATAAATGGTCACTGACTCTTTCTGCTATTTCTCCATTGTGGGTGGGAATGCAGTCTGGTGCAACCACTATGGAAATCAATATGAAGATACCTCAGAGAGCTGGGACTAGAGGTTCTATTTGACCCAGCCATCCAAAAGGATTAAAAGAACCATATCACAGTGATATATGTGTACCTATGTTTATAGTGGCACATTTGTAATAGCTAAAACTTGGAAACAGCCCATTTGCCCATCAGTTGGAAACTGGATAAAGAAGATGTGGTTTTTCTATAAAATGGAATACTACTCAGCCATAGAGAATGAGAAATTAGAGTCATTGAGAGGAAAATGGATACATACTGAGGATATACTCCTAAGTGAAATGCATAAGTCACACATGTGTAAATACCAAATAGTTTCTCTGGTGTGAAAAACTATAATAGTACTCAAGATCCTAATGGGATAATTAACAATGTGAAATAGGAAGAAAAGGGCTAAAGGTGTAGGGAAAGTGGGAAGGGGAAGGGGAAGGGAAAGGAGACCTGTCATAAAGGTACAAGATCCCAGTGCTGAATGTAACTGTACTGTATACCTAAAATGTACCAATAAACTCAATGAGAGAAAAAATAAAATAAAAAAATAAATGGTCACTGACACCTTAATATTTAAAATTTCCAAACAAACCACCACAGCAAAGCAGAGGAGGTCACTGCTAACAGGTTCCTAATGACAAGAAGCCAAGCAACAATGACCCACAGAATAATGTCTTCCAACAGGGTCATTAAAACTATTTGCCAGATGTCTTAAAAATTCTGGGTTACCAATGTGTTTCTTCTTTTTTTCCTCTTAGGTGACCTTGAACAAAAATTTGAACTGGAAATCAGTCCTCTTTGTAATCAACAGAAAGATTCAATCCCTAGTATACAAATTGGTGAGTTGAATTCCATGTCATTTTGAAATTAATAGTTTGGCACTTCTTCCAGGAGTTACAAAAAAAGATCCACATGTGCTTTCCAAAATTCAGCGCTGGAAGTTGGAATGACTGAGTCCAAATAAACACTTTATTTGTGACTGATCTACTAGATAATTCTCAACTGAGAAATTATGAAAAGCAGGAGAAAATCCTTGCTATAAACCCTTAACATAATGCTAAATTATTGTATTAACTTCGTGGTTTGTAATACAATTAAAATCAAATCAAGTAGAAGAAAAGTAATAAGAATCAACTGTTCACACTCCAAAGTTTTAAAAGTGGGGAGTCAGCCCCAGGGCTTTTTAGGACCCTTTCAGTGTAAGTACCCATCCCCAGCCTGAACACTCATTCCCAAGGGCTCAGTCCCCAGGCCTAAGCTGCTAGAGCCCTTTTGTCCCCTTGTGGTCTAGGGTCCTGCATTTCTCTGTTCCCCACTTCAAATTATATCCTCAGACTCATTTTCTTAAAACCACACGCTCTGCTCAAGCGTCACTAGTGGTACTGCTAATGGGTGATGGGGGGCATCCAAAATAATTGTGACTTTATCGCATTGTATTATGCATAAGATCATTGAGCAGAGCAAATTATGAAAATTTTATTTCCTTCACTTAAGCAAAGAAAATATTTTTGCTCCAGTAAGAATTTCTTTCACACCTTAAAAACTCCAACTCCATCTACATACAAAGCAAGTCTTTTCTTTTCCCTGCAGTTTCCTTCCGTTAAAACCAAACATACAACTTTAATTGTTTTTCTTATAGCTCTGGCAGTTTATATTTTTATAGCAGTTCATGTTTTTGGTTTTTGGTTTTTTGGTTTTTTTACCATTCCCACAGACCTCAAGCAGCTTAATGCATTTACAGGGTCACAGACCATGACAAGGCTCAAAGTTTAATTCCTTGGCATTGGGAGGGAAAGGGGCATCTGGAAAGATCACCTGAAAACAAAGAAAGTCAGAGCAAAGTGACCTAAGAATGATATGCTGACAGTCACTGTGTGTCAACTCTAACCCTCAGAGGTGTCATAAAATAAGCACTCAAGAAATAAGCATTAGGTGAACTTAGCTACGAAGATATGAATGGAATGTTGACATTATGACATTAAGGATGATCCACAGCTTTCCAAATTTCTCTTACTATCATTATGTTGTTTTGATAATTGAATGATCCCTCCGCCCAAAAATGGAGAAGGTGATAAAAATATGGAACCCAAGGCAAATAATAATATCAATAACAGTAATACACCTCAGCCTCCTTGGATACAGTTGTGTCCTCTCAGAGGCTTTAGTCATAGAGATTCTACAAATAATGTTCCTAATCCCAAAACACTCTGTTAAGCGCTGACTAGAAAAAAAAATTCTAGACAACTGTTAATGATATATTTTGAAACACGGACAGACAGACGCAGATACACACACACACACCCCAAACAGAACCATTCACCCTTCTAAACACACAACCTGGATTTGCAAGACATCCCTGATTTCAGAGATTCTGTCCTGTTGTTGTCATGAGAGCACACTTATTTTGTCAGATCATATGTTCTGATTCTCAGCTCAGGAAATTGTCATTACCATAGATACCTCTTTTTAAAATGGGGCAGAGGCTGAATGAGTAGAGAAATCCCATGAATGCTACACCAGCACACCAATACTAACAAGAAAGAGAAGGTGATTATAAAATGGCCCTCGGTTCATAAACCTTTCTCTTTCTAGCTCCATATGTGGCTGCTCTTACAGGTTCAGAATTGGGAAGTGCAACAAGGGTAGATCGGTCTAAACCGGAAAAACCCAATCTGATGAACAGAGTCTAAGGGGTGCTGCATGTTCCAGCATTCCTGTCCCATGACCCCCATCTGGCAATGATTTTCCCACTGGGTCCTAAGAAATGCTACAATGTCCTCTGTCCTGACTCCCTTTTCTGGGAAATGACCCTTCTCTTTTTCCAGTCCCATTCCAAAATGAGAATTTTTTTAAGTGCAGGTCTCAATTAGGATTAGATCTGCTTTTTCTACATAAGTAATTCATATTTACCCAAATGAAACTTGGGCTAAGCATTCCCTACCAACACCAACAATTCCTCCTCTCTCTACTAAATTTGGTATTTTTAAAAGAAGGTTTTAAATTAAATGAATATCGGATTGACCACTGTTCCTCCTGTCTCCCTCTCCCATCCCTCCAGGACAACACTCTAGCAAACCCAGTCTATCCCTGGGGAAGAGACAGTGGCAAAGCAGGATCCCAAGTAGCTTTCCTCTCCATGAAAAATCACCTCATGGTATCCATTCAAACTTTAAAATCACTTTCCTGCCTAGAGTAGGGGCTCTGTATATCTGAAAAGTATAAATATAGATATTTATACTTTAAATAATAGAATAGTTTGTGCATCTTTTCACAAACTATCTTTTTAGATATCAAATATCTAATTTTTAAGTAAAAGATATTAGAAAATAGATATGGAGATTGTAAAGGAGATGAAGAGAATTCAAGAATAGCAAGCCAGTGGCACACATGCCTGCTGTGCCACCTACTCAGGACACTAAGCCTGGAGGATGGCAAGTTCCAAGCCCGCCTGAGCAGTTTATCAAGGCTATGTCTCAAAATAAAAAATAAAAATAAAAAGGAATGAAAATGAATCTGAGTGGTACAGCAACCCTGGATTCACTCCCCAGCACAAGGAAGAAAGAAGGGAAAAAAGGAGAAAGAAAGGATAGAGAAGAGAGGAGAGGGAGAGAAAGGAAAAAGAAAGAGAAAGAGGTAAGGGGAGAAGAAATGAGAGAGATAAAAGGAAGGAAAAAAAGAAAGAGGGAGGGAGGGAGGGAGGGAAGAAGGGAGCAAGGAAGGAATTAAGGTAGGGAGGGAGAGAGGGAAGGCATTGTGACCTTATCAAAATGCCCAATACAGACATTAAGCCACTGGTTTAACTTCTGTCCTTCCATTCAGGTTATCTAAAATGATCTCAGTATTTAAATCATATTTTGCATAAAATGAGATAATGCAGAAATATACAGTAACATTTCACACTGTTGGATCCTTTTCTGATCTTTCTAGCATCTTCAAAGGCCAAATGTCTACTGTGTTTGTCCAATAAAAAGATTACCAAATCAAGACATAATTCATATGCCCATAAATACACAGGCTTAGTTGGTGGAAAATTTTGTTATGCTGTAAAACATTTCCCACATTTACATTTTAAGGAAAAATAATGGAATCTAAATAAATCCCAGTTTGTGATGATTCCAAGAATTCTAGCCTAGACTGAAAGTTATCTTTGCTTAACAAATCATGTTTAATATGGAAAACACATTAACATCAAAACACAATTAGGAAGCATCAAGTCTTCAATCATTAAAAGAACAGACATGCAAACAGAGAAGTTAATATCAGAAGATCTTCTGTAGTCATTAAAGTGAGACTGTTCTTGCAGCTAAAAATCTGTACTTGAAATGAATGGGCTTGCTTGACGCAATTGAAAGCAAGATCCAAAGCAAGACAGTCTTGAAAAACATATGGTACACAGTAAGTGTATAAATTCTTCAGATGGTCTGAAGTTGTAAAGTAACCCTTCCTGATGTTGTCTGCCCTTTTCTCCCCTCCCAGTCAGCCTTCCTTAGTTCCAGAACACACTCTTTTCCTTTTCTATTTTCATGTCTTTTTCTCTCTCTGCAAATAATAACAGCTCCTATTTATCAGGGCTTATTTCGTGCCAGGATCTGTTAAGCATTTTACACTTTGTGTTAGATTTTCATCGCTCTAACAAATTCCTGAGAAAATCAGTTTTTTTAAAGGAGGACAGATTTATTTTGGCTCATGGTTTCAGAGGTTTTAGTGCATAGTCAGCCGGCTCCATTGATTTTTGGGCTTGTGGAGAAGCAGAAACACCATAGCAGAAGGGCATGGTGGGAACACAGCTCACCTCATGCCCACCAGAAAGCAGAGAAGGGAAGACCCAGAGAGGAAGGACCCGGAACTAGATATAGTCCCCCAAGTCATTCCTTCATGATCTTCTCCCTTCACCTGGGCCCCACCTCTGTTTCCATCACCTCCTAATAATGCTATTAAACTACGATCTCAAGTCAGGGTCACAGCCCACACCTGTAATCCAGCACTCTGGGAAGCTGAAGCAGGAAGAGCACAGCAGAGCCCAGTTTAGGCAATTTAGTGATTTAGCACGACCCTGTCTCAAAATTTAAAAAAAAATTTTTTTTTAAATTTTAGGGGGGCAGCCCCACCTCAGAACACAAGAGCCTTTTGGAGGACATTTTTTTTATCTAAACAAAATACATTGTACGTGCTATACATGTATTGTCGTTTAGTAATAACTACCTTAAGGGTTCGGTTGCTATTCTTCTTAGCTCCTTTTCACAGAAGAGGAAATGAGGCACAGAGACGTGACAGGCCCACAGCAGCACATCTCAGGGTCCTACACTAAGGGTAGTGACCACACCTTGTCTGTGTCCCTGTCCCCTGCCGGGTACACTTGGGTCCCCACCCGTGCTTGGGGAGGAGTACGCGGTGATACCTCAGGTGACTGACACGGACTTGCCTCTTGCCTGCGGCAGGTTTCATGACCTACATCGTGGAGCCTCTCTTCCGGGAGTGGGCCCGCTTCACCGGAAACAGCAGCCTGTCGGAGAGCATGCTAAGCCATCTCGCACACAACAAAGCCCAGTGGAAGAGCCTGCTGTCCGAGCAGCACAGGCGCAAGGGCAGTGTCACTGGCGCGGAACTCGACGGCCCCGGGACTGAGAGTGAGGAGCAGACTGTGGCCGAAGGCGACGCACTGTAGCGCCCTGCTCGGCGACACTGGATCTCCTTGAGGGAGGCCTCCATGCCCGAGGGGCCTCTTGCCAGCAGCCGGCGCTCCTGGGTTTCATCCCGGGCTCTTTTGAACGCCACCCTCCTCCCACTTACCTGACTCCCCTCCTTTTTCCAAGTGTACAGGAGCCATTTGTCACCTCAGCACTTGCTGCTGAAATGAACGACTCCATTCAGTCACGTGGGAGCTGATTCCAGGCAGGCTGCCCCCACCACCACCACCACCAAGGAGAGGACGGATGGGAGTGAGAAAGAGGTGCTTCTGCCATGTTCCCTCCGGCCCTGGGTCGCACTGTGACAGGCAGCAGCTCCTAGCTCCAAGGCGTTTGGGGGTTCGCCATCTGACTGCTGATCTGCAGGACAAAAACACCAGCATATTTGGAACTTCGAGGATATTGGTCTTAAGTGCAAGAGCACAAACAAGAGCGTGAAAGTACCTTCTATTTTAATAATAATTATTATTATGAGAATAATAATAGATCTTTTTAACTTTTATATTTTATGCACTAGACAATGGATCTAAAGCTTTGGACTAAGATTATTCGGTGTACCCAAACTTGAATAGGGGGTTCATTGTTTTGCTATTGACTTCATGCCACTTTGGGTCAGCGATTTGGCATCTTCTCAATTTAAGAACCACGTTTCCTTCTGATCAGGGGGGAAGGTGCTGTACAGTTCATTCCTTTGCACCATTAGCCAATCTGTCTTTTATGGATTCAGTGACCTGTTTATATTCACAAATGTACATTTTCTGTAAATACCAAGCGCTACTGATTCCCATGCCAAAATACATGAGTATTATGGGATTGCTACCTGTATAAACAATGGCACTGTGAACAGAATACTGTTAGTTTTAATACAAGAGAATGCATTTGTAAATATGGTATAGAGTTTATTAATATACTATTGTTTGCAGATAAAGGCCTTAACTTTAAACG
Source organism: Fukomys damarensis (assembly GCF_012274545.1). Taxonomy (NCBI): domain Eukaryota; kingdom Metazoa; phylum Chordata; class Mammalia; order Rodentia; family Bathyergidae; genus Fukomys; species Fukomys damarensis. The sequence goes on along the minus strand of NW_022900926.1, from coordinate 22,581,995 downwards.
TCTTTCGTCTTCTGAAAGCTGCCCAACTTAAATCCTCACAGATGTCTTTCTGAACTGCCTGCCCAAGTCCATCATTTCGCTTTCCAGCTAAGATCACAAAGCAAAACTGAAAAAAGCACCGAGGAAACGTTTTCACGGAAACTCCACATGCATTCCGCTTGAGACCATAGGGTTTAATCTATGGCACCAAGCATCGTTTCCTCAGATTAATGAGACCTTTCAGCAAGCCTGAAGTCACTTTTTCAACACAGTGATGTTGCACACTCTGTTTTAACAAGCCAGCTGATAAGCTAGTGTTTATGTGACTTGTTATGGAACACAGTGGTGCACCAGCCTCACAGGAGACATAGCAGGTCCTGGAAACCTCTTATGACCCTGTCATCCAATCATCAGGGATTTCTCTGCTCCCATCCCACATATTTTGTCTGTTGTGGCTACAGCACCAAAGTATCTTTGGTTTATGGTTGGCGTGTGTTTCCCTGGTGTTAATAGTAACTGGATTTTTCTTTTTCCTTAATTTCATGTAAACAAATACCCCACTGTTTAGCTGAAGTTAACATTATTTAAGTAAAGAAACTATTTCAGTTTTATGACAGATGTTACCCTCCTAGCAAGTCCTTGTGGCTAATTATGGCTGGATCTAGCAGAGACACTTTGGAATTTTGTTGCCCTTTCTCTCTGAAGACACTTGGCTGCAAAATCCAATTTGTTACAGCATTTTTCCCTAGTCTGCTAAACTCTGTGTGTGTGTGTTGAATCTTTTCCTTAGAAGTTCTAGCACAACTAATGCTCAATGAAAATTATTGATGCCCATTTCTCTTTACCTTAAACAATGTGGTAGTGGGAGAATGACCATTTCTGCCATAATCAAGCTCTTTCTCAAGCTTGTGGAATAATAGCCAGGTCTCAGTTCCTAAGTGCAATGGGTTTGGGTTTGGTTTTTTTCTCTTTTTCTCCTAAGATGCAAATGAAATATTAGAAACTTGACTGGTCTGTAATACGTTGCTATAGAGAGACTGAGGCTTGTCAAGGTTAAGGTTTGGGGGAATTTTGGAAAGTTGGTTTTATTTTCATTTAAAGAAAGTGAGATTGTCAGGTGGTGTTGATGAAAGTGCAAAGATCTTATGTAATGAGTGGATATAAATTAAAATTATTGATACAGATAAAGAGGGAAGTAGTGTAAACTTAGAAAACATTAACTTTTGCTTTTTGTCATGACTGTTAACTGACACATTTCATTATCACTTAAATATTCTGAACCTCTCATCTTGATGTGGCCCCAAAAGAGAATCTGTTGGATAGATTCCTGCTTCCAAATCTTTCTTACTTGGTTAGATGATTCAGAGTGCTACAGAGTAGTCTTTTAATGTATATGAGATCAAATCAGGGAAAGCGATCGCTGGGAATGTGAAAGTAGATAGGAAAGAAGACATTATTTTAGTTCATGGAACTTCTAGATTGAGTTTAGGAGGTGGGATTTTGTTTAAATTATATTTATATCATGACTTAAAGAAGATAAAAAGTGGTCTGAATAGCCTCAAGTTTATAGGGCAAAAGTGTTCCTTTTTCTTTCTTTCTTTCTTTCTTTCTTTCTTTCTTTCTTTTTCTTTCTTTCTTTCTTTCTTTCTATCTTTCATATCCAGGATTGAACTCAGGATCTTGTGCTTGCCAGGCAGGCACAGTGCCCACTGAGCTACATCCCCGGCCCCAATTTAGTAATTTTTTTTTATTAGTACCGGGTAGCTTGCAAGGCAGGTGGCAGGCCCAATTTAGTCTTAAAGAAGAACTCACTGACAAAGCTACCAAAGCATCTAATGGCTAATCCTATGAGGTATCAGCTAGGACAATAACAATCTGAAGTAAAATGAGACATGAGGCAAAACTAGGAGCATTTAACTCTGTCACTCAACTCTGGCGATTTCTTGAGCTCCTCTTTGTTGACAAAAGAAAAAGAAAAACAACATGGCAACTCTTTTTTTCTAGCCCACTAGTGGCTCTCTTGTAATATTTCAACAGGAATCCAATTATAACTTTTGAGATATAACTATTAGATCATCCATGGATTTACAATATTATTCTGCTAGCTCATGGATCATCAACCATTGACTTACCAAGTTTAATTCTTTCATTGCTTGAGAAGAAAGAGCACAAAGGGCTATTTTTAGTAAGTTAAAGGTAAAGTTAAGATCAAATTAAGAAAGTAAGTATACATCACTGCCAGGCTTCATAGTAAAAGCAGTAATGAAAGGTCAGACCTGACTCATGAAACTCTGGCCTACCAATAGCTCCCTGCTAGGCTAATTGAAAAATGGCTCTATTTCTCCTGCTTATGGCTTCCCACAAAGGGCTGTAGAGTGTGTCTGGCAACCCTGTCTTTAGGTAACTCTCCCTACAAAACATAGATATATTTTGTAATCTTTTCTCATGTTGAATCAGATAATGCTCACTGGTTTGGATTTGGCTATGAGCTTGTATCCCACTGTATTTCTCATGCTTCATTCCTTTAAGCAAATCCTTAAAAGTGTGTTGTTTTGTGTACACATGTAAGGTTTGGGGAAAATTTTGTGAATTTTGCTCAAAATGTGGCCTAAATATCCATTGGCATGTCTAGGTGAACAATTTAAAATAAAGATAATTTCTTAAAAATATCACAGTATGAAAATACCCCAATTCTTACCAACAAACATGTTACCAACCAATCAACTAGAAACATTTATGAGAGGAATGTTCAATGGAAGAGCAGAGGTACAAACACGGTCCACAGGACTCATTCCATGGGGGGTGGCTACAGACACACCCACGTGGATGATGATGTCACTTTCCAGTTACCACCAACTTAGGGAAACAAGTCAACCTTTGGCTCTACATTTCTCCAAGGTCCTGATATTTTTCTTGATTCATGTTTTTCAAATTCATACATGAATGAGAATAAGGTACAATGTTTTAGGTTGGGAAAACATAACCTAAAGGCATACAGCCTCAATGCAATAATTATTTGTGGAAAAATACAGTCTCGCTTTTCAGGATCAGAAACTATGTAGAACAATAAAATGGTTCAAGGCAGGACAACTGAGTACTCTAAACATATCCTGAAATAGATGAGAAAAAGAGCATCATCCATGTTTCCCAGAAACATACTTGTATCATTACATATTCCCTATATCCATTTCATTAACATTTATATTCAGAATCTCCCTGATTTTGTAATGCCTCTTCATATCTGAATGCAAAGCCACATTTGTGTGTGTGCTATCATAAAGTCAAAAACCATCAAAGAGACCCCACTGGTACCCCAACTAAGGATCAGACATGGCTTCCAATATACGTGGACGCCTAGCTGAAACTTTGTCAAGGAGGCGGAACCCACATGAACAGTTAAATCTCAGTTAAGCAAATATTGATGGAAATTCACTGTGCTCCAGAAGTGCTGGATATTAAAATGTGAAAGGACCCAATTCCTCCAGGAGCAGTCAATCTTGTGTCAATGACAGACATCACCATCGAGTGCTTCCTCGAGAATTCAAGAAACCCCTGCAGCCAAAACTCCTTTCTAAATCTCCAACATAGTAGAAAGCAGATAAGCTTCCAAGCTAAAAGTGGGTCCTGCTCCTTTTCTGTCACTAACTTAGTCTGTGACTTGAGGAGAATTATAAAAACGACTATAAAAGTAATTCCAAATAATAATGTCCTTTACAGTATTGTGGCAATTAAAAGATTGCCTACAAAAAGCACCAAGCATTCTGTCAGCTGTGAGGTACACTTTTAACGACAGAGTATCTCTCCTCTTAAATAACAAGAAAGTTGGCAAGTAATTATTCACATGTAGGTAAGAATAGGGAGAATGACGGGGGAAATGGAATAAAGAAGTGTTGGTGGTTTCCCATTAATAAATCAAACTCATTTTTACAGTTTTTGACACAACAGTCAATGTACATACTTGTTTATTTGCAAAGCTGAGTAAAAAGATAACTCTTTCAGCTGGGGATTTGGCTCAGTGGTTCTGCCGCTTGCCTCACAAGTGCAAGGTCCCAAGTTAGATCCCTAGTACCAAAAAAAGAGGAAAAAAAAGTTTTGGGGCAGGGAATTTGGCTCAGTGGTTCCACTGCCTGCCTAGCAAGGGCAAGGGCCTGAGTTCAATCCCTGGTACCAAAAAAAAAAAAAAGATTACTCTTTCAATCTGTTGCCCAAAGCAAGATCTGCCCAACCTATTTTTCTGTTTAGTTCCCCAGAATCTGCAGTAAAGGACAGTGCATCCTTTCTTTGCAGTTCTGTGGACACATCAGTGAAGGAAACAAGTCATAAAAACAAAATGAGAGTTGTTCATCTCCCTTGTGTCTATGCCACCAAAGGCCTACTTCTTGCTGGTATGGCTCTGCTCCCATTGTCAGCCCCAAAGGTTTGTGGGGCTTTCTTTTTACAAGGAGTAGGCATGGGTTGACATCTGGCAGGATTCCCTCAGTCCACACAGTTCGCATATTTCCAAATACATTGCGAGCTATTGCTTATTGTCTGTCTTTGTCACTCTCTCCTTGCTGAGACACAAACCCAACATTCACAAATGAAAGGAGGAGAGGTTTATTTGGGCTCATGTTCCAGTCCATGGTCGGTGGACTGTAAAGAAGAAACAGCATGGCAGACAGGCACAGTGGAGGAGAGCTTCTCACATCTTGGCATCCAGGAAGCAGAGCGGGAAAGGAGGAGCCCAGGATCAAGAAAAACCATTCCAGGCCATGCCCCTGTTGACCTGTGTCCTCCACCCAGACCTCACCTCCCAGTAGCAAGCCAGTTATACCGTCCCATAATCCAGTCACCTCCCAGATGCCCGGCATGTTATCACATGAGGCACATTCAGATATAAAGCAATGTCCTACAACACGTCACAAAGTGCAGCCATATCTTCACATCTGTTGGAGAAGAGATAGGACTCCCTGCTTCCACAGAAGTGGAATGAATAAACATTTGAGTAATGACTAAAGGAGCAGAGCTTAGCTATAAAACAGTACATAATAGACTTTTATTTTCAATTAATTCAGAGAAATTATTGGAAAAAATTTTTGTTTTAGCTCGTCTTGGTTATCCAAGCAAAGATGTATCATTAATTCAATTACCTAAAATTCTTCCTATTCTCATGTGACAAAGACTGATCGAATCTTCAGTATTTTTTGCCTTTTGGGGAAACAATGTGGTAGTTTTTGAAAGCACATTCTTTGGAATCAGAAAGACCAGAATTTAAAATTTCTCATCACTAGGCAAATAGTTTAATGTCCCTGCTCCTCTTCCTTTTGTGTATGAAATGATAGTAATACCTATCTCCAGGGGTATCTGTGAGATCAAAAGCAAATAGCATGCATTGCACACATATCACCATCTCTAGAGGAAAGGAGATTGATATAGTTTGCGCCTAGCCTGTCCCCCAAAGGCTCTGGTGTTAAAGAGTTGGTCCTCGGCTTGGTGCTATTGGGAGATGGTGGATCTGTCGAAGATGGGTCCTACTGGAAGGATAACTATGTAATTAGAGGTGTATCCTTGAAACAAATGTTGGACGGTGGCCCTTTTCTATCTCTTGCTTTAATTTTCCAGCCTCTATACAGTAAACAGTTTCCGCCACCATGCACCCCTGCCATGATATGCTGCCTCACCATGGGCCCAAATGCAATGGGGCTAAATAACCATGGGCTAAAACCTCCAAAACTCTGAGCTGAGATAAACCCTTCTTCACTAAGTTAATTATCTCTGATATTTTTGTCACAGTGACAGAAAGCTGACCAACACAGGAGTACTCAACAAATTCCTACAGAGTTTAAGAGAAAAAGTCTATAAAAGTAGGACTTAGGATGCATCTTTCTATAAGTTGTATCAACTTTTGTGCCAGCCAAAAACACAAGACCCACAGACGTGGAGCATGATTTTTATCCCCAAGTGGCTGGGTTGGCCATAAAATAATCAAAAAGATTAACATAAACTGTTACACAAAATGCTGTCAAACATTATTGAAAAAAGAAGACCATGTTCCCGGAGCACTTAGAACACACTGAAAAAAGAGCAGAGACAAATAAGAAACTATCTCTTCTGATTTTTAAAGTAAATACTCCTCATTACAGCCATGGAGCACCAGTTTGGTTAATCTAACGCTTTTCTAAAATTGACAAGAATTAAATTCTGGTGGGAGAGAAGATTTAGTAAAATAAATAAACTTGATAATCTGCCAAGTGTTTGTGAATTCCACTCAAATCCTACATATCAAGGTTTTCAGTAGTCCTTCTCTTTCTAGCTTCTTCCAGATCCTGTGTGACCATTCATAGCAGCAAGGGCCTCAGGTTGTCTCTACAGATAGATAGCTCAGAGATGGACTCTGTTCTCCTAAAGTAACATTTCCCAAATAGCATAAAAATTCATTACCAAAAGAGGTATGTTAACTGTTCTCAGGGGAATCAAAATGGATTCACAGCCAAAGAAGTTTGCAAAATAATGGATTAAACAGATAGGTTTCTCCCCTGTATCTTTTCAGTGGTCTCATGTGCTCTCTCTCTCTCCACCAAAATAATGCAGATGACAACATTCATTTGGTCCTACTTTTGTTTCAGAACATGAAGCCTTCTTAACTATCCCAATCCCAGATGACTGCCTGTGTCACTTTCCTGCCTTAGTACTATTAGTGACTGTTAGTTATTTTTATAACTAGTAATGATCTAGATGTGCATGTTCTATCCAACTTGAGATCTCAGTTAACATTGTAGTTCGCTTGCCTGAGTTTGTGGCTTGGCTTCACCACTTACTAAGATCGGGCCAGTTTCCAAACCTCCTGTGCCTTGGCTTCTTCATGTGCAAAATGGTGATTAAAATAT
>NW_022900926.1:22568282-22574992 GCF_012274545.1 Fukomys damarensis | reverse complement strand
ATATATATATATAATATATATATAGCCTATTACATAGGGTTTGTGAAGATTGAAAGAATTCACACATGTAAAGCACTTTGGACAATGCCTAGCGCATAGGAAAAAAAATCCATCCCACTGAGTGTTGACTAATGCAGACATCTGCACCACCCAAACATCCCCTCACAGACATGATTTACAAGATCCTTGAAAATGGGTAGAAACATCCTTTCTGTTTGTTCTCCATTCATAGTACAGAAGGTACTGAATAAATACTTCTTTTTAATAAAAACCCATGTTTGATTAATACATTGAAAATCATATCAACATAATATATTAACATTTAAATCCAAATAAATAAGACCCAATTGTAACAATAAACATCCCAGTAATTCAATTCAGATTCACACATGCTATTTGATAGACTTAGTATTTCAAGGATCATTGTTTAGGAAGATGATAGTTTCCTCCCTCCAGTTTATGAGCACACTCTTCTGAGTGGTGAGGGCTAGAAAAATCCCCCTGACACCCTGATTCCCAAGCATCTCTAGATTTTTTTCTGTCCAACTGGAAAAGAAACCTATAGACGTATCACTGAATTGCTTCCTTTGTGAGACTTACACAAGTACCCCATTGTAGTGAACAACCCAAGAAAAGACAGACAAATCCCATGGCTCACCATTTAAATATTTTTGTTTATATAGGTTTATAATACATAATAATTCCAATTGTCTTGAGGAATGCTTATCTTTTTAAGAAAACCTGGGAAAGGAAATAAGGGAAAAGAAAAAAATGTGAAAAAAGAAAAAATGGAAACAAAGTCTTTGTAGATAGGGGTGAAGGGGGTGAAGGGGGGCAGGGGAATGGGGAAAAAATAAGAACCAAGACATATCACATAAAGGTACAAATTCCCAGTGATAAATATAACTGTATTGTTTGCTTTAAATGTACCAATAAACTTAACAGGGGAAAAATATAAGATAAAAATAAAATAAACCTGGGGTAGAAGGTGAATCTCTTATTTCATCTTGTTGAAAGCTCTTCAGATTACAAGATACCTACCCCCACCCACTCTTCTTTGCAATAAACAATTATTTGTGCATTTTAAAGGTCATCAGTAAAGCAAAACAAATGAACCAAAATGTAGGATCAGTTTGGAGAGTTATTCATTTATTTGTATTTCCCATGGCTTTATTTTAGAAAAAGCATTTGACAAAATTCAACACTCATTCATGATAAAACAAAAACCTGCAAAAAATTGGAATAGATGGCCTGTATCTCAATTTAATAAAGGCTATCTATGAAAAACCAACAGCCAACATCATATTAAATGGCCAAAAACTGAAAACCTTCACGTTAAAATCAGGATCAACACAAGGATGCCCGCTATCACCAGTCCTCTTTGGTATAGTTCTGGAAACATTAGCCACAGCAATTAGACAAGAGAAAGAAATTAAAGCAATAAAGATAGGAAAGGAAGAAGTTAAACTGTTATTATTTGCTGACGATATAATACTCTATGTTGAAGACCCAAAAATTCCTACCAAAAGACTTCTAGACTTAATTGACACTTTTAGCTGAGTAGCTGGATACAAGGTCAATACCCCAAAATCAATAGCCTTCTTGTACACAAATAACAGTCACTGAGAGAGAAATTAGGGAAACAATTCCTTTCACAATAGCATCCAAAAAAATGAAGTATCTGGGAATCAGTCTAACAAAAGAAGCAAAAGACCTTTAGACTAAAAACTACAGCACTCTGAAAAAAGAGATCGAAGAGGATATAAGAAAATGGAAAGATATCCCCTGCTCCTGGGTAGGAAGAATCAATATAGTTTTAATTGTTCTTAACAGGAAAGTTAGGCATTCCATTTCAATGGACGTTCACTTTAGTCCTTATCTTAGACAAACAGTCCATACTTGATGAAAAAAGTATAAACAAAATACCTATAGCATTATATAATAACATAAGTGGAAATTATATTTTATAATTAGAAATTGTCAGGTGTTAATTTCACTGAGATGGGGACAAAAGTTCTGATAGATCTTTCCACACTTAGGCTGTATAACATGCTCTGAGATACTTCTTAGAAGTATCTATTGATTTTAGTCCTTAAAATGTATTTTATAGCTCTCATACCTGAAGCTTTCTTTATCCTGATCTTTAATAGGAAGGCTGAGATTTTTCTTCATTCTAATCAACTTTAAACAGCAGATTTCCAGTTCCATTTCTGGGAGAAAAATATTTTTATTTTACTAAAATAAATTTAGTTATCTTATAGATATCCACTCAAATTTTGCATTTTTAAATTTTTAGTAATCAAATTTATTTTAACGGATATATAAAAACTACATGTGAATGGGGTACCACGGGATGTTTTTACATATTTCTGTACTGTGTAGTGTTTAAATCAGGTATATTAAAGAATATTTATCTCCTTGAGCATCGTTATTTCATGGTGAATACATTCAAAATCCTTTCTTCTAAATTTTTGAGATACATAGTACGTAGTTGTTGTTAATGTTCACCCTACTGTGCGGTGGCATAGCAGACCTTTCTGCTCTGCTCCCACCGAACTGTGACTTAGAATCACGGCTGCTCCTACTCCCCTCCCACCACCCTTCTCTCCCATGTCCAGGAACCACCACTCAACTTCTAGGAGATCAACATATTCACATTCCGGTGCTTCTTTTTCTGTGCTGGCTCACTTCATTTGTCATAATGCCCTCTAAATGACAGAATTTCTTTTTTTTCTTTTTCTGAACAAAGTATATTCCAGTATGTACGCGCAGCAGATTTTCATTGTCCATTCATCAATTGATAACACAGGCTGATTCCGTATCTCAGCAACCGTGAATGAGTATGAATGAGTGCCACAATAAATATCACCCGATTCCCATTAAGAATAGCTGCTTTTAAAAAGATGAAAGGCAAGTGCTGGAAGTATGTGGGGGAGAAAGGAATGCCTTTGAGGCCAGGGATTTAGCTCAGTGGTTCTACTGCCTGTTTTGTAAGCACAAGATTCCAAGTTCAATCCCTGGTACCAAAAAAAAGAGGGGGGTGGAATTCACCAGTGAAGCCATCAGAGCTTTTCTTAGTTGGTAAGTTTTTAATAACATTTTTAATTGCATTGATTGATATCGGGTCGTTTAGAATTTTTCGGTCATCTTCATTCATCTTCGGTAAGGAACTAGTACCACTATTGTTTAAGCTCTTTAATGAAATTGAAAGGGAAGCAATACTCCCAAATTCATTCCTGAAAGCAAGCATCACCATGATCCCCAGAGCAAAGAAAGACCGAACTGAAAAAGAAAACTATAGGCCAATCTCACTAATGAACTTAGAGGCAAAAATCCTTAATAAGATACTGGCAAATAGAATGCAGAAGACCATCAAGATCACACACCCTGACCAAGTGGGATTCATCTCTGGGATGGTTCAACATATGTAAATCAATAAATGTAATACACTATATTAATAGAGACAAGGATTAAAGCTAAGATTGGAAGTCCCATTTGACCCAGGTATTCCCCTGCTGGGTATCTTCCTTAAAGAATTAAAAGAATCATACCATAGTGATATATATGCATCCGTGTTCATAGCAGCACAATTTGTAATAGCTAAAACTTGGAAGCAGCCCAAATGCCCATCAACGGGAGACTGGTTAAAGAAAATGTGTTTTTTTTTCCTAAAATGGAATACTATTCAGCCATAAAAAATGAGAAATTAGAGACATTTATAGCTAAATGGATGTACATTGAGGCGATACTCTTAAGTGATATAAAGAGGACACACATGTATAAATACCAAATAATTTCTCTAGGGTGAGAAACTGAAAGTGTAAATGAGGACTAAAAGGTATAATAGATAATATGAAATAGGACAAAGAGTAAGGAGAAATGGGAGGGGCAGGGGAAAGGAAAGAAGGGAATGGAATTAATATGAGAAAATGAAAAATAATGGAAAAGTCTTTGCAGATAGGGAGGCAGGAAGGGGTTGAAGGGAGGGCAGGGGAATGGGGAAAAATAAGAACTAAGGTCGATTATGTAAAAGTACAAATTTCCAACAATGAATGTCATTATATTGTAAACATTATATGTACCAATAAAATTATTTTTTTAAAAAAAGGAAACATTTTTGTGCTTTTGGTGGGAACCTAAATTAATACACGCATTGTGGAAAACAATATGGAGATTCCTCCTATGATTTTCAGTTGTTAAAGCATAATGTGGTGAATGTCCAACCCCACCAGCCATCTTAAGTGGCAGGCAGCTAGCCATAGGCCACTTGAATTATTCAGTCAATCACCTCACAAACTTCTCTTGATCCCCTTTTCCATAAAGTCTGCGTCCCTGTTTCCTATTCTCACTCTTTTATTTTACTCTTCAATTTATTTACATTTTGGGCTTCTCATATAAAAGAAATCATGCAATATTTAACTTTCAGTATCTTATTTCACTTAGCATTATGGTCCCAAGATCTATTCATTTTCCTGCAAGTGACATGATTTCAATCTTTATGGCTGAATAGTATTCCCTTGTGTGTATATACCACAATTTCTTTATCCATTGATCTGCTGATGGGCATTCCAAAGCTTACCTGTTGGGAATTATGCAGCTGTAAAAATGGGTATGTATGTATCATTATAGTCTACTATCTTTAACCCTTTCAAGAATATACCCAGAAAAGGTACAGCTGGATCAAATGGAAGTTTTACTTTTAGGTTTGTTTTAGGAATCTTCATACCGGCTTACACAGTAGTTGTATTAGTGTACATTCCCACCTACAGTGTGCTTGGCTTCATCTCAGGGATGCAAAGATTTACAACATATGTTAGTTTTTAATGGGAGAAAACTGAAAGCATTCCCTCTAAAATCAGATATGAGACCAGGGCATTTTCTTTTCTTATAAACACAACAGATAAAGGGTATGGGATAAAGGCCTATCCTGATCGTATATAATGTCATTGAACAAATTACATCTGTACAGACCCAATTTACAAATAATTTGGTGTAAGGGGGAAGGGATAGAAAAGGGGGAAAAAGAGAATAGAAAAAAAATGGAAACAAAGCTTTCATAAATAAGAAGGATTGAAGGGAGAAGAGGAAATGAGGAAAAAAGAATCAAGATATAAGCTGGGCATGGTGGGACATGCCTGTAATCCCAGCACTTGGGAGGCTGAGGCAGGAGGATGGCTGTGAGTTCGAGACCAACCTGGACTACATAGTGAGTTCCAGGGCATATCTCAACTACATAGTGAGACCCTGTCTCAAAAAAAGAAGAACCAAGATATATTATGCACAGGTACTAATTCCCTATGATAAATGTGATTTTTTAAAAATCTAATATTTTTATACTAATTACATGTTAAATAATATTTTGAATATATTAAATTAAACAATATTAAAATTAATATCACCTGGCTGGTTTTTTTTTTTTTTTTGAGACAGGGTCTCAGTATGTAGTTCAGGCTGTCCTTGAACACATTATGTAGCCCAGGCTGGCCTCAAATTTAAGGTGATCCTCCTGAATGCTGGGTGAAAGAAAATGAGCCAAAACAGGAGGACCAGAGGCAAGGCTTTACTGGGGAAAGAGCTGCCAGGCTACCTTGAACAATGGCGAGAGAGGGAGAGACTAATCTGGGGTGAGATTTACATAGGGCAGTGCAATGGGGAAGGTATTGTTAGAGTTGAGCAAAGGGATGTCGGGTGATTGGGATGGGAGGTTCACATGGGTGGATGGAGCAACAAATTAGGTTTTGTTTCTCCAGAGGGGGTAGGTTTCACTTTTCTGAAATGACTCATTGCCATAAGTGGGAACCATTTTCAGAACAGGAGCCATTTTAGAATGTAGGACCAATGGAGCCATTTTGTCTGGTAGAGAACTCTATCATTCCAGACTCTTGTTGTTATGGAATAAGGGTAACCATCTCTGTACCTGCTTTTTGCTGGCAAGGGGGCATTGTTAGGTGGGGGCTTTAGATGGCCCAGGTGTGGTCTCAGGGGGAGCCAGCATCAGTAGTGAGGGGTCAGTAGCCGGCCATGACAAGTTTGAAAGTTATCTTCATGTATATCAAAAGTGCACCAGGGCCAGGGATTTAGCTCAGTAGTTCCTCCACCTGCCTCACAAGCTGAAGGACCTAAGTTCAATCCCTGGTACCAAAAACCAAACAAAAAAAAAAAGAAAAGAAAAGAAAAGAAAAGAACAACAACAATAACAACAAAATGTACCAATAAAATTAATTTTTAAAAAACAATAATGTTACATTCTGAGGTTCTGGATGGACATGAACTTTGAGTAACACTATTCAGCCAAATAAACCTTGACCCTCCTCACTCAATCAATCCATTTTATTTCCCATTTATACACACACAGTATACACCTCTGTCAATTTTTTAAAAACTGTTTACTTAAAGATGAGTGTTGAGAACCACGCCTGCTCCCGACCCAGCCGCCATTGCTCAAGCGCCGGGAAGGTAGCCGCGTGGGCGCCCCTGAATCCCCATAAGCACCCCTCCGCCGCACTCTCAGACCTCCTGACTATGCAAGTCTTTGGACCCACTCTGCAAAGACAGAGGTGGTCACTGAGTTCCCCTTAGAACATCTTTAAAGAAAGGGCGTGGGAAACCTGTAATAGAACGTTGCGGAGTTCAACCATTCAGAAGGATGGGGAACTCAATCTGGGCCTTGCAGCCTGAGGTCAGTCAGCGTCATGGGGTTCAGCGCAATC
>NW_022900926.1:22505227-22566181 GCF_012274545.1 Fukomys damarensis | reverse complement strand
AGGAAAGTAAAAGAGAAAAGGCAATGATGTAACATCAAAATAATCCTTAATTCTGGACATGAAAATGGCCCCTGAACATATTTAAATTGCTTCTCACTCTTATAGTCATATCTTATTCTTTTTTCATTATTTAGAGAATACTTTATTAGTTTCTGTAATCAAACCCACGTAGATAGGACCTTACATATTTAGTACGATGTGTCACCCCTGTACACATGGAAAAAAAATAAAAAATAAAAAATAAAATAAATTAACATTTCTAGACCAATGTGGTTGTCCATTTCTGTGCAATGTACAACTCAACACAGTAAGTTGGGATGACTTTTTCCAAAGTTGGCAGCACCAATAGTAAGTACAGGGCTAAAGGTGTAAGGAAAGTGGGAAGGGTGGGGGAAAGGTAATAAGGGAGAGGAAAAAAATATGAGAAACTGAAAAAATGGAAATAAAGTGTTTGTAAATGGGGAGGGGAGGAGGGGGTGAAGGGAGGGCAGGGACAAGGGGAAAAATGAGAATCAAGACCTATTATGTAAAGGTACAGAATCCCAATGATGAATGTAATTGTATTGTATACCTAGATTGTACCAATAACCTCAATAAAAAGGAAAGAAAAAAAAGATGGGTATTAATTAGCTGGGGATTTAGCTCATTGGTTCGGTGGCCTGCCTTGCAAGCACAAGGACCCGAGTTCAATCCCCGGTACCAAAAAAAAAAAAAAAAGATGAGTGTTAATTTATATGCCATTGTAAGAAATAGTACCCAAAGATACCCAGTTTTCTCCAGTGGTTAACATCTTGTATAACTATACTACAATAGCATATCACAACCAGGAAATTAATATTTATAAAATCTGGTCACTTTATTCCTCTATCATTGGTCTTACATGCAGTGAGTGTGTGAATGTGTGCGTGTGTTTGTGTGTGTGTGTGTGTGTGGCCTTTCAGATTTCACCTGGATAAAGATATTAGGACAGATTGTTTCTGGTTTGAGGTAGGATTGTTTTTGCATATTTGAAGGTAGAGTTTGAGGAACCAGTAGAAGTTTCATGGAAAGGAGAGTGAGAGAGATCTGGAACTTTAGGAGTCCATGGTCGAAGGCTTCGTCATTTTAGAGACAAAACAATTTGATGTAAGGTTTGGGAGGTTTGGCCATGGAGAGTGGAAGAGAAAGTTATTGTAGTTAAGGAACCAAAAGGACATGGTAGCAGGTGAGTTACCCACCTCCTTAATGATGTTACACAGAACATTGGTAAGACGTAGGCTGAAAAGAATCCTACAACTTCCTCCAGAAAATCAAGTGGAGGAAGCAGAATGTCAAATGATGACAGAGACATGGAGGTGGTAATCCTTCATGGAAAGAACTCCAAGGAAAAGTTTTTGGGTTTTTTTGTTTTGTTAATCTCTCAATAAGCGTAGAAGGTTAATGGCCTAGTAGTGTACGAGTGGCAGTAAGATGTGAAGGAGACACTAATCTAATTTCCCATCAAAAACAGGAGTAAGTGACCTCCTTTTGAGAGGTTTCCATAAAGCACTGTCCTCGGGTGACATTTTTCAAGTAAAGCTTGGAGGATAAAGGCATGCCTGCTGCGGAGACAGAGGATATAAGGGAGTTTATCCTGGTTTGAGAGCTCCAAAGAACATAAAGAAGGTTCAGAAAATCACTCAATATTTTACATGTTAAATACAGGTTTACATGTTAGCTCTCTTCTCCACAGAGAGTTGCCATACCTCAGTTCAAAGTGTATTCTATATATCAATAACATTATACTGACATGAAATTGCATTTTACTATGCAGCAAAAATGATTCAAGAAGAGACTAATGTACAATGTCTATTTACCTTTGTATAGGCAATTGCTTATGTTATTTCACTTTTAACATTTGTACTTGGGTAAATGCTTATGTATGTATAGGAATGTCACCATGCAAGATGCTGCTGCTAGCTCAGGCACAGAGTATTAAAATTATTTTGTGAAGATTGGTGGTTATATTAAAACTATTATGCCATTTTACCTCAAAAAAAAAAAAAAAGAAGGTTCAGGAAGGAACCTGAAGGTTGGATCAGAATAACACAGAGTATGAGGATATGGGAGAAGATAGATGAATGGAGGAAACATTATCTGAAGGTGGTAAATGTCAGGCAGGGTCGGTTAAGATGGACACTACATTGCCCAATAATTAGTCCTACAATTCCCCCTGGAGATGCCAGGAGACTCGGAGATTTATAGAGCCCAAGTAGATGTAACCCCAAACCTTAAAAAGAAAGGGGAAACTCTGGGATCTTAGAAAAAGTGATCTTTGGTTCAGATTGGCTGACATGGCCCCAGCATGTAAGAAAATTTGCACAGATACCCAAGGACCGAACAGAGCCATGACACCCAGACAGCCTGGGCTGGAGTGGAGGTGGCAACAGGCTGTCTAAGGCACCATGGTGGTAGGCAGCCCACTCTGCTTCTCCCCATCTTACTGCGGTCTCAGCAGGATTATTGGCAGAGATTTTATATCTCATAGACACCAATACTTTTCAGTTTCCCTTCCTACCATGTCCCCAGAGGTCAATTAAGAGCTGAGGCAGCTTGCTGTTGCAGGGAGGAAAGCATCAGACCCGTCAATCTTCTGAATGGAATGGAGAGGTAGGATAAATTGGAAAAATGGAAAGAAAATTATCCCCAATCAACCACATGGGTCGTTCTTCAGTAATGGGAAAACATCATGTAGCAACAAAGACCAAAAGTGGGTACTAAGGTTAAGTGATTCTTGATAAATACTTCCAATTACACATCAGAATTGCAGGCAATCCTTTTGTATGGTTTAAATCAAGAAACATCCAGATTCTATTCTGAGTTCATGGTCTTATGTCCAGTTGCCACATTACTCAGTTCAGAAAGAAAAAGAGGCCCAGAAAACTGCTAAAGAGACTCCAATTTCACTCAAGCCCTCTTCTATCTGACCAGAATTGGCTCCCAAATAGCAATGGAAAAACAGAGACCATTTTGAAAGAACCCCTATTGTGCCATGGTTTCATATAAAAAGTTAATTTAAGAAAGAGACCATTCTTAGAATTTGAGAACCTGCTTAAAATTAAATATTTCTTCCTCTATTTTTTTTTTTTTTAACAAATTGACCTTGCTATTCAGATGCCTCCAAGCTTTCCTGGAATTTTTGTTTAGGATTCCAGATGACCCAGTGAAGATTTTTAAATGTAACCAGATCTTCTGCTAGCATTATATGTAGAAGCTTTCTTTCATATAGTTATATGGTAATTCTACTACTACCAAGAGGCACAAATTTCAACCAGCGTTTACTCTCCAAAATGAGGTCCAATCAGTAGTCATGGTGCTGAAACTTACCACAGTATTGACGTTATACTAGCACATTGGGTTAGTCCAAAATAAACTTGGAAGAAAAATAGAGGCTGACTTGTTTTTGGTTGTTACTAGAACTTTTTGAAGACTTCTTGCCAAAATAATTAAGCATATTTAGAGGTCACTTGTTCTTTCTACTCTAATACAGATTACTAGTCACAATTAACCAGTGATTTCTAGCAGGGATCAATGGAAAGGCAGTATAGAGGAAGACTGCCCAAAAGGGTAGGTTGCCTGAACTAAAACTACTTCTCACCTACGATCCCACCAAAGGTTCCCTCTACTAGGAATGTTTATCCCTAGCCTATCCTTTCTATATTTTTCTAATTCAAATAACAATGTGTGGTTTGGCTGTCATCCTATGGTTAACTATAGCATTCCATCACTTACTTGTTGCTTTCATCAATAGTCATGTGTATGTTTCTCTGACTGGACTGTGAATAACTTGTAAATAACCCATGTGTTATTTATAATGCAACACCTAAAACAACAGGGCTCGGTCAAAGCTGTTCGGATGAAATAACCCATGAGTGGATTTCCCGTGGACAAATTATTCAAAACCTGGAAATCAGATGGTCTGGCTCTAAATGGTTTTATGAGCTTTATTCCCTAAAGTTGATGTTTCTACATTTTCTACACATTTTAAGAGATAGAGAACTTTTCCAGAGTTAATGACCTTGAGGTTCCCATAAGAAAAGGAATATGAAGAAATTTAGCTTAAGAATATCTACAGCCTCATAAATATATTATGAAAAGAATTTTTACAAAATCCTATTCAGTTGTTTGTTGAATGAATGAAGCAACGATTGTTTGACTTTGTCAGCTGAGGAAGTGGGCAAACACCAAGAAACGTTCAGTGGCCTGAGAAGAGTAAGACATGGTCATTGTCTTCTGAAAGCTCACCTGCGAGATGACATTTGGTAGGGACTTCACAGGAGACTTGCCTTGACCTAAGTCAGAGAAAGATCTCACAGAGGGTCTTGGCATTGACCTTAAGGGACATCTAAATGAGACTGGCAGGGAGAAGGAAGAAATAGACACCAAAGCATGAAAAATAGTCTTATTACAAGTAATAGCCAATACTTCCCATCACGGTCACCTGGTGGTGAGGCCATTGACCAGACAAAGCTAAAAAGTAAGAACAGGACTTTAGGGCCAGCCAGAAAAGAAAAACTATAACAGACTCAAATATGCAAGACCTTGAATGCCTAAATAAGGGAAATGGTGTTGACTAACTAAACCCCAAATGTCCTGAAAGTTAAAATATAAAGAGAACAATCATAAATTTTTATTACCACATTACTGTAAGAACTGAAGTGAGAATTTTGAGATGTTCCATCTTCAAGGAGCCCTCATTAAATGGAAAGTCTCAGCAGCTGATGGAGATTAACAGGACAGAGCCCCCATGGCAGAAGTTAGTATAGCACAGCAGAAATAGGCAAGCAGAGGAATGCTAGTCGGGGGTGGGGTATATTTATGGGACATATTTGCCTAGACGAGATAATGCATCATTATGTAATCAAGAAAATTAGACCAAGTTAGTAATAATGAGATTTTAGAAACTAAAAGAGTCTGAAGTTGTCAAACAGTGATAAAGGAGGACTTTGATACTATCTCGGAACAAGATACAAAGTTGAGCTTCTCAAATACAGCAGTGACTGTTCATTTCCATGCCAGGAAATATTGGACAACTAGTCCCTGGAGCAGGACAAGCTCCCAGGATATCTGGCAAATAGGAATGGCACCAGAGGGAAACTGGCAAATCCATATGGGCAGATTAAAGGCTGACAAGCTCAGACAGGTACCCTAGGTCAAACAGTATAGTATGTTTATTCCAAATTGGTAAGTGATTTATCTTGCCTCTTTATGTTTGTTTAGCATTTTTCAGTTTGTGCTTTTACATATGTTATGTATTAGTCTAATTTCTGTTGCTATAACAAAATACTTGAGGCTTGGCACTTCATAAACAGAAAAAAGCTGTTATTATTTAGTTCCCAGTTTTGGAGGCTGAAAGTTCAAGATAAGGCAGCCTTCTCTGTTTGGCTTCTGGTGAGGGTCCCCATGGCCATAGCACAACATGGAAGAGAAGAAGAACAGGAAATGGCCATGTATAGGAAGAGGTTACATGGCGAGAAAGGAAACCAGAGACATTCAGGGATCAGATCTCTCTCTCTCTCTCTCTCTCTCTCTCTAACAACCCACTCTCTTAGTAACTAATCAGGGTCCCCCAAGAACAAAATTCCTCTGAAGACAGATTCTCTCTCAGCCTTACCTCCTAAAGTTTCCAGCACTTCAACATAGCCACACAAGGGACCATGTTTCTAGCATAGAAACCTTTGGGGAACAAACCATATCCAAACTACAGTGTATTATTTCATTGGCATCTCAAAATGATCCCCATTTTATGTCCCAGGAAACTGGGAAACTGAGTCATTAGTAAATTACTTTCCCCAGGTCCCAAAGAGACTAAATGGTAAAGCAAGGTCTAGATTTTGATTTCTACTTCAGTTCTCTTTCCTATAACTGGGGGCATCTCTAATTGAAGCCTCATTGTATAAAAATTTTTAAAATGGAAGCAGGCAAAGGGCTGGGGAGCCTACCCTGCAAGACTACAGTTTGGTGCCCCATGCCAGAAGACAAGTCAGCAAAGACAGATAGATCAACAGAAGTCTGGGTCACCAGGTGTCCCTTAGGGCAACAGGCAGGGGTGAGATGACCAACTCATCCCAGCTTGCCTCTGCCAATCCCCACTTTAAAATAGATCCTGAGTCCCAGAAACCTCCTCAGTTTCAGACAGGCCAGAGTATTAGTAATCCTGGGGCAAGCAGGAGCTCTGGCTTCCAAAAAGAAGCTCCAGGTTTCAGGATTTACTGATTCATGTGAAAGTCTCTGTGGCCTTCTGTATCCCATCACCCTCTTTAGATCTTTTAGGTCTAAAATGGCCCCAAACATTTTTGTATTTAGAAAGTGACTGACCATGAGGAATGATATGTTTTCAGTGGATTCTTCCACTAATGAGTTCCGTGGCTGAGTGTGCTGATAGGAGGTAGGGCTGATTGGAGGCAGGTCACTGGGGCCGTCTCTCTCTCTCTCTCTCTCTCTCTCTCTCTCTCTCTCTCTCTCCTGCCATGAGTTGAGTTCTTTTTCCTCCACCGTGCTCCTCTCCCATCTTTTTTCTGCCTTGCAGCCAGCTGCCCATGGACTGAAATTATGAGCCGCTCCTTCTTTCAGTTGTGTGTGTTGGGTATTTTGTCCCAATGATGGAAAAGTAGCTAAGATATTCTCTTAGTTGTGGTGTGAAAATGGAGTGGTTCACTTGTACCAGTCCCTTCTATTTATTGAATCTTTTGAAATTGTCTTCTTTTGTAAAAAAGATACATATCATCATTATGTTATTGTGATTCCACTACTTCATAATGCAGTCAGGAAGACACATGAAATTGTGTCTATGAGGATACTAACTTATAAATAGTACTTATAAACATGAACCATTATAGTGCTAATGTTTTATTATGAAATGACCTGTTTTTCTCAATTACAAAACAGACAGGGCTCAATGACCTTAGTGGGGAGTCCTTCTTTTGCAATATTTTTAAGACTTCCAAGAAAATCATTCTGCTTTAAAATTTTCTCACATAAAAATTTTTTACTACCCTAGAGTCATGGTCATTCTGATGTCTACCAGTCAGAGAGCAAACCTACAAAACTGAAGCTCCTGACATCTGGTTTGCTCTTCAAACAAGAGCTCATTTCTAAAATTGCATTTGAGATATATAATGAAGTGGAAATAAATACATACATTCATGAAAAGACTAGTGAAACTGGACACTGACAAGAGATATGGCGCTTCTTAGGTCACTGAGAGACACTCGGAAGTATAAAGAAATGAGACCCTTGATTGCTGGAAATTGTATTAACCTTGTGTCACCTGGGAGGATCTGTGTAAAGCATTAGACTGGAAATTAATGATATTGTATCTGTCTCATACATAACCAGAGACACGCAGAAAGGAAGCCAGAGCTCTTACTTCCCCTGCCCATTCCCTAAAAAGAAAAAGGAAAGGAAGGTATGGAGCAAGAAGCAAGAGGCCTACGGAAAGGGCACCATCTGTCTTTGGTGCCAGAGGTGAGCTCAGACAGGAGCACAATTTAGAGCGGCTGGAATGGGCCCCTTTGGCCAGGGGCAGCTGTGTGAACCATCTCTGACTTCACAGAACACTCACAGGCTATCTATAACAAGTACATAGCTTCTAAAAAAATCCAGCTGCTTCACACACTCCTGCTCATTTTGCAAAAATTACAGAAAAAGATACAGACAGAAGTCCAGGGCCCTGAGCAAGTGCCGGCCACACCGTAATAAGAACACAGAGACAGCCACCTTCCCCATGTGGACAAGAGCTCTGATCAGATACCCGCAGCTCGTCCATCTCTGCTGTTTAAATTATATGACTCAGTACCACTGCGTTAATTTGCAAATAGTCCCTTTGTTCCCTTTATAACATAGAAAATTGTCATCGCCTTTAGGAAAAGAAATTTTTCTCAAGCGCCAAAGGGCCAGCTAACACTTTTATACACATTCAGCACTCAAATAACTTTGGGAGCTACTACTGCTGCCAAAACCCTTTCAGAACATGGAAAATGAGGTCTAGCGCCAGGCCAATTAGTCAGTTAGTGGGACACCTGCTCCTCCTTCCCGTCACTTGCTTGCCAGCGGCAGTACACTGGCAAGGTCCTGGCAACTGGAGCTTGGCTGTGGGCTATCCAGAGAATGAGGCGGACAACTGTGGTCACACAGGACACACACACACACACACACACACACACACACACACACACACACACAAACTGGAACGATCCACACCGATCTCAGCAGGAGGCAAAGAACTCCAGGTGAAGGAAACAGCAGAACCCAAGGGGGTTTCAAATGTTAGTAGCGAGTGACTCGGGGAAGCAGAGTGAGAACTCACGACAAGTGGCAGCCTACCCACCGACACCCTACCTACAGCCAAAGGGCCTGCAATAGGACTGTCTCCGCCCTTGTGAAGTTCTCAGATCTCCAGTTACATGATAAGGAAGAGAAAGAAGAGGAAGAAAATAAGAATGAATCATTATTCAGCAATAACGAAGACATTTTCTTAAGAGTTTTGCATGCATTAAAAGACCAGAGAGACAGCAAAAGAAGAGCTGGATTTTTTGCTTTTGCTGCATTTTGTTTTGCGACCCTAGCAATCAAACCCAGGGCCTTGCCCATTCTAGGCAATAGCTAACTCACAGAGCTAAACTCCCAGCCACAGACTTGCTGTTTTCTGAGTAGTACCCACACCACACTGCCAAACAGCTGACCTTTGGAGTAAGGAAGAAAAGGTATAGGGAGAAAGAGTTGCCCCTGGCCCTCTTATTCTTTAATAAGCACTGTGAGATGCTTACACAGGATGAGCTGGTTATATGAAATGAATAAAAGTACATAAAATGAAAACTATTCTTTTTTCCAGTTTCCATATTAAAAATCCTGAGAAATAAAAGATGAAATTATTGCTGTTGTCAGGGTCAAAGAAACCAGGTGAGACAATGCTGGAGAGCCTGTCAATGCTGTATGTCCTTTCAAATGATCCCTCACAGTCCTCTGCTTAAATACCTCCAAAGCAGGCAACTGTGCACACCAGCCAGCTCTGCCACTAAGTTAACCAGTGTGAATGTGCACATTTCTACCCACAGTCATACCTCCAGGACTTTAATACACAATTGGATGTGTGTGTTTGCAATCTGTACAGGAATAATACGCCTTGCCATCAACAGGCATCTAGTTGAAGTTCATTAACAGTTAGCCACACAACCAGTGGTGTCTATTAGGCTGACTTCTGACTGTGCTGAGGGCACATGGCTTAGCAAGTGGGCATCTGGGGGAAAAAAGAAATCTACCTTCACCACTAAGCAGCTGCAGCCCCAGGCAGGACACTAGCCCTGAAGCCTCTCAGTGAGTTCCCACAGCCCAAAGCAAGGAAAGACGCACATGTAGGTCCACACAGCACAGGCCTAGACCACATCCAGTAAGAAACATGGGAACCTTATAACCACAGTGGCCTCTGAGAAGTGAACCTGGAAAACCAGAGTGGGAGTTGGGGAGCAGCTATTATTATAAATCTTTTTGTTATATTTGCATTTTTACATGTGCCTATGAACTCAGAATAACTCTAAAAAATAAAATTTTAAATTTAAATTTAAACATTTGTGGGATGAATAGATACATAAAAGGACATACCGGGGCTGGGGATTTAGCTCAGTGGTTCCACCACCTGCCTTGTAAATGCAAGGACCCGAGGTAGGTCAATCCCCGGTACCAAAAAAAAAAAAGGACATACCTTCAGTGAATAATCATTAAAAGCTGTGGGCATGGAAACTGTAGTAACAAGTGAAAATGTTTACATTATAATGTCAATGAAAAAGTAAAATATCAAACTGTTTGTATGGGGTGATTAGAGCCATAAAAAGAAGAAAATGAGGTCTCTTTTGTTGAGAAGATGGTCTGGTAGGCCTTTTGGGGCAGAAGCTGAGTCCTCTCCAAATCCCCAAGGAAAGTGTCTGTCATTTCTGCTTTGCTTGCTGGTGACACATGAGAGTGAATAGATTATTTTCAATAAGGCTGCATTAAAAGGCAGGAGGCCACTGACTCTAGGTTATCTCATAACACCAAAAAAAGCAGGGCTGGGGATTTAGCTCACTGGTTCCACTGCCGGCCTCATAAGCACAAGGGCCCAAGTTCGATCCCTAATATCAAAAACAAAACAAAGTAAGGAAAGGTCAAAATACTACAGTAAACTGTTAGTCATATTAACAAGAAGTCCCCCAATTTTATTTTCATTTCTTGATTTGGGGTAAAGCGATTTCTTTTTCATCAGGATTGGGGGTTGAACCTAGGGTCTTCACACTAAATTATATCCCCAGCCTCTCTTTTTTTTAGTTTGAGACAGAGTCTCACTAAATTGCCCAGACTGGTTTTGAACATGTGACCCTCCTGCCTCCGTCGCCCAAGAAGCTAGATTATAGTTATGTGCTACCATGACTGGCTGCTGTTATACTTTTTAAAAATCCATGTTTACATGTATCTGTAAAGAAGCCCTGGGCAATAGTAAAGACTACTAGCCACGCCTCCAGCCTCCTCAGATGCCTGGGGTTCTTAGGTTCTTTCTTCCAGCGTCCAAGTCCCTCCCTTTTGGGGCCATGGTAGGAGTCTGAGCTGTGTTAGAGAAAAGGGGAAGCTTAGGGAGCAAGGTCAAAGAGGGGGCATCTTCAAAGTAGAAACAGATTTTCTGCCATTTCAGGGGAAATATTTTACCCTAGGAATACACCTCAGATAACAAATGCTGACGCAGAAAATGAGGTCGACCCCATTTCCTGACTGTCCGTTCTACAGAGCATTAACTAAGCGCTTGTAAGGCTGGTTTCCCCAAGCAGCACATGGTGTGGTTACAGTTGAAGTTGAAGGTGGAGAATCACAAAGACCTGGTGATATTTTGTAAGCCACAGTTTCATCCCTTTTCCTTTCGCTACTCCTGGCGCTTCCCCACCGGCACCCCCACCTGCTGCGTGGAGGACTGAACTCAGGGTCCTCTCCTGCTGACTCTTGCTCATGCGCCATCCCTCAGTCTGGAACGTGGGATTCACCGTCCACAGCGGAACCTAAGCCTGCTGCTTGGACAGAGCATGACTTCCCTCGTGACTTAAGCCCCCAAATCTCCATCATAAAGTGGGACTGGTAATGATATCTGCACTTCCAGGTCATTGTGAGCGTTATACAAGGTAAGAAGGCCAGCTGAAAATATAGAAGAAAATATAGAAGTATCTCCCCAACTAATAAAAATAGCTAAAATAACACAATTTTTGGACATCGCATAATTTTACAGCATTAGCAATTCAGGTGCTATTAATAAATTTAAAATTATATATTGTCTCAGTTTTATTTCATTCCTATATGTACTTCTAAATATAATCTAACAAAGGAAAATAGGGCAATTTTATTCCTCTTTTACTCAAAGGCCATTTAAAAAGCAAAAAACTAAAAAATCTTTGAAGGGGAAATTGCTAAAAAGGAGTGTAACACTACTTTCTTGAAGTTGCTTTTCAAAATACACCAAGGCTGCAGGGTATAGACTAATTTAAATGCAAAACTCATCAACAGCACCCCCAAAATTCCATAATGCGTAATCTGATGCAATTAGTCTTCCTGTACCCTCGAAGGATTTGTTTTAAGATTCCCCCCAGCAGATACCCAAGAACACAAATAGTACCAAACTCTATATGTACAGTTTTTCCTACACATACCTATGAGAAAGTTTAATTTATGAATTAGGCACAGTGAGAAATTAACAATAAATGATAATAAATAGATAATTATAACAATATGCTGTAAAGAAAGTTATTTAGAACTTTTGACTTGTTTACTTTCTGGAATTTTCCATTTAGTATTTTCAAATCAGTTGGTCTTGGATAACTGAAACCATACAAGGGAAACTTGCAGATAAAGGGGAACTACTGTATTTCCTCCTGTTCTTTGACTTTTCTAAGTAAAAGTATTTTTTCTAAGCTTACCATTACTTCTATTATATTGAATAAGCACCACAATGGTAAAATAATAAACTGCTTTGCATTACCATTACTATTATGTTTGTGTTAGTCAACTGTAAGTGAATATGCCAAAAGAGACACAAATTAATGTCAGAACCAGGTCACAGGGCCATGGGTTGCAGCTGAAGACCCTTCAGACATGAGCCACCATCGTCCCTTAATCACTCTTTCCCTCTCCTCTGTCAAGCACATATTTAGTCTTTGGACGGCAAAGGATCACTCGGGAAGATCCACACAAGGACCTCATAGTCTACAATGCATCCAGCTCCAGGCTGACCTCTTCCTAACTCTCAGCCTTCATCTGCTTTCTTTTGACTTCCACCCACCTACCTAATGCTAAGTAATACCTAAGACCTGACCCTCTCTGGATGAGAACTATCTCGTTCCCATCCATTTCTTTTTACAAATCAAATACTTCAAATTATACCAACTCCTCATGAAATGTAACATCTTGATTCCCCCAACAGCCTGGTTAAACTCTGTTGCAAATTTCTGTGTGTATTCCCAAATGGATACACTAGTCTATCCTCTAAATTGTTCAGTGCACAATGGAATTCCTCTTATGTGCAGGTACCACTTCTATTATTCTTGTGGCTTGTGTTTAGATGTCCCCCAAAGCCTCAAGCAGTCAAAGGTGGGGCTTTTTCAAGGGCATAGGATTAAAGGTATGAGTGCTACCCACCCTAAGTAGCCTGGACAAGATATAAAGGATAGAAAAAGCTGTGGTCCCTCCCTTGCTTGCTTCTTTTTGCTGACTTCTGCCTGGAATGAATTGTTTCTCCTCTGTGATGCCCCTTTGCCAAGTCACCCTGCCTCAGAACCAGCTTATTATGGACTGAAACCTCTACAAACTGTGAGCTAAATAAACCTTTCCTCCCTTTATTTGTGGGTGTTGGGTATTTTGTCTCAGCAACAAGAGAAAAGTAACCAAGACAATTATTGTAACCTAAATTTGTATACATTTTATTGTCTGTCTGTCTGTCTGTTTGGCCGGGGTGGAGGGGTGGGGACTGGATGGATGGATGGATGGATACATGCTTGTTTAGGAATTATCTCACTCCTGGCGTATATTGTTTGTTCCCTTATAGTTGGGATTAACATGATATGAATAAATTTCCCTCTAAATTTTCTAGAAAACATCCTAGCATTTTAAGTCAGCATCCTTACATTCCTCATGGTCAAAGAAAAAAGAACTACAATGCATCTTACTACAAAGTATTTTTAAAATAAGTCACATATCTTTGCAAAGAGTAATTTCTGAAAAATACTATGCAGACAAGGCAAAGATCATCTTTGATCTTCAAAATATAGCCTAGGTAAGTGTCTTGGAGCAGAAAACCGTAAGAAAATAGATCAAGTTCTATACCCACCCAACCAGGTATATTTTAAATGAAGTTTTAACTAATCATTTGATAATCATAAGCCAAGGTGAGAGCTTCAGTATAAGTGAGCTTTAAAGATATTTTATTTTAAATCTAGCATTGTCACCTGGAATACAGCAGGTATTTTAGAATTAGGCTTTTTTCAGGATGCCAGAGATACTGCTGTAAGCAAAGATCACCCAGTTTCGTACTTACACACTACTAACACCTGAGCTCTTATAAGGAGGTGTATATACCAACGAATTCATAAATGCCAAAATACAAATTCATGCTTCCCTCTCATTTTCCAGAACAAGCTACTATAATTATTTTACAGGCATAATTATGAAATAGAAGTGTTTCATGGTTCATTGTCCTTGAGGGATCATTGACATTCTAGGAATCAATGGAGCACTCAGGAGGCTGAGGCAGGAAGATTGTGAGTTGGAGGTCAGCCTAGGCTACATAGTGAGACCTCATCTCAAATACGATGAAAATACACATTTTTATATCTTGTGAATATCAGGGTTTTTCAAAGACCCTAATGGAAAAGGAAATTGAGGCCCACGGAAGTTAAAGGTGTAGCTAAACCAGCCCAATACAGAGGGTCAGGTAAGGTCTGGCTGTCCAGGTGCCCACGACCATCTGCATTCTTACTCAGGCTCTCCCTGTGATTTGAGACAGAAAAAAGGAGACAAACGGCTATCATAAAAAGAATGTGAAATCATTTTAATATTATTGCCGAAAACTCTAGATCTGAAATCGGGTTGGAAGAGGCAAAAGTGAGAATCCCTGTAAAATAAAGCTGCACTAAAAACTATGAATCTGATGTTCAACAAAGCAACTAGAAGGCAAACCCCTCAAAGACTTGTGAAAGTCAGCAAAACACTTCACTCAGTTTACATCGATTTTCCCTGGTGCCAATAATTCACGGGATTCGAGATTCCCAGCAGCATGCATGTGCCATTGGAGGAGGAGAAATAATCGTACAAACCTTGCATTTGCTTTTTTAGTAACTAAATTTGTTTGTAATATTCAGTTTGAATAGAAACTAACGGATTGGTATAAAAGTCTCATGAACTTCTTAATGAACATAGGAAAACTACATTCTCTGCATTTATTACACAATATTTCAATAGCTTCTATTCACCTAGTCTGCTTTTTTTTTTTCCAGCTTTAATTGAGTTTATTGGTACATTTTAGGGATACAGTACAGTTACATTCATTGTTGGGATCTGCTTTTGACCTAACTAGCTAAAAATGTTTTTATCTTCATCCAAAATTTTACCTGATTATCTATTAAAACTAATTTTAATTCTTGAGACCAAACGCTGTCCAGGTAATATAAATCACAAAATACATTGGGGATTCTTAAGATTTTACGGTTGCTTCATCAGCACTCTTAACAGAGATTCCATAATTTAAAGAGTATTCTGGGCTGGGGATATAACTTACCTGGCATGCATGAGACTCTGGGTTTTATCCCCAGCACCACCAAAAATAAAATAAAATGAGCATTGTCTTTGGGTAACACAGCTAATGTGCTCATTGCACAAAATATTTTTGGAACCAGTCTTTCGGAAATGCCTCCAGAGCCAGATTACAAGGCTTACAAGAAAATCACTTGAATTACTTGAAAGTCGCACCTCATTTGTAACCACTCATGACGTCACCTGGTTTGGTCATCCACTCATTCGTAAGGGTTGGTAACTACTTGGCTATTTCCAAAAATCAAATTCATGCTCAAAGGTGAAATAATTACTCTTAATGAAGTAGTTTCCCAAAGACTCGGGCAGTTCTTGGGCAGTCACTTTCATGACACAAGCAGGGACACAGACCTAGCCGAAGGGAGAAATCCGGCCCAACAGTTACCTCCTCAGCAGGTCCAGTGTGGTGAGGGCCCAGAGCTGACTGCTGGTCCTGGTTAGAGCCCAAGGGCCACCCCACCCACTAGATGGTCCAGGCATCAGTGGCTTCCGGCTGACAGACCTAGCTAAGGATGCTAGGCCTTCCAGAGTGCCTTCATGTCAAACCAGGGCCATGGGTACTGAGAGCAAGCACCCTGGCCTCAGTCAGACTGGTTTAAATCCCAGCTCTGAAACCTTCTAACTAGGTGAACTTGAGCGCTTCACCTGCATCACTCCCTATGCTATTGGATAAATTCTGTTGCTAATCACAGATATCACTCTGACTAAACATGCTTATGGAAAGTCTCTTTCTATCCCACGTGTCGAGAGGACACAGAGCCTAAAAGTCACATGCACAGGCTCTAAAGTCAGAAGACCCAGGGTCCAGTCTTGGCTCTTCTACTTGGTAGCAACAGACCTTAGGCCAGCTGACGTTATTGCTGTTTTTCTTCATCTGTAGCCTGCAGCTACTGTAATCACATCTTTTTCCAATGCTGGTGCTTAACTGAGATGAGATAAACTATGTACTTGCATCATTGTTTTGGGGAGGGGTCTCACTGGGGATTTCCAGGGGCCTTCACACTGAGCCACATCCCTTTTCTTGTTTTTTGTTTTTGTTGTTTTTGTTTTGGGGGTTTTTTTTTGTTTTGTTTTGTTTTGTTTTGCTTTGACAAGAGTCTAGCTAAGTTGCACAGACTGGGCTCAAACTTGAAATCCTCTTACCTCAGCTTCCAGGGTGCTAGAATTCAATGCCATTCTTAACACACTGAAGTGCACCCTGTTAGCTATAATTGTTTTTGTTTGGATATCTAAGGAAATTCGATGAGTAAGGCCCAGTACCTATCCTCAAGTTGCTCCAAAGGGCCCAGTGCAATTGGAGAGTGACAGATCTGGAAACCATGTTAGGCGCAAGAGTCCATAAGACAGAGGCACACACTTCTACATGTATGAAGCCAAATGGGGGAGCAGGGGTAGGGAAAGGCTTCTGAGAAATACACATTTCACACCATGTTGTGGAGTACTAGGATTTCCCACATGGTGGAAACCGCAAGCCCCAAGACGGTTAAGCCAGCGAGCCACTCTGCGGGTGGGGGGAGTTGGGTGCTGGTCCTGAGCTTGGGCAACACTATGACCTCAGAGGCGATGGGCTGGCCCCTGGGGAGACGTGGCTCATTCTGAGTAGCCCAGGTTTCAGCCTCAGTTTAGAAGCTTCCTAGGGGACTTGGGGAAAAGAACTTTCCTGTTTTCAGTGTCTGTTCTGTAAGAGATCATGACTGCACCTCTGTCATAGGCTACCAGGAATATTTCACAAATTAATGCTGTAAAGTGCCTAGCACCGTGCCTAGCACCAATCAAATGTTTAATGAATTTCGCCGCTAAATTCCCTCATCTGACCACAGATACCAAGAGTATAAAAGACAGCAGAGGGGCCTCCAGGGAGGAGGACTGGCAGAAGTGGGCATGGCACAATCCCTGCTACAACCTGTTTAGGGCAAGGCTGGAAACCTGAACCCAGAGGGGAAAACTGAGGGTTCCAAAGTGTGATGCCAAAGGTTGAAACCTCACGGAACAGAGCCTGGCAGGCCGGCTTTGGTGCCACACATCACAATGCTGTGCCACAGTAACCTGTGTCTGAAACTGCTAATACCACAAGTCACGATCAAGTTTGGGCTTAATTCTGTTTAGGAAGATGATGGGCTAAAATGAAAAATCCGGGCAAGATGATCTTCTAAACAGTAACAGTATCTTTGGAAGCATTTATTTTCATGTACTGTATAAGTCTTGGAGTACCTAATAAAAATTTTGTTTTGTTCTTTTGTGATACCATAGATAGAACTTAGCACCTTACGCTTGCAAGGCAGACAGTGGAACCACTGAGCTAAATCCCTGGCCCCCAAAATTGCATCTCTTTAATCTACCAGTCTTTATTAAGATACAAGCAAAAACTATCATAAGCATAAATAATCCTGTGCTTTCCTCTAGGAATGCAATAGTTGTACTTCAGCTGAAGACTTGGAGGAATCTCACTGCAATCTTAAGGTTTAACAATGAAATAATACTATCCCTTGCTTTCATCACTGAATTTTATAGAATATTTTCTGGGGAAAGAACTGAATTTGTCTGACGATATGAGTAGTTTCAGATCCAAGGAGATGGTTATTTTAATTGATGAATGTCCTTTATAAGCTGCTTTTGTAATTAATACTTAATCCAATCTTGCTTTACTGTAATTGTTAAAAACTTGTCATCCAAAAGTAAAGGATTGTCAGCAGCCTGGTTGCACTTGGTGTTATACTGCCCTCACGTGGTAAATACAGAAAACTTCATCTCTAAGAATTTTTTTCCTCTTCCGGTTTCTTGTTAAAACTGTTTGCGCTTTACACATCCTTTAAGCTTCCTTCCATACCTCTCCCTCACAGTCATAACTTCTACATGGTGGTGGGCACCTGTAATGCCAGCACTCTGGGAAGTCAAGGCAGAAGGATCACAAGTTCAAACACAGCCTGGGCAATTTAACAAGACCTGGTCTCAAAAACAAAAAACAGTCTAGGGCCATAGCTCAGTGCCAAAGCCTGGGGTGCAATGCCCAGTACTGCAAAAAGTACATACATATACACACACACACCACCGCACTGGCTAGTCCTAACAAAGGTGCAGGGAAAATGGAGTTGGAAATGAAGATGGAGGAAGGCACCAATCCTCTCCCGCACCAAGAACACAGTGGGCAACCTGGGCCTTTCTGAATGTGCAGAACCTAGCAAAACGAGTGGGTGCTGACCCACTAGATAGTTGCAGACGCCCTGGCTGCTGCACTGATGCAGTGAAACAGGTAAGTTTCTGCATCACATTGCTTATTGCAAACTTATGTTTTTCATTTGTATTTCCCAAGAAACTCAGTAACTACAGAATTCCCTCTCACTCAGACTTTATGAAATAGTGAGAAAAATATGCATTTGAATTGCTACAAGACACAAGCTGAGTATTCATTGTGTTGCAAACATGTACTAATAAAAAAACCATTAAAAAACCAAACAGATATAAACAATGAGGAAATGAAAAAAGACATAAATTGAAGAGGCATATTTATTATACCATCTATTTACAAAGGAAAAGAGTAAAACTCTATCAATGACCAAAGGAAACAGAAATGCCAGCCATGTATTTATACAGCAAATATGGACAACACCTTTATAGCACTTGAAAGTCAAATTCTAAGACTATTACCTCAGGAATAGGTTTTAGAATGTTTATCCATATATGGTTAAAACAATGACTATCTTAATGAAAAATTATCATCTTTTTTATTTATTTTTTGACCGGGGATCAAACTCAAGCCCTTGCTCTTGTGAAGCAAACAGTGGAACCACTGAGCTAAATCCCCGGCCTGAAAAATTATATTCTTATCCTCTGAAAATCAAGTTTTTGGAAGCCAAATAAACCATTTAAAAGATTTAAAAGATTCTTAAATAAGGAAGTCATAATTGCTCAAGAAAATCACTGAAGTATATATTCAGCTTTCAGTGATACTAAAATACAAGGATTACGGGTCAGTTAACTACTGGATCTTCCAAAGCCAGAAACTGGTTTTCTTTTTTAACTTTTCCCAAAACAGTCTCCCTCAAGCTGACCACAGATATCTCTCAGTCCACAGCATCATTCAACCTCACTTAACAGAAGATGTGATCCTTTGAAAGGTGCAAAAGGCTGGCCAGAATGTTTCTGCATCTTTCCTTCCAAGTGTAGACACAGCTTTTGAGACCTTGGTCAACAACTCTGTGCTTATCAGTTCTTCCCCTTGATCACTGTCCCTCCGCCTGTGAAATGTGATGTCCAAACTGGAATAAAGCACACATCAGCACAGAAATTACTGGAATGTAAAAAAAGAATGACAAGACTACATCAGATGACCCCTTGAGGTTTAACTCATTCAACAACCGATAGTGATTTGAGAGTTAGCTGTGTCAGGCACTGAGCTCACAGCCAGGGACACACAAGTAAGCAAGAAAGCAGCCACACAAACTGAGCACCCCATCAGCTACTATTTGAGGCCCAGTAGCCAGTGACATCTGGTGCTATGATATCACTGAGAAAGAGTGTGTTCCATCTAAGTGAATTTCTTGGAATAATAGAAGGTTTTTCCACATTCTAGAATTGTAATGAACCAAGTTCTGGTCTCTGCTTTCTCCTCAGAGTAGGGAATAAGTGCACCAAGAGGTTTATTTTTCTTGTGTAGAAAACAAGTGATATTCTTTTTCCTTTTTCAGAAAGATAAATAAAAAGATCATAAAATAAGTAAAAAGAAGTACTTTCCAAGTTATACATTAGTACTCAAATGTTAGAAATGGTGATTTTAGAAACATTTGCATTTTGGTGGTAACAATTCTAAAGCAAACTCCATACTTTTTTGCATACAGTTGAACAAGTATCACCTTCTGAATCGACACACTAAACTTCAGACACAGAACACACACATAATACACAACCCTCAGAGCTCACGCACACTGGAATGGAAATGGGACGAATTCTCCCACCACACTATGCTCTTTGAATGGTTGTGTGCATTGCAGCTGTCCAGTCCCCACCTCTGCTGGTGTCTGTCACTCCTCAGCGCTACCCACCCGACTTTATACACCACTGCCCTTCCCTTCTCCTCTCGTTCCCAAGGCTTATTGTTATGTTCAGCCTCAACTAAATTATGAGATGTGAAAATCACCCTCCAACACGTGTCCTTTTAAGCACCATGATCACTAAAGATACCTATGACTCCAAAGCAGAGTTAACATTCTATTCAACGACATAATCCCAAGTGTTTATATTTGACTGTGAAAAATACTGGAGTAGTCCTGTTTGATGGTGACTTTATTGAAAAGTTCTTTCTTGATCCTCTCAGTTTCAGACAACATCAAATTAGCCCCTCTCTAGGATGACCCATTATGCACAGATATTTTTCAAGTCAAATGTTTTATTTCATTATCAGCTAAAGGTGAAAATGACCATGTGAAACTAACAACAGAAAGATCAATACAGTCAACAATGTATACTACATTCTGCATAATTACTTAAAGAGAACTTGAATATAAAACTATATTGTGAAAAGCACAATTGAGAAAAACTTTAAAGTTAATTTTATATCACTGTAGCTCACCCTTGAAGTTTCTGGACTAGAAAATGGAGAAGACTCCCAAGATCTATTTTCTTTGTCAAAGGAATCATCCGCTTGAAATGCAAATTTTTGCTTCAGTGCCTGTGATATTACAGACACTGGATCCCATTGTGAACTCTGTCTTTTCCTCTTATGAATGGGTCTACCGCCGGGTGACCTGTTTTTTTTTTTTAAACAAACATTGAATAAATTAAAACTTAAACTGTAGCTCCTTGTTGACAAGCAAAGCAAGAACACAAGCATTACATAATATAATCAGTCTTCAAGAGATTTCTGCCAGGAAATAAGGTATTTCACAGGCACAATGATTTTAGAAACAGAAAGCCAAGAAACCATGAGGGTTGGCCTCTACCACAATCTCACTCTGATTTGGGAATCCTTGAATACCACTGTGCTAAAAATCTTTATTTTTAATTTTCTAATTTTCCAGGGGTTAGAAAATTTTAAAGAAATATTTAAAAGCTATGTTTTAAGGCCAGGGATTTAGCTGAGTGGTTCCGCCACCTGACTCGCAAATGTAAGGTCCCAAGTTCGATCCCCAGTACTAAAAACAAATAAATAAAAGCTATGTTTTAAAATATTATGTGTTTGAAAGCTGACAAAGATATTTTCTTTCTTATTCCTCCTAACTCCTAAATACCCTTTCCAGACCTAAATCATTCTCAATTCTTTTTGGCTATTTCTTCTATTGTCATCCTTCCATAATTTTGAAACATCTTTTATTAGTTTTTGACATTGTAATTGTATGTCTCCCCATTGTAGAACATTAGGAATACTACTCCTTATACACATAATTTTTTAAAAACATCACTCACAAAATTTCAGTGTATTTGTCAGATCATGACCACGTACCGCTCAATAGCGCGAAGCTTGACCTTATTCAGATCCTTTAGAACATCTGACATACTCGGAACATCTTTCTTTCTCCAGCTTTTTGAATGATGACTATAATTCATCTTACTAGCACCTGGGTGCTGCTTTTGCATTTCAGTAGCTGGATTATCTGAGTCACCAACTGCAGATTCTGGTTGTGAGGGAAGAAAATGTGGAGGCGGGAAAGGAGGAAACTGAGGGGGAAGGGGTGGTGGAGGAGGAGGAGAAGACACTGAGCTCGGATCTGGTTCCACACATGGCTGAGCCGCCCCTGATGAAGGAATCTGTCCCGCACTGCTGGGAACATCATTCAAATCTGAAAAGCCTAAAAACAAAGTCATTTGTTGAAAAAAATATGTCGAATGCTAGCATCATATACTACACTACTAAGAACTAGAACAGAACACTTTCTATAATGCTGCTGAAATAGTGATGTGCTAGCCAGCAGTGATAAATAATCCCATCTGCTTAATTATTTGTGTCAAGCCAAACTGTAAATTCATCTTAATTTAATTAGAAATCCTCAGTGTAGGCCCCTAAGAGAGACAGAGGAAAATCCAATGTCTTAGTCATTTTCTTGTCACTGGGACATAATACCCACGACTCAAAAGTGGCGAGGTTTACTCAGGCTCACGTTTTTAGAGGTCAGTCCACACGTGGCAGGCTCGGACACAGAAACTGCAAGGTGGAAGGGCCTGTCTGGGAAGGCAGCTGCTCTCCTCGTGGCCACTGTCAGTGACTCCACCCCTTGTGACCAGACCTCACCTCTCAACAGCAAGCTAGCTACAGTGTTCCCTGCGATTCAATCACCTTTTTTTTTTTTCTTTTTTTTGGTACTGGGGATCGAACTCAGGTCCTTCAGCTTGCAAGGCAGGCAGTGAAACCACCGAGCTAAATCTCCAGCCCTCAGTCACCTTTCAAAAGCCCTACTGCTGTATTTTTGAGGGGACATCCAGATAAAGTATAAACCATTACCATGTATTTTAAAGAAGAAATGAGGCATTTTTTGAGTAATTCATATAAAATTTGAATGTCATTCTCCATTCTAAAAAGCTAAAACATGGTCATTTGTAGTTATATACTCAAACTGCTGCATCCACTCTCAAATGAAACTAGACAAACAAGCATATTATTTTCTAGGCAAGAATTTAAAATGGGTATAAATTATTTAACTTTTTCACAACAGATCTGCTCCTGAAAAACTGCGGGTAAACATACTTAAGAAAAAATTGTGTATAGAATTTTATTATTATGTATTTATATAAATCATTACATATAATATAATGCATATGTTTAAAATATATACTGTATATTACTTGCATCAGTTACATGTGTATGTACTTTGAATTATATAATTAATATTTTTTCACATATTTACATGTAGGTCATGACCAAATCTGTTGTGAAAAGTGTTCAGTCCCTATGCTGCTTAAAATCTTATGTGTAAAGGAAGTTACATCTGTAAAAATATAAGAGAAGATCAAGTGGAAAATATTATTCACTTCAATTAGTGGAAGTTCAGCAGCAATTAAAAATTACAAATACATGAGGCCTCAAACCTATTTTCTTCTTTCAAATCAATGCATTCTTCTTCGATCACCAGTGCTTTTCTGAAAGGCTAGAAAAGCTTACTTAGAAGACTTTTTTAAAACCTTTAAAAAAAAAACTCTGGTCCTTGCGCTTGCGGCACCACTGAGCTAAATCCCTGACCCTTATCCCTGGCCCTTAAAGACTTTTTAATACTACAAAAAAATACAATCTTTAGTAATATAATCTCTAGCAATATAGCTCTTCTTTGTGCCAACGCTATCACCTTCATTATAAATGTATCTTGATTTATTTTGAAAAAACATCAAACAATTTTAAGTGTCTGATACATACACTGCTCTGCATAGCTCTTACTTAGTTGCACTGACTTAAATACCAGATAAGCATCATCTAGCTGAAACAGAAATCCAGCACAACACTTACCAGAGTTTGTGCCATTTCTCCGCTCCTGTATTTCCACAATTGCAGCAATCTGAGCGCGAAGAAGACTTAGTTCATTTTCAAGGGCAGATATCTTTTTAATTGCAGCTTCATCTACAGGCAGACCATTCTTCACTGGTCTGTTCTGTCTGCGAGCAGATGACAGTGGATTCCAAACTATTTGTGAAGGATGGAAAGTTTTAATTTTCTCCTCTTTTTCACTTTTCCAGGTGCTACTTCTATAGGTAGAAGAGGGACAGAGAAAGAGGGAGATTTTCAGTCAGAAAAGAAACTCTCATGAAAAAAAAAAAAAAAAAAAAAAAAAAAAAAAAAACAGCGAACAGACTTAGAGGATAAACTCAACGTCTTACTTAGCTTTGGGTTCTCAACAAACGGAACAGAATGTGGCCCCCACCAGATGGCCATGAGAGACAAAGAATGAGAGAACAAGTCTTGTTCTCAGATTGCAAGACAAAAATACTGTAACTACCCTATCACTGTTCACCCATTAACTTTTTTTTTTTTTTTGGTACTGGGGATCCAACTAGGGTCTTTGAGCTTGCAGGCGAAGGAACCACTGAGCTAAATCCCGAGCCTCCCATTAACTTTAAATACAATATAAGTTTATTTAGAAATTATACACAAGGAACTAAAAGGGCTTTATGTTCAGGATTATGTTAACTGGGGGTAAGTTCATGGTCTTTTAACTTTTTAAAAACTGACAGATCAGTCTGACATATAATAAATTTAGTCAAAACATCTGAATAGTTGATGCTCGTTATACTTACAGCATATACTGACTATAACAACACAGAAGTTAGAGCTCCCTAGGAATGACAGCCAAAGGTTGAAAGACAGTTGTCCTTCAGCATCCATGGGGGAGTGGTTCCAGGGTGGTTCCCCTCATAACACGAAAATCCAAAAATGCTTAAATCCCTTATATAAAATGGTGCAGCACTGGCATTTAACCTGCATATATTCTCCTACACACTTCAAATCATCTCTAGATTTCTTGTCATTCCTAATACAAGGCCTACACATCACTTTATTCTCATGGATTCAGTATAGTACTTGGAGCACAAAAAATTCAAGTTTCACTCTTTGGAGCTTCTGGAACTTTTTTTCCAAATATTTCTGATCCACGGTTGGTTGAATCTACAAATGTGGAGCCCACAGATAGAGAACTATACAGAACTCTCAAGAGATACAGATGCCCACTGTATACTTAACATCACTGTCTAGTACACAGAAATCCCTAGGTAAATTCTGCCTAAATACATAAAATAAATGTAGCATTTACAGTATTTCATAGAAACAATTTTTATTTCTAGTGTAGAACACAGAATGAAAGTGACTCACTGCCCTCATGCCTGCTGTTAGGGTTAAATGTATAGTAAGAAAAACTGGCTTAAAAATGAGAAAGTCACCCTTATTAGGAAGATATTGTAGGACACAGCACATACACAGACAGAGAGAACAAAACAACTCAAGCGATATGAACAAACTTCAACATGTGCAAGCATTCGGGTTACAGCCCATATCCCACTTCCCAAGATAAGCATAACAATTACCGAAATCTAAGGCAACTGGCTTCTTCATCATTTGCCACAGACAAAATATCAGCAAAAGATGGAACTATAGGTCCACAATTATCAGACTCTATAGAGTTCAAGGGCGGGATCAACTAAAAGAAAAAAAGAAAAAAAAAGTCAGAGCCCTGCAGGAAATTGAGGGAAGACAAGTGTCAAGTGCCCCACCCCCCTTGGCATTAAATAAGTTAATAATCCAAAAGAGAGAAGAAAAAGAACACTCAGTAGAAAAATATGCAACTGTTAGCAAGAAAAAATAACTGAGAAAAATATTATCCTATATTCTAAGCACATACCAATATTCTCTCCCCTGGTTAATCATATCTATTACAAAACAGAAATAAAATTAAACCAAGTAAGCACCTCTTGTGTTCCTTACACCTATTCACCTTTTGAATATAAAAGAAAAAAATAAAGAATAAAAGAATATGTGAAGTGCCTTGCTCCCAGGGTAAACCAGAGGTTCTTGCAGGAAACATTTCTTGCTTTGTTAGATACCCTATCTCCCTAGATCACCTAAGATCATTTTATAAACAGCTTAAACAATGCATGGTGACGGACTTACTTCAAAACTAGGTCTTCGACAGGGTTCTAAAGGAAGCATTTTTCCAATAATACGGACAATACTCCGATGCGATCCATAGTCCTTATTTTTCCAACTCAGCAAAACCTATTTAAAAATAAGGCTTCATTTAAAAAATACTTCATTTAAACATGTTTATGTATCTAAAAAGGAGATGTAAAAGAAGCAATAACATCAATGACATTCTTTGGGGTGGGGAGGGAGCCAGGGATTTATAGCTCAGGACCTTGAGCTTGCCAGGCAGGCACTGATGCCACTGAGCTAAACCTCCAGCCTAAAAACATTCATTTTTTTTAAAGAAAATATAGAACCACATACAGTATCTTCTTCAAAGAATTAAGACTTTTTTTTTCTTCAGTACCAGGGATCAAACTCAAGACCTTCTGCTTGCAAGTCAGGCATGGTGCCACTGCACTAAATCCCCAGCCCAAACTCTTTTAATATTTATCTTTTTAAAACAATGAAATTGTAGGGTTTAGCTCAGTGGTAGAGCACTTGTCTAGTATGTATAGGCCCTTGGTTAAAATTCCACCATTGCAATTGGGTGTGGTGGAACACGCCTGTAATCCCAGCACTTGGGAGGCTGAGGCAGGAGGACTGCTGTGAGTTCGAGACCAGCATGGGCTACATAGTGAGTTCCAGATCAGTCTCACCTAGATAGTGAGACCCTGTCTCAAAAAACAAAAACAAAACAAAACAAAACAAAATCCACCATGATGGCGGGGGGTGAACCTAGGGGCGGGGATTTAGCTCAGTGGTTCCTCCACCTGCCTCGAAAGCCAAGGTCCCGAGTTCAATACCTAGTACAAAAAAAAAAAAAAAAAAAAAAAAAAAAAAAAAAAAACTGATCTTTTAAGAAAGCAACACACTTCATTTTCTTTTTTCCTGATAATGTCCAAGAAACTTTACTCAGAAAAAATGCCTTCCTTCCCTTCCATCTTTTGACCCAATCAAAAACTGACATTCTCAGCCAAATGTGGTGATATATACCTGTGATGCCAGCATTCTGAAAGGCTGAGGCAGAAGAATCATAAATTTTGAGTTCAGCCTACCGCAAATCAACAAGACTGCATCTCAAAGTAAAAAATGTTTCAAAAAGGCTGGGGATGTAAATCAATGCAAAGGGCTTGGGTTCAAGCCCCATAAACCAATTTTGTTGACAATTTCAGCTAGGCATGGCAACACACATGCGTAGTCCCAGCTACTCAGGAGTCTGAAGAGAGAGGGTCACTTGAGCCAGGAGTTCATGATGAGCCTGGACAACATAACAAGACCATCTCAAAAAAAATAAATACAAAACCTGACAACTTCAAGGCATCAAGCAATGAAGCAATAGAGAGTATTTCTGCAATTTCCTTTAAAGAAAAAGTAAAAAGCAGAATAAATAAATCAAGTCATAAGACAACTGTAAGGGTTATTTACATTCAGTGGAATACATATGCTGGAAGTCAGCTCTTGAAAAGTATTAGAAGAGAAACATGCCATATAACCGGAAGATAGTCCTTTAGTTTGGTATTACAGTTGGGATCCTAAAGGTCACCAACAGAGGTCCTTGTGTTGAAGACTTTTTCAATTTGACATACTTCAACTGCATTTCTGTCTGCTCAAAATCTACCACCTCTCACTTTTATCTATTCTTTAAAATACAACTGTCTCCCTCCTCCCTAAGGCTTATTTGGATTCCCCATGCAAGTACCTTCTTCAGGATAGTATTGCTCAATCATCCACTCTCATTTGTATCTTAAATTCTTCCCCTGGAGCTTGCAAACATGCTGAAGTTACCTCTAATTATCTCCAATTTTTTTTTTTTTTTTTTTTTGTACCGGGGATCGAACTTGGGTCCTTGCGCTTGCGAGGGCAGGTGATACCACAACTGAGCTAAATCCCCGGCCCTACCTCTAATTTTTTTTTCAGCTTTCATTGAGTTTATTGGTACATTTCCTACCTCTAATTTTAAAAGGGAAAAAATTCAATCCTGCTTCCCCTTCCTTAGAGTTGATGGCCTCATTTCTCAAGCAAACTTTTCTGAAGTAAACTTCGAAAGACAGTTGTTGACGCCGCTTCCCTTCCTAACATTCTTAAACTACTCCAATTTAGTTCCAAGTCCATCAGTTGAAATTCATAAAAGTACTAATAATGATAAGCAAAACTTCAACTGTTACTTTATACTTGTCTGCAGCCTATTACTGAAATTTAAATGCCTCCATAACATCTAGGGACATTTCCCATTATGATATCAATGTCCATAGCTTCAAATACCAAAACAATGCATACAACTACCAAATCTCTTTTTCCCCTAGCCTCTGTAACCATATATCCAATTGTCTGCCACGAATTTCTGTTTATATATTCCAACATCGCCTCTGGCTCACTTTTTCTCCCTACTCAAATCCATTGCTCATAATGAGTTGCCTATAGTAATAGCATCATCATTCTTCAATTTACTCTGGTTTAAAATCTTGGCATTATGGGGGCCTGGGATTTAGCACAGTGGTGTCACCATCTGCCTCACAAGCTCAAGGTCCAGAGTTCAATCCCAAGTACCAAGAAAAGAAAAAAAAAATCTTAGCATTATGCTTGACCACTCTTCTAGTTTACCTCACCAAAGGGATGACTTGCCCATTTTGTAAACACACATACTATTTTTTTATTTCTTATAGTCAATTGCATGTTTCTTTTCTCTCATATTTTAAACTTCTTGAGTACAAAAACCAAGTATTGCTCTTCTATCATCTGTGGAACCAAGAATATTGTCTCATATCTAATAAGTAGATAAAATTGGACTTGTTTATAATTCTCAGGCGCAAATCATCCTCTCTCCCTCATTTACTTTGGATTTGTTGAGTATAAGCTACCATTCTATGTTCAAACACAAATTTGTTCACCAATTACCTTAAAGTTTTACTTATCTATATAATAAACTTATTTCTGTGAAGGTCACACCTATATTTTTATTTTGCTTCCTTTCTATCTTCTAGGAGGATAGGCATTGGATCTAGAAGGTGAATGGATTAATCTTAGCCACCCACACTTGTTTTGCAGTACTGGGGATTGAATCCAGGGCCTCTGCATTGAGCTACATCCCCAGCTCTTATATTTTGAGACAGGGTCTCGTTAAGGTGCTAATATGTCCAGGCTGGGTGGGGTCCAACCTGCAATCCTTCAGCCCCCTGGAGTCTTAGGATTACAGGTGTGTACCACCAACACTATACTTTATCTCCACCCCTCCTTTCTTGACTCATTATCAAAGCTATACTATTGAGAACTAACCTTTGACCCACCTGAAGAGAAGTAACAATTGGGCCTTAAACGCACATAAATCATCTTTAAAATGGGACCCAAGAAGAAAGAAGATTCATCCAAAACCATTAAAAAATATTTACCTGATCTATGGGAAAACCCAAATACGCCAGCATTCCTCTTAAGATACTCAACAGGAGAGACATTGGTGAAGCAAATTTAAGGAAACATCATCAGCTTCTTCGCACCTTGTTGAAATTTTTTGAAAATATTACTCCTGACAAATAATTGCATATAAATTGTATTAATAAATTTAGAAGAGAGCTTTCATTACTCATTACAACATCAACTAATTTTCCCTGGCTGGCATTACAGTGACGGAAACAAAGAAAAAGCGGTGCAGCGGTGAGGAAACTAATTTGTCTTTTAAATTATATTAAAATCTTAATAGGGCCGGGGGTTTAGCTTAGAGGTTCCATCGCCTGCCTCGCAAGCACAAGGACCCAAGTATGATCCCCGGTACAAAAACAAACAAAAAACTCACAGGATCACTGAGTCTACAAAAAAGGCCTGGCATGGAAGGTTTCAAATTAATGTGCGACGGCGAAGCTCACTGCCCTGGTAACTCTAGGCAGATTCTCAGGTAAGAGGTCATTATAACAGACCCTGGAAAGAAAACAGGGGTCTGACTCACAGTTTAACAAAAGAACTGTAGCTCTCTCTACAGGGCGGAGTACCATCCCTCCGAGCTCGCTTTAAAGACAAAGATGAACATGAAAGCGAAAGTGACACAACTTAGTCACTCAGCTGGTAACAAGGTGCGACCAGAGCCCAGTCGTGTCACTCGCTTTCTCAGGGTGTCGCCAAACCCAGCATTATAGCCTTGCTCACCTCCTCCAGAGTCGAGCCTCGGGCAACCACGGGATCAGGAAGCGGCGGGCGTTATAGAAGCGAGGCTCCGAATTCGCACCCTCGAGCGAAGAATTTCAGCGTGGCGAGTGCTAATGAGGAAGCGTGCAGAAGTCAACACTGAACCTGCCCATGCATGGCCTGTGAGTCACAGGCGCGAAGGACCTGGGCCGTCCGGGGATCCGCCCTGGAGCACTGCACTCAGCCTGGGTGATTCCGCGGGAAGGGCAGCCCGACTTTCCACACCAACTCTGACAGCCTTGCGGCCTCCGGACGGGCTCGCCACTTCCGCGTTCCTGGACGGAAAATTAAACTCCGCGGGCCGTGACCCGAGCCCGATCTCATTGGACAAAACTGAAGACTGCTCCTTCTGATTGGGCGTTGGATGACGTCAGGCAGTTATAGCGATTCCCGCAGGCCTTGGAAGCTCGCTTCTTCTCCTTCCCAAGGGCCGGCTTCGCGCGAGGCAGCCAATAGAAGCCAATAGGAAGCTGGCGGGCGGGACAGGCAGGTCTGGGACGGGGAATCTCGCTCAGGTTGGGTTTTTAGGGTTTCCCGGGGCGCTTGAATATCGGTGTAGACCCGGCTTTAGCTGACCACTACGGACAGCCAGCGGGGCTGGTTGGGCGATAAGGGGGCCTGCCCTCTAAAATTCACCTGCCACAAAGTCGTGATTGATTAGTCATTCGGCGAACTCTGTTAAACGCCTAGGCTACTAAAGGTTTGCAGCTTCGCAGTATTTAATATTCCTTCGTAGCAGGGTGTGGTGGAGCATACGGGGCTCGAAGTTTGAGTCCACCTAGGCTACGTAGTGATTCTCAGGCCACCCTGGATTATGTCATAAAAACAAAATTGTGCCTGCTTACTTACATAATGTGGGGAGCTTAATTTATTATCATTTATTAATTCAACTAATATTGGACCTCTACTATTTTCCGGGCACCATTCTAAACTCGGGAAAATGCAGGTCATTTTTCTCCTGGAGATTACGTTGTAGGACCAGTCTGAGAGGCTTTCTCTGAGTACCATTTATAACATACAATACCTAGTTATAAAATACCTATTCAGTCTACTTGTTGAAAATAATTGGATATGGGAAAAGAGAAAACATGATCAAGAATTATTTGAGGTTAACATTGGCAGAACGATGACGGTGCTTTCAAGTGCTATAGCCAGTAGTCTGAACTGGGAACAGATGAAGAGTGGAAAGGTGAGGGCAAACGTCAAAAAGTCAAATGGATCAGAAACTACAAGGAAATGAGATCACAATTTCCTCAAATGCCTTGCCCTCTTTTTCCCTAAGTGAATAAATCATGACTTTATAACCTTCTCCCTTTCCAGGCTCTTATCCAACACAGCATATTAAAAGGGGCCACAATGAAACTGACCAAGAAAATGAAAAAGAAAAGAAAAGAAAAAAAAAAAAGGAACCACTATGGTTGCACTATTAACATGGCTCAATATTCCAATTCAGACTTGGGCAGCAATATGGGCCCAGGTCAGGTGCATCTATGAATGTTTTTAATTTTTTCAATTCTTCTGATCCTTCCTACTTTATTAAAGCATTCATATTACATTTGGACAACCTG
The DNA here is from genome assembly GCF_012274545.1 of Fukomys damarensis. Taxonomy (NCBI): domain Eukaryota; kingdom Metazoa; phylum Chordata; class Mammalia; order Rodentia; family Bathyergidae; genus Fukomys; species Fukomys damarensis. Next base: position 22,535,017 of record NW_022900926.1, on the reverse strand, counting down.
TTGGGAGATTTAAACACTTTCTACTGCTTTTACACTGAATTTTTCTGAACTTTTAGGAGACATGGCTCCTGGGCCAGGGATTTGGCTGTGGTTCTGCCACCTGCCTCTCAAACGCAAGGTCCAGAGTTGGATCCCCGGTACCGGCCCCAAAGTGGGGGGGGGGGCATGGCTCCCAAGTAGTGTGGGGATACTGTGTCTTTCTCAGATCTTACTGGCTGGGTTCACTCCTCCCAACCTGATACAAACCTTCATTTTGTGTTTATCCTGCTCAAATTGATTTTCTATGTTTTCTCAATGAGGGACTCTTTCCTTAGATCGAGGTCAGTTTTTAGTTTGCTGGGATAGACTGCTCAAGCCTCTCCAGTCCATAGTGGGTCACTGTAGTCACTAATAAAGATAAAACCTTAAACTTGACCTGCTCTCCAGGGAATGGGCATTGCCTAATTTGGGATCTGGAGTTCTGGCACCTGTCAAACACAGCCCCTCTTCTTTCTACTCACAAAAACCAACATTAAGCAGGTTGATTTGTCCCAATTGCTATTTAGGGACTAATGGAAACAGCTTATCACCTACTTTATTACAAATGCTAGACATGAATCTTTCATTTTGCTATGTAGCTAAAAAGATTTTCCAAGAACCACTAATAAATTTCCTTATAGGTAATGCCATGGACCAGAACAGATTTTATCTTATTACACCAAAGCCAGGCAGTTTTGCAATTAACTAATGGAGACAAAGCACTGGACAAAAGCTAGAAGTGTGCACTCAAATCTTGCCAACTGCCCAATGGAACCCCATTAGCCTCGTGAGCCAAGCCTTAAATTTTGTGCGGTAAGGAAAACTGAAATTACTATGCTGTTAATTACCTTAATACGGCAGAATATAACATTCTATCAAAGTTGGCAATAGCCTCTCCAACCTCAGCCGTCTTTGATATTTTAATTATTGTAAATTATCCTGAAAAAATTGTGCTTTACATTGTAAGACTAAATGGAAACAATACCTATATATCAAATCTATTTTTAAATTGATACGCGTCACATATTGAAATCATAAAATTTAAATTACAAACTTTTAATATGAACCCTTAAAATGTTGATTTAAATATGAAGGATACCCCAAAGACTCATGTATTTAGGGCTGGATTCCAAGTGCAGCCACATTCAGATGTGGGGCCTAGAGAGGTGACTGGATTGTATGGGTGCTGATCTCATCAGCAGACTAATCCATTGATGAGTTCACAGCTCAATGGGCCAATAGCAGGCAGAGCCTAGTGAAGAGAATGGGTCAGGGGACATTTTAAAGTGTGTCACCAGGGCTTTCCTTGCTCTCATACCCCCTCTATTCCCTGACAGCCATAGGGGAAGTAACTCTCCTCTGCCATTCCCATCCATTAGGTTTTTTGTTTATTGGTACCTTTTCGATATACATAATAATAACCTATCCATTAGGTTTCTGCCTTGCTGAAAACTAGAGCAACAAAGCCAAATAACCAGACTGCAACCGCTGGCATGGTGAGCCAAAATAATTCTAGTTATATTTATGTATTTTGTCACAGCAACAAAACTAACACAATGATATACAAGTCTACGTTATGCTTAGTGTCTGAACCCAAAGGCCCTTGCACTTACCTGTAATTACTCAAACTTTTTTATCAAAAAATTCCTGCTTAAAACGTAACAGAAAAAAAATTTTTAAATCTCCTAGTTTATTTTGCTTCTGGATCACCCAGACCGTCAAGCTATATATGTATATCAGTCTCTTGTGGTTTCCATTCAATCTTTTTCACTGAGTTACAACCCACATAATTTTCAATACTGTCATGGTCCAGGTAACAAATTTTAGTTTTCCTTTACAAAAACTCTCATAGTTATTGATTCCTTACAGCTAATGAAAGTTGTCACCCAAGATTAACGTGGGATAAAGGATGACAGGAAGCCTTAAATTGCTACAATTTTCTTAGATTTGTCACTGAAAATTTTAGTGAATAGCATTAATAAAACTAGAAAAAAGTTCATCAGGTGGCACAGCATTCTTAACAAGCTCTCCAGACTGCCTGCTTCTACAGAAAATTTTCTATTCACCAACTACCTCTTCTTTTTAAGCATGTCAACTTAATTCACTATATTGAGCTAATGAGTCTATGAGCTTATGAATTTTATCCAGACTCCAGTTCTGTCCTGTAATTATAGAATGTTAACATGAGGTTAAGGTGAGTTACTAGCCTGAATGTGTTACATTAAGTGGTCCCAGGACATAAACGATGTAAATCTGTGCAAAGGCGAAGATTATAAGATAGGCATGACAGCCAGGTGGGGTAGCTAATGCTTGGAATCCCAGCACTCCGGGCAGTTGAGGGTACTCCAAGGGGGCCCTTGACTTAGAAGCTCAATTCACTTCTGAGAGCTGGTTGTAACTCAAGCTGCTCAAGTGTAGGCTCAGGCTCCCCTACACAGCCTTCAAACTCTCTCTCTACTGTATACAGCAGATAGATCTGTGTCCTTCAGACATTAATTAGCCCAGGATTTCTCAATTAACCCGACACAGGAAAAGGATGTTGCAATGTCCTTTCCAGAACTCTGTAATGCTTAAATCTATCTCAGACCATCTGGAAGTATGTTAAGTTAAAACTAAAATTCCAAGCTTGTAACACAAGGAGTTCATCTGTCGGGCCAGTCCTAACTCAAGGGTCACGTGGGAGCCCAGCCTAGGCATCAGAGCAAACTCTTCTCTCAAAATAAAGGAGTGGGGGCACTGTGGATGTGTCTTCAGTGCAAAGGACCCGAGTTCAATACCTGGTAGTGCAAAAAGATTGAGATAAAAACAGCTCACAGTAGTTCTAGTTCATCATCACTAAAGCTTAGGCAACAGGAAGGCATCAAAAAGTTTCTAGCCTAAAAATGACAATTGATTACGCAGCTGCAAAAGATCTTCCAGAGGTGGCAATATAAAGGATGAAATATGAGTCAAGGGATCCAACTTCGAAAACCACAACAGTTGAATGATGAGCTCCTTTGTAGATGGGAGTAAGCAGAAGACACACACCCCCACAGGTACAACCACTGGCCTAGTAAAGTGGCATTATCTGTGGCACGTGTTGTTTTTAAAACAAAATGTTTTTTCTAAACTAAACCCTCAGTATTCAGGCTTAGTTTGTAGTGTTGACACTCTGCAATAAATTAAGTGACTTGGGTTGCAGTTTGGGCACTTGTCTCTTAAAGAGGTTTACCATCACTGTCCATAAAGGAAAGAATATCACTTTGCAGTAATATAGATAATAAATCCAATCTGGAATGAAGTGGCAGTACAGGTAGCTGGAAGAAAATGGAGGTTAAGGGAAGTCTGAATTTAAAAGGCAGATTTTAGTCATCTGCATTTAGACTAAAATGTTTGCTAAACTGTCATTATCTTCAAGATTCTTGCCCCTTCCACTTACTAATTATACTTTAATGATTTCTGCTACCCTTTATCATTGTTTTGGTTCTCAGTTACCTTCTGGAATGTCCTGATAAAACAGCGAAAGAACTTGGCATAATGGCACGCCTCAAGTTGAATGCAAAGTGTTAAAATGTGAAAATACATTCAAAGTTGGAATTACCACTGCAAAACTTTGACATTTTTTCTCCTGTACTTTTATTGTACTAGTATACATTATCTTATGCCAAAAATTCAAAACATGACAACTTGCCTAAAAATCCCTCTTTATAATGCAGTCATAACCCCCGAACTTGTAAATTAATTCAGCTTGACCTGAGTTGACAATGCCCCCCCATTCCGTTTATCCCTTTGGAGATATTTTAGGGGATTTTAGGTCGCCTTTGTTTTTGATTTGAGACAGGGTGTTGCTTTGTAGTGCACGCTGGCCATCTCCCTATGTAAGTAACAGCTCAGGCTGGCCTTCCACTTGTAGTGATCCTCCTGCCTCAGCCATGTCTAACCCTTTAAACTCCATTGTCAAACTTTCGAAACATTTTTTACAGATATTAATCATCAAACACAGGGCCTGTTCCTTGGCAAAAATCTACCACTCAGCTATAACCCCAACCAAGAACTAAATTTTTCCTGAAAGATCTTTAATCATACAGCTGGGTATGGTGACACATGTCTGTAATCCCAGATACTTGGAAAGATGAGGTAGGACCATTAAGTCGAGGCCAGTCTTGGCAACCTAGCAAGACCACACCTCAGAGAAAAGTTCTGGAGATGCAGCTCAGTGCTGAAACAAACAGGCTCTAAATTCAATCCCCAGTGTTGTCCCCCAAGCAAATCTAATCACACATTTCTACACCTGATCTTAGCCAAAAGACCAAGCAGCAATTAACACATTTCAATTTTTTTTTTTTACTCCAATTATAGTCTTAAGATCCTCCTTGGCATTACTAAGCCAGATAGGACTTGATTTTTCAACCTGCTATAGATCATTTTAACCATTCTTCTGCTGCTACCTTGTTCTATGGTTGTCATACATTATGAAATTCAATACTAGGTAGTGTAAGATATTTGTTTTTTTTTGAGACAGGGTCTCACTAGATAGTTGAGACTGACTTGGAACTCACTATGTAGCACAGGCTGGCCTTGAACTCAAAGCGATCCTCCTGCCTCAGGCGCCTGAGTGCTGGGATTACAGGCACACACCCCCGCCCCCAGCTTGAGAACTATTTTTGACCCTGCTCCACAGCGCATCTACTTATGACCTGTTTTGTTTCAATACCCCCATCTAGTGTTTAACCTATTATCAAAGTGTAACAATGCAGGACTGATTTTTGTCCAGGCTACTACTAAATTGCTTTTTTAAAACATACTAGGTCTAAGTAAACACTAATGTAATGTGTCTAAATTTCAAGATTTTTCAATCTGTTTAGAAGATAGAGGGAAATCTACAATCCACAAAAATAGTGATTTTTAAAAACCTCATTTATAAACTGAATTAATGAGAGACAAGAAAACTTAATCTCTAAAAGTATCAAAAAGACAGAAGGTGTGGTGGCACATGCCTATAATCCCAGTATACGGGATGCTGAGACAGAAGGATTCCAAGAACTTTAAGTCCAGGATGGGCTACATAGTGCATTCAAAGCCAACCTGAATTACACAGGAAGACCCTGTCTCCTAAAAACATCAAAAAGGTTGGTATGGTCATTCACATTTACAATTAATTCCAGGACTTAGGAGGCTGAGGCAGGACGATCATTACCTAAATGAAAGTCTAGTCTACATGCATTAACAAGCCTTGGCCTAGACTGCAGGGCCAAGTACCAGTCTCAAAGACAAATGCCATCAATGCTTCACTTCAAATCCTGTCAAAACCTTTCATCTCTTATATCCCATTTTCCAATTAAAAGCACAAATTTTAAGTCATTCCTCATACCTGGCAAATCACTGCATTATTTGCTCAATGCTTACTGCATTATCTGAACTTCTCCACTCAAAAATCTGATGTTTTGATAAGATGCTATTAACCCACCAGCTTTTTGCCTCGATGCATTTCCTAACTGTATACTGATTCTAACCAGCTAACTTTTATAGTTTAAGAAAACTGTTTTTTGGTTATTTACTAAGCTACTGTATTTTTAGAAAAAAGAATTAATTTCCATCGTAATATTATGATTGCTAAGGTCCCTAACACAAGAACAGAACAAAAATGGGCTGAGGATATAGCTCAGTGTCACTGTGCCTGCCTAGCAAGCACAATCCCCAGTACCAAAAAAGGTTAAAAATATACATCTGAATTTGATTTTCTTTTGGCACATACTAGGCATTGAGCCTAGGGTTAAGATTAAGGTCACTGAAGCACAACCCTAGCCCTTTTCCTATTTAGAGAAAGGGTCTCAGTAAATCACTAAGTTGCCCAGACTGAGCTTAAACCCATGATCCATCCTCCTGTCTCAGGCTCCCAGTGGGCTGAGATTATACTCATGCTCAGCCACGCTCAATTCCTCTATCTTTCAATAATGGCTCACTTACCAATTAAAAAATTTTGTCTTCCCAACAGAAAGAGTAAATAGCTTAAGGAATTTTAGAAAGCATTTATCAAGCTACATCACACCAAGTTTTCTAACCAATAAGTTCAAAGTCTAAAATCTAGAAATAGCCATAAAAATCAGTTGTATACAACAGAGGAAGTCTCACAGTCAGGTAAACAAACAACTGCAGTTACCACTTCAGACATTTTTATTGGCATATGACAATTTACAAGGGTCCCTGTTGCATTATACATCACACTGAGTAAGAATCGTTTAGCCTTCTACATTCATTCTTACTGGGTAATTTTTCTCCAATTGTAATTTAATTCCCAACAATGATTTTAACTGTGACAAAAACAAACAAGAGCAATTCCTTGAAGCAGACTGCAATTGAAAAAACGTTTTGCTTTTTGTATTAAATTCCTAGGATGTTAAAAAATTATACACACCTAAGAACTGAGTCATGGCCTTATTAAACAGCTTTTTTTTTTTTCTACAAATACCTTTGGTTCGTCTTTATTTCCCTTCTCCAAGCAAAAGTCTGTCAATAAAGTATCAAAGTTATTTCCTGGCACTTGTAAACAAATATCCCTACCAAAAGGAACCATTCAGCTTTTATAACATCATAAAGTGTGGAGTTAAACTGTGATTTTAAAAAATACAGACTTTTTATATCATTCTTGACTGTGAAAAAGGTAACCATAATGCCATTCTATTGCAGCGTTCTCACACTCAATCTACCCTACTATATTCTGATAGGATAGGCTTTTTTCAACTGTATGAGAAAAGTAACCAAAATTAAAGCAATGCATTTCCACTTAAATTATAACCTGCCCAAAGGACTTAAGTAGCTTTATTCTCAACTCCCTACTGAATAATTTCTTAGCAAATCCTCTTTCCTCTTTTACCTTTCAGTGGAAAAGCAAAGCTACACAAAAAAAGACACACATATGGATTCTGTGTCTAATGAAATAGTAACTGTTAAAAGCAAAGCGTACTTACGTAAAATAGAATGGTACAGAAATAAATGTTGGGGTCTCAGCATGTTGCTTTGAAATTTAAATAAGCATTATTCTAAGAGGGTGTTATGTCCTAATTGATGTAATACATCTCTTCTCTGCTTTGCTAATTTCAAAGATAAAATAAATGACGCAATACTAAGGACCTTAGACAATAAATATCAAATATACTGATTTTCCTTTTAGTTTTGTTTAGTTTCAAAAGCTCTTAACAAATGTCCCTGGCTTCAATCAACGTGCCATATGCACTGCAAAGCATCAAAAATGAGGATTAAAGAACCACACACTTAAGATCTTCAAAAGTTCACATTTATAGAATAAGCATTATCTTTAAATGCAAAAATATACAACTAATTCGGGTGCTGAATTAAAATGAGATGTGTTTTAGTTTTATATAAACACACAGACTTAAATAAGTTTACTATTTCAGATTTTCATTCTTTTAAGAGCTATAGACAAAAAATAATTCACATCTGAAAGATTATCTGAAAGAACCCTTGGAAAGAAAAAGCTACTTTACAAACTGTAAGTGAAACAGGGAGAAAAACAAAGTTATATCAATGCTACAAGCTTCCTGCCAAAACCTTTTATTGATGATTAGAACTGTTACTAATGAATAATTATACCTGTCTATATTTTCTTAAAGATTATACTACTAATTTTCAGCTATTCAAAAGTTCAAACATATATAACCTATGAAATCAGGTACTGGTCACATCAATTTTTTCTGCAGATTAATCCCCTCCATACCAACATTAGGATTACAGATTTTGTTCTTTCTTTCTAATACCAAAATATCCTGTGGGACTGGGACTTCTTTACTTGCTATGTTATTATAAACCAGTTCCTTCTCAAACAGGTACTTAAGACCATGACTCAAACTACCAAATGAGAATCAAAAGAGAACGCTGAATTTTGAACTCAAAGCCTCCTAAGAATGGTTCCTACAGGCCACTACTTGCTTTTAGTAAAAATACATTTTCTCACATCTTTTAATCCACCTTAACAGTCTGTACTTTTTAAACTATTGGCAAAGCATTTTTTTCCTCATCTGCTAAAGTGTTACATCAGCTTAGTTTACCAAAGTAATAATTTTTGTGGTACACTTCAAAAATTAGTTACCCTACAGATGTAGTGTTCAAAGCACTCTAAGATGTTAAACAGATGTATACACTTAAAATAATTAGTGTGGTCACTATAAACAATTTCTGTTCACAGATTTGTATGTAGAGCTAACGTTTACTTCAGAATAAAACATTAACAGGGAAGGAAGAGAATCAGAACTTTCACAGAGCTGTACTTGACCATATCTTATAGACAAAGCAGAATTACAATGCATGTAACAAAAACAGTAAAAGTATTTTTTAAAAGTTGAGAATTACAAATATGGTACGTAACAATTTTCTACTTTATTTCAATACATTTTCAACATACAGTCTACTATTTTTCAAGATATCTGAAGACTTAAAACAAAATTTCTATAGACTACTTGCAAACAGTAAAATTTAAGTAAAATGCTTACATTCTTATTTGAAAACAAAATTTAGGTTAAAAAAAAAATGGTGGGTGCAAGTCCTGCTCTCTGTAGCAATCTTACTTCAGAGTTACTATTCCTAAAAAAGAAAGAAATTAAGTATTAATAAAATGAATCAAAATTTATGCTCTTAAAAAATTACTGGAAATTGCCACCCAAACCCATACAAAAGAAAATCTGTCAGTATTACAAGGAAAAAATTTCTACCTTTTCTTCTTTGCGCCTGTCCTTCTTGTCTTCATTATTGTCCATAGTCTCTTCTTCATCTTCAACAATCCCATCCCCTTGGTACTTGTCATGGGTCCATTTTGGACTGCTACCTGATTTTTTGAAATTAAAGCGCCCTCTGCCACGTTGGAAAGTCCCACGACCTCTTCCTCTTTTGGCCCAATAATCCACACCATCATCTCTGTCATCATGCTATACAAAGGTTTAAAAAAAAGGGCATCTTTATTATAAAGAAAATGATTATAAGATTGGTAATGTTTAAAACACAAAACCAATTAAAATTAATTTTTCAATAAAAATATATTCCACTGTCAAATAATTACATCATACTACTTAGTAACTCAAGCACCAAGCATTATCCGAACAATTGTTTGGAGAATCTCAAATGCTAAATTACCATTGACTTTTCAAATTCTGACTTCTCTGGTTTGCATCTTACTTCAACCTAAATCTACTTGTTCCTATGCTGCACGCAATTAGAAAGAATAATTTCCCCCCAAAAAAATTACCTTATCCATAGGTGTCTAAAATGTCACAATACTAAATATAACATTCACAGAATAAAACAGGTGGTATGATTTATACCTAACACAAAATTTTAAGATCCTACAGAGTGGGAGATTTAAATCTAAATCAACAAATAAGAATCAATAATCTGGACTAGGATGCTTCAATGACAAATCACTAAAGATATATATCCCCCTTCTTAACTAACATAAAAGACTGCAAATCACACTGCAACCTTAAGTTTCCCTTAACTGTGTTCAAATACAGACCTTCCAACTTAAATATTCTATTAATTAAAACTATAAAAGTATGTGACTCTGTAAGATGGAGAGGTATTATTTAAAAACAAAGCAAAAGGCCAAAAGTTTCTTGCATGCAAGTTAATTAACTTCTAGCCACCTCTACTTATTGTCTTGAATTTGTAACCCACAAAATAGGAATCACAATAAAATGATGTTTCTTTAGCAAGGAAGCAGGTATAATGCAGCAAATGCTGCACAGGCTAGAGTACTGCAACTGACCAACTATCCAAGTCACTAAAAATTTAAGTATTACATGATTTGAGAATCTTTTTCAAAACACGGTATCTACCTTTCTATGTATTCATCTAATGCAGATTATCCATAGGCATAATAAAGCCTGGGATTTTACAAGTAACTGACAGACTACATAAAAGACCACTTACCAATTGTTTAACCTAGCACAATCAAGTGTACAGGATCTCATAAAGAATGATTTCTGGAACTATCAAATTTGAATTTATCACTAAGAATTTCACTGGAAACTCAGAATAAAAATGTCACTCAAAGTAATGTCCAGTCAATCAATTTTATTCATGGCACTAATACCACCAACTCTAGTTTGTGGGGATTTTTTTGTCTTATTTGTTTTGTTTTTTGATGGTATTTATACTGTATTCCATAAATTTTCAGGAAAATGCAAGAAATTTTGGAGTAATGGTACTTACTTAAATTAAATCTTAAGAGGAACTATAACTTTGGACGACCTGAAAATTTATTGCTTCGTTTTAATAAAGGAAGATACCCTTGAGGGAACACAGAAGATAGGTTTAAAAAAATGTGCCTCTCTCCCTAGTACCTGACAAGCAAACATTGAATGGTAGTGATGTTTAAGTATCATGTAGTACATACTATGGGCAAGGTATTGTTCCAAGTACTTTATGCATACTTATTCATCTAATCATCACAACAACCCTATACAATATTACTGTGCTATACTTCTTTTGATTAAGAATTAAGGCACAAAGAAATTAATACCTCTTATGACTATCACCCACAAGATACATTTTCTAGGCATCTTAGTGTCAATAAATAACTAACCAAACCTAACAGTTAAAAATAGAAAAGGCAGTAGAGCAAAGCTAAATATCAGAGCATCAGTTAAATTAGTCATTACTTTCTTTAGGTGGCCTTTTTTTTAAAACAGGCTCTTGTTATGTAATACAGGCTAGCGTTGAAATCACAATGTAGTCCAGGCAGGCCTCATGATGATCCTCCTGCCTCAGACTCCAAGGTGCAGAGATAACAGACATGCACCACCTCATCTGGCTACTAGTCATTATGTTTAGATGTACTATCATCTGAAACTTGACAAAGAAACATTTGGAAGGTATATCTTTCAGACTATGTTTTGGCACTACCAGGGATCAAAGCCAGGGCCTTGCCCATGTCACGTAAGTGTTCTACCACTGAAGTACACCTCAGCCCTTTTCTAAATTTTTGAGACAGGGTCTGAGTTGCCCAAGCTGGCCTTCAAATTGCCATCCTCCTACCTCAGACACCCCAGCAGGTGGAATTTCAGACATGAACAATCACACCCAACCTGAGATTTCTTTATACCAAACATACTTTTTCCTCAAATTCTTACCTCTAAGAATACACTCATTATAATTTTTTTAAATTAAATTATTTCAGAGTTGAGGAATGGCCAGAAGTTAGATGTTTATACCTAAACAAACATGTTAACAAAGGAGTCTGTATTAGATCTTCTGAATCCTCTTATCTCTTCTCCATAGAATAATGGAAGTTTCAAATGCCTACCAAAACATCAATCCTGACCCCACAACCACCACCACACACTGCCTCCATGAAGGACTTTCTCTCCCTCAGAAGACATCAACACAGGAAACTTAAGCACTTAATACTTTCTCACATGCTCCAATTCTTCATTCTCAACCTTCCATGGAATTTCAGTTGTTTATTGAAAATATTTCCACATCTATGTATTAATTTGTTTTCAGATAAGAATTTGGAGGGCAAACAGTATACTTTCAAAACTCTACAGGCAAATGCACAAGAGTCAAATCCTGATCCCATTCCTACTAGCTACTCAATGTCTGTAGTGTTTTTTTTAATCTGTAAAAACAGGCCCAAACTCAAAAGGACTAAATACTAAAGTTGATACGTGTAAAATATTCAAAACAGCATCTGCTCTCATACATAAAGCTATTATGTTAGGCATTATTACTAAAACGTATTAATGTTTCATCAACATGGATAAAACTTCTATGCTGGTTGATTATTCTAAACAGAACCTAAGGGAATGTTTTTTGGTTTTGCGTCTCATTTTTTTCTGAACTTTGTTTCTATTCTCAACACTGTCAGAAAAGCCACCTTTACATAAGATGAAAAGGATTTCAAATTCTAATTTTCACATAAAACTCAAGTTGCATTTCAATGGCTCATAGAACCAAAATAACTTTGAGAAATGACTTAGAAGAATGTATTAATATGCTAGTTTTACTTATTATTCTAATGAACATCAATGTGTGCTACATGCATAGGTACATTTTATGTACAGACCAGAATTTGGAAATATAGCTTGAAATATAGCAACATGTACGCTTTTAAGTAAATTCTTAACTCACTCATTAATAATAAGAATTATAAGTCAACCTAAAATGACTGTCTCAATTTAAGGTGAAATCTATGATAGCAGATTCTCAAAGAATGCCAGGACTTGATCAATTATGTTTTTATAATTTCTAAAAGTGGTAAGCACTATATAATTATTTACTTCTCATTGTGTCATAACTTTTTGACCTTTGTTTACTTGTCTTGCACTTTAATATTTCTTAAATGAGGGTCAGGGTTTTAGCTCAGGGTAGCCACCGCCTGCCTGTTAAGTTCAATCCCAGGTACAAAAAAAATAATTTTTCTCAAATGAACTTTAAAACACTGCTCTTCTTTTCTCTTCTGACTAGGTGATCTTGTCTCAGCTTTAGCAGTGACCAATATGACGGTTCCTAAATTTTTTGATTAACTATTATTAACTATTTATTGGGCACCTCCTTTTGATTTCTCCTACTCACTTTAAATTCAACTGGCCCATAAGAGAATTCTACCTTTCATCTATGCTCCCTAGAACAGAATTTAACCTTCCTTCCACCTAGATTCCCTATCTTAAATTCCTTCCTCTAATTAACAAGACTGAACTAGGGCCAGGGATTTACCTCAGTGGTCCTGCTGCCTGCCTACCAAGAAGAGTGAACTACATGGTCTCAAGTTCCCTATAAATGCTTATCTTTCCTCAAGTGTAGCCCATTAGCTCAGGCATTCAGTGCCTCCCCAATCTTCTAACAACCATGCTTTTTCCATACCCCCACTTAAAAATAAAACTTATTACTTTCAAACAAACTGACTCGCTGCTTTTTAGTTTTCCCAAACTTATTATATGAACTATATCCCTTGAGTCCTACAGCTCTCTAGACCATGTTGCCTCACCCCTTCTATCTGTAGCATATATATGCCTCCTGCGTGTTCAAAATTCAAGTTTGACTCTCCCTTGCAAAGTCCACCATTTCCTCCTTCGTGAAAAGCACTATATGAATTAGAACACTCTCACAGTTGCTTTTTCATTCCTAGTATCTAGCATAACAGTAGCCTATTAATCTTAAATCAGAAAGTAGATATATCTTTTAAACTTTTCTATAATTAAATCAAATTTTTTTTGCCTTCCATATTGTTAACAATTTAGCAGTTTTCAGAGAAATACAAACTGAGTAAACAGTATAAATAATACCCCTTATCAAAATTTATGTAACTTTCTCAAACTCCAGGGTCCTTAATCCATGATAAAAGCAGCAAGTGGAAGTTAGTTTTTGAACAATATATCATTCACTTTCCAAACAAAAGTCACTTCATAATACAGCTTTCCAATCTAAGCAGAATTGCCATGAGCATTCAAGTTTACTCTAATATATTCATCAAGTCAAATGAATGACAAAATCTTCTAAATCTACTTCTATTTTCTTTCTTTGCAACCTAACCTCTGAAACATGACTGCGCTGAAAAAACTAAAAAAACCTCTGGTAATAGTTTTGGTATTTCAGATTTGTCTCTATAATAAAAAATACATCCAAGACAAACCACCAAAAGTTACCCTCATCTAGAGACCCATCAGAACCCACCATCTCTAGCTTTATTCTTAGAAAACAACTTCAGAGGGAAAAGCAGCTCCATCAAAGGAAGCATCAGATAGTGAACGCAGCAACTTTTCTAAACATAATTTTGGGTCTTCCTTCTAACCCAATGAAATCTGATGGCTTTCTTCAGACTCTTTATTATATATACTATGAAAACAATGCATGTCTTTTATTTAAACAGCTGTGATAGAATAAACATCTTAATGAGAAGTTTCTACAACTATCACTCTTATAGACAGATATGAAACATGTTAAGCTTAACTAGACTATAATGTTCTCTCAGGATGTGGCTATCATATAATCAGCCTATATGTGATGTCAAGAAAATACTGTGTAAGACTGAAGGGACCCACATTTTCAAAACTTCAAAATCTCCGAGTAATGATTTATTAAAAAAGGTCTCCCCACCATATGGTGAAATCTTCTCATAATAGTGGATTATCTGTACTCAAATGTAGTCACCTAATATGTCTTGAAAATTAATGCAAACCACATAAACACAGATTTCTAACACCCACCAAGAAGTACTTCTTGCTCTTTGGGGTATATTCTGGATCCCATTCCTCTTCCTTCGGTCTCTTTTGAAAAGAAGTATTTGAGTTGTTTGGACCAGTATTTGTCCCAGCAAAAACTCCTCTGGCTCTTCCTCTGCCTCTAATTCGAAACTGATTAACATTAACAGAGTTGTTTAGTAATGCAATCAAAGGTATTTAGTTACATGCAAACACTAATTTTACTGCAGTAACAACAAAACAAAATATATATGCCCTAATGTCCTACACCTAAATATAAATTTTATATCCACTAAGGATGGTAAGAATGGCCATTTTATACCATAAGCAAAAAAAAATTCTGCCTGCTCAAAGCTGAGCAGGTTAAGAATGATGTAAGCATTCGAAGATTGCACTTTCATGACTTGAATTAAAAATTTAAAATCAAGTCTCCACCCACTTTACAAGCCAAAATAATCTAATTCCTCTGAATTATCACAGGAGTCCCAACTGTTCAACCATGTCTGTTATTACATGAGAAAAGCTCTTCTCTTTTACCAAATGACCTAATTAAGTAAGTCCCACACCAATACCCACCTATATATACACTCATGCTAGGAATCAAACTAGAAATTAAAGAGCCAAATAAGATGTACTACTGGGCTGGGGATTTAGCTCAGTGTTTCCGCTGCCTGCCTTGTAAGCACAAAGGTCCCGATTTTGATCCCCAGTACCAGGAAAAAAAAAAAATTCTTAAATTCTATTTACAAAGAAAACAAATAAATGGAACTTAAAAATAAAAGTTGTACTACTAAGAAGTCATTAAATGGCTGTAACAACTTTATGGAAACAGATATGCATGTGCTAGATAGAATAAAGTTATGATTTGTATGACTGATTATACATATAAACAAGGACTTGAAGAAAACACACAAAGAAAATAACTAACAGAGACAAATAAGGAATTTTTAATGTTTTAGGCAGCTTTTCAAATACTGACTAAAGAAACAGGTCTCTTACTCCTGGGTCTCTAAGGATGGTATTTAGCTGAAAGTACGTAGACACTTCGAGACCTCCAAGTGGCACTTTTTAATGAAGATAATACTTTAAATACAATTTTCATTTTTTGAGACAGGAATAATCTCTAAATCATTATTTGAATCTCCCTATGTAAGTAATCTAAGATAAAATTGTATCAAATGATCAAAGATAATTTTAATCACTTACAAAGGTTCCTCGTGGTCGGCTAACTCCTGCAAAGCCAGAGTACTCTTTCAGTTCATGATGGGTTTTAAACTCTTCTTCTCGTTCCTTCTTACTTTCCTTTTCTTCTCGAGAACTGGGAGAAGAGGGTGATGCTGAAGAGGATGAAGATCGCGAATGATCTTGCTCTCTACTTTTATGTTTACTGCAAAATAAAACAAAAAGAGTTCTATTTTTAAAAACACAAAGAACCCTATTAAATCTTACAATAAGAGGGATATTTTTTTAAGTTAAAAAACTATCCCCTATTAAGATTTACATATGTAAAAATAGGGTGTTAAGCTTTGCCACAGTCTGTTTCCATTCTCCTTCAAAGTTTGTTTTACATTACTACTATAAAACATGCTATGGCCTGCCAGTTACAAACTAGTAATCTGAAAACTTCAAGAACAAGGTTCAATTCTTCAATATTTTTAAGTTAACTTATAAAATCTTTACTTATTTTAATGGAAGGAAAAGAACAGTAGGAAAAAGAATTGCAAAAGGCCAAGTTTCAAAATAACTGCAGTTTATAACACAATGGTGAGAACAGTTTTTATGGTTTGGGCCATAATACCATTATAAAAAATGAAAACCATATGACATTACAAATACCAGTCGTAAATTTAGAAACACAAGTAAAATCCACCATTTACCTAATGAACACCAAGAAAAACAATGATCTATAATACGTTGTACTTCTATTATGTATTTGACTCTATAATAATCGAATTTACATGATTCTAATACAAAGCTCGAAAAGGTCATACCTGCGGTAACTCTTACCACTGCTAAAAGTATCCATGGAAACATTATTTTGAAAGACTACTACACATTGCTATTTCTAGTCCTTCCTCCCCCCCATTTTTCCCATGTTAAACCACTAGATAATCAGTTTAAAATTCTTGTACTCTGGGTGTTATGAGTTGAAAAAGTGCGGAATCAAGCATAACGAACCAAAGTTCTTACACAAACTGTTTCTAGAAATGCACTGCATTGAAGTCCAACCTCCTGATGTAGCCTGGATAATAGGACACATTAATTTGTCATTTTTTTTTTCAGTGTTAGCTTGCTATTCCAAAGTTTTTGTCCTCATCCACCATAAGCCGTGTAAAAGACAAATACATTTTTGCTGTAAAACAAATAATTTTAATTGTTTAAATTTAAACATTCGATTACACATTCAAAATTGAAAGCAATTAAGCTGACAATTATTATGGCTAATTAGAAGCTAAAACCTAACAGACAATTTTTTAAATTACCTGTCATCTTTGTAAGATTTGTATTCCTTGTAATCTTTTGGAGTTTTGTCCTGCTTTCTTGATCCACTGGATTCCCTGGAGCCCTTGGAATCCCCTCGTTCTTTGCTTCTTTCTTTTCTACGGCGATCAATGTCATGCCGAAGATCAGCAGAATCACACCTTAGTTTTTTATCTCCCTATAAAAGACATGTAGAATACAGATTTCAGAGAAGAAATAGAAAAGATACACAATTAGATTTATGCCAGTTTCTAAACTGGCATTTTAGTATCAGAAAAGAATGGATCAAGTACTACACTAGCATCATCCTTAAGTAACCCATCATTTTTACTATCTGTGTACAAGTGCAGTGAGATTGGAGAAGTTATTTAAAACTGATTATCTTGAAAATTTTAAAGATTTTATTCAAAGCAATGCATAAACTTTTTTACAGTAAAATGTTAACATTTTTCCACTCAAAACATCCTCCCTCATCCATCCTAATTGCTTTTAAAATAGTTGAACAATGACAAAAGTTATAAACTATATGGTGTTGTAAACTTCTGCCTAAAAATTAAGATTCTTAAGTAATGGTTCTCATTAACTGTCGCATGATTATCATCAACTTCTTCCCAAATAAGCTGACAAACCCAATTTAAAAAAAAAACAAAAAAACAAAAACAGTTCAAAAGAATTCTGCAATTTCCATTAACATGCAAGTGGAATATGATTAATGAAACCAATTGAGGTTGAACAAGGGTTGAAACAATGCCAGAAAGATATTATTCGCAATCCTGTACTCAGTATCTTGGGCCATATACTGCCCTTGTCAATTCAGGTATTGCAACGGACATTAGTTTAACTGGGTCACAATTCACCTCCTTCTTGTTCCATTGCTTTTTCAAATACTATATAATTTAGGAAGATGGAAAGAGGCATCTAGGAATGAAGAGAAATTATACATCAGTAAGATGCTAAGCAATGTGGACATCCTTGCTAGTATTCAACAACATGAAGTATTTATTCTGGGAAGTCTAGCTAAAATATTCATCAGCATTCATAAAACTGAAAGAAAAAAATATTTCTCCAAAAGATTTGCTCCTAAGAGAACGAAAAAAATCTAAACAGCAAAAAACTTCCTATTCACCTAGGTTAAGTCCAGAAGTTAACAAATGAAACTACTTTGTATTTCTAACTATATATACATTAATCAAAAATTAACATGTTAATTATTCATTCCACTAAATAGAAAAGGATAAAAGCCAATGTCAAATCATCATCATCTATCAGTTTTTACTCGTCTTCTGGTTAAAATCTGGTATTATGTATTGAGAAAATACTCACTGTCAGAGCACAAGGACAGACTGCATTATTAACAAATTGTTAACAAAATTAATACTAAACCCACAGTATTGGGAGTTAGACGTTAAAGCAAAAAAACTCACTTCTCAAAACGTGTTTTTCCAAATCAGAGAAATCACTTTCATACACTAGATTCTACACCCAGTTAGTAGCATGCCCTCTTTAAAAAACTTACATATGACCACTGTTACTTCTCCTAATATCAATTTAAAAATAACCAAATATTGCACAACTATGTAAGATTTATTCTTTTTTTTATTAGAAAATCAAGGTTCACTTTAAATTTTTCCACATATAAAAAGTACTTACTGATGGCCACAATTATAACCAATTACTACGTGCAAAAGTGCCCTAAATTTTTCAAAACAGACAGTTGCTCGTTGCTCATGATGGCCACAATTATAACCAATTACTACGTGCAAAAGTGCCCTAAATTTTTCAAAACAGACAGTTGCTCTCATCCTACCCTTTTCTGCATTTTTACTACCAGATACCGTATGGCCTGCCATATATGCTAGTCTACTTAGTAAATGCCAACTGTAAATGATCAAAATGTATGAAAAGTCCCTGAAATTTCACTCTCAACAAGTCCTTCCCCATGTCTCAAGAGTAAAAGCCAATCCAGACAATCCAATAGTGACCAATACTTTTTCTTCTTACAAGGTTTCAGCAATAAATCAGTTCTCAGAATGCTTATTTCTTAATCTATATCAAAAAGTGTCCAAAGACATGGGGATAAATTGTGGTTCCTCCATCTTACCTCATAGAAACCATTTATACACTTGATTTTACAATCTTCCTTTGTCTATCCACAGACTATATTTTCTTAGGACCACTGTTTTTCAATGAAGCACTTTCAAGACCTATTCTTATTTAACACATAATGTCATCTTAATTTCCTCTAGGGAGAAATACTATGCACAATGCCATAAATACTGTGTGTTTACAAGTTAAAAACAGGAGACGTCTATGAGCATTCTGCCTTAAGAGAACATTTAGTACAACTTCATTAATTAAACTGGAATGATAATGAAAAGAAACTCAAAAACATACCTTCTGATTTTCTTCTTTAAAAACTCTCTCCTCTCCTGCTAAACGGGTGTGCTTCCTCAGGGCACTTGGAGAGATGTCAATTCTCCTTAATGTAAAATAAAGTATTTGTAGTCATGCTTTTAACTTTATGATTCAAAAGGTTATGTAAGATTTCCAATTTTCATGACATACTAGAAAAGTTATTTCTCAACCAATCACTAATTTAACATGGTAAATCTATTAATTTACTTCCTAATAGACAACTTACAAATAAAAATATTAAGAATTAAAATACCTGATGAATATAGATATGAAATTTAGCCTTTTAAAATAAATTTATTTCTATCAGCAGAAACAGAAAATCATGTTTTGATTGAATATAATCAGTTTAAGAGCGGATCATGGAATTTTAATACAGTAGTTTCCTCAATGAACACATACGAATTACTAGCTCAAGAGTCCATACTTTTACAAATTTCAGTTTATTTATTTCAATCTGCACCTTCCTCTTTAAGCTATTAAATGCAAATTCCCAATGCTTCTTTAGCAGTCATTACCTAACAAAACCGTAACAGCTGAGAACTAAGCAATTATTTATAACCACTATCAATAATTGTCATTATCCTACAAATCAGACATTATCTTTATTCTGCAGATAAAAATCTGATGTCCAACAATTAAATATGTTCCTGATAATGCAATGAAGAGAGAGCAGAACAACTGCACCTACACAGTTGTCTTGACTTCAACATCTGTGCTCTTGTCATGAAAATTAGCTGTACCTCTCACCAAGCTTTTAATTTTTGTGCACCCAAGATTGAACCCAGGACTTAATGAATGCTAGGTAAGCACTCTAAGCACTGAGCTACATCCCCCAGCCTGCACCAGACATTTGTATTTCACAATCTTACTGGTAGTAAATTCAAGGATTACTCTAGATCTCCATGCCCCTCTCAAAAAACAAAAAAGCCCTCAACTATTTAAACTCCATATTGCAAACTGATTAAGAGTATTTTCAATTGTAATGATTAAGTTTAGACCAAGTAAACTATAAACTTTTGAAACTTGGAAATACATTTTTCAAATATAAACAAGAAAACTGGTTTACTAGTGTCACGATGACAATATATTTCCTGTATACACTTTTTTTTAAAAGTGTCTTCATAACAAAACAACAGTTTTATTTGAAAATTCAGTACTATACATACCTGTGTATCTCAGGGCTCTTTTGCCGGGTACTATGTTCTTCAGTGGCTTTCTGATACGAAGTAAACCGCTCGTTTAGGGTCACTGCAGGTGATTTGAAGTATTGCTCTGTTGATTTAGGAGAGACACTGCCGAGTTAGGAATCTTTACTTTTTAAGGGGATTTTCATTTGTGACAGAAGGGCATGTAGCAGGTGAGAAGAAAATAAATACTCAAGGAACCTAGCAGAAGAGAATCGAGTGTTACAAAAAACTCCTACTCTTTCCTTTTTAACTTCTTATACCTCAACAAGTAAGTGATTGCAAACTTCCTCACAGGTCCATCAATAGTACATATAATCCAAGAACAACTACATATTAAGTCAAGAATCTAACTCCATTGTAATGCACTACTTCCTCAAACAAAAAGAGACAGTACTACACATGGATGTCCTTCTACCTTGCCAATTGATAAATGAAGAAAGCTACTGCAAGTAATCATTTACAGAAAACAAAATATACAGAAATAACTAAAGAGGGATTGAGTAAACTAACAAAATTATTTCATCAAGAACTACATTGGCCTATCAAAAGAAATGGCTTTACAAAAAAAAGGTGACTACCATTCAAGTGGAAAAACATATTTAAATCCATTTACATTAATTACTCCAAAACTCTGGCATCTTGGCAAACCTGACAGCACATCCGACATGGTTATCTTGCCTTTCTTTAAACAACTTTAAAGTTACAATTATTGCTGATGTTTTTAAACCAGTTCAAGATATGCTATAAATGTAAAAGATGTATCAAGTCATGAACTATGAAATGTTACATTATGAAGCAAGCTATCTGCTTAACAGGTCAACATACATCTGTGTCAACTTACCGCCCAATATCCAGCACATGTCTCATAACCAATCATTAAAACTTGAAACGGCCACTACAAGGGTAGTGCCTCAATCTTAATTCCATGAAACCCAGGAATTTGAGCTAGTAACTCAGTTTTTATGCCATTTTTGCCAGGAAGACAGAAGATTCAACTTTGCCTGTATCTTTCAACAGCTATTTTACTTTGAAACAGGGATTTTGCCATTTCAAAACATATTCCAGGACCTAGTTACAATGAAAAAGAAAACATCACTGGGCATTTTCAGCTCTGTATTAAGAAAGAGCTGTTCAGATCGGTTGTACAATACCAATTACGAAACATAACTACAGTTCTTTTAAAAAAGGAAAAAAAGATGAAAAAAGAAAAAAATATCAAAATCTGATCTCAAAATTCAGCAATAAATTGCAAAATGTGAAGTCAAAAAAGTGAAAAATGAAAAAATGTTAGTGTTTCATATTTTTATGTACCACAGTAATATGGTCACAAGCTGGTTCACAAATGTACTTATAGCCAAACAGCAAAACTTGTTACCATGTTTAGTTATAGCCAAAAAGAAATCATTCACTGTTTTGAACTATCATACACAAAAGGAATTGCTAGTGACAAGTTTTAACTATTACTGAGCTGTTTTCATGATAAGCTTAAGGACAAGAAAAAAGGGCTTAAAACCAACAGCCATGGAGGTTTCTACCTAGGAAAGAACCAATTTAACACAAAAACAAATTTTAACCTAACTGCCCAAAACATCATAGCCTAAAACCTCTGAAAATTATTAGTAGCAACTATGAAACTAAAATTATATACTAGTGAAAACAGAAAATCTTGAGTTGGAATGAAAATCTTTTATCTTTAGGACCTAAAGAAAAGTTCTATTATCCTAGTTAGTAACTACTCATGTAATCACTACCCAGTATGCTTTTTAAATCCTTGGACTTTCTCCTTTTAAAAGCCTGATAAATTTTCTTATCATCATTTTTCTAACAAATTAAGTAGCAGAAAAGACAGGAAATTAAGTTTCTCCACTAGTTTCAGATTTCTCTAAAAACTGAACAGAAATTGAGTAACAGTAACAACTGCATGTTATAAAGCCATGTCTATAGTACTTATCACAAGTCATTAGCATATATATATAAAACACAAGATACTTAAGCATTCTTCACTTCAAACACACTGTAATGGCACATTTTTAAAGACTTTTAGCATTAAATATACTTCATATTTTAACATGATAGTTTTTTAGAATGTTTTAACTCTAGCATTTTGGTCATTTATTAACTAAGCCTCAAAGCTAGCAAGACTGATTATCTTCCACAGAATTTTTTCTAAATTTTTCAGTGTTAATGCACACCTGTTAGCCTGGCGTATTAAGCCTAAGTACCCATTTATTTGCATGCAAGAGAAATTTAATAAAAATACTAAACATATTAAGCATACCTTTAACATGATGAACCAAGGACACAATGTGTTGTATAAATGACTCTGAAGTGCTTTTGCTGGCCTGAGGCAACTTAATGTGGTCGAAGATGGATCGGAATTCTTGCTCCTTCTTCACAGAATGGACAAGTGTACTAGCAAGTAGCCTGTCTTTAGTCAAGGAGGCAGGTCTGGAACATATCAGTAACACACACACACACACACACAAAACAAAATACACCATTGGTTTGAATGTAAATATAAGCACGTTTAGAAAAGAATTAACTGTAATATTAACTAATTACCCATAGATTACTTACTGAGCATCAATGTGGAATTACCTGTTAGAATCATCAAGAGGAACAGGTGCCATTTTGAGTTTGACTTCAGGACGGTGTGAATCACTGGCTATCATTTTGATTCTAAGTGGACTCTCCTCTCTGAAGGTAGACTTTTCTCTTGCATCCAGATTCTTGTGTAGAGGGGGACTGTAATCAAAGAGGTCTTTGAGCTTTTCAGACTTTACCTGCTCAGGTGACTGAGTTTCTTTCTTTACTGTTATTCTTTCAGAACTTTTGTCTTCTTCTTTGTGCTTATCTTTAGTAGTGCTTGGCCTTTCTACTACATAGCCAGTCTCTTTAAGTTTATAATTTTTTTCTTCTCTAAATCCATCACTTTCTCTATTGCCTTTCAGCGAAACTTTGGACTTGTACTTGGATCCTTCCTCCTCAGTATTCCGATGAGATGCAGTAGCAAAACTTTTACCCTGATCTGCAAGGACTGACTTCCTGAACTGTCTATAATCCTCTGTCTCCTCTGTGTCATCCCCTTCCGAATCATTAAACTTTTGTTTTCCAGACTCTTTATCACTGAAGTAATCTAGAGCTTCCTGATCTTCCCATTCTCCCTCTGCCCTCCCTTTCTCTGATCCTTTCTCCTTTGGAGCCTCTTTATCCCTGGTATTACCCCTATCAAGCAGGAATACTCTAGACTCTTCATCTGTGAACCTGTGAATAAGCAAAGAAGAGGATAGTAACTCTGGATTGCATTCATTGTAGATCACTTGAATACTTAAATGTATTGCCATTATCACAGGACCAGCAGTGAGAGAAAATAACCCTACTTCAGATTCCACTCTGAAAAATCATTAAAAGTATCCATATACAGAACTTACATACTGACTTAAAAAACATATTCACATATTAGACTTCCTATTCTACTTGGTCACACCCAATTCTGCACCAATCCAAATTTCTACAGAAATCCTATGATACACAATACAGATTGAATTAAACTTTGAAACTAAAGACCATTAACAGAGTAAGTGCCTATTCTACTTATAATTACCTCAAAATTTCAGGCTATTTCACTTATATTTCTAAATCATATGAGTAAGAGCTCATATAAATGAACTTAAATGCAGCTAATAATGCTTGTCATTTAACACTCTATCCGAAATATATAAAATACAAACTCTAGAAAATAATCTGGCAATAACAGAAAGCACTAGCTCAATAAAAAACTGTAGGTTGTGCAATATAAATAGTATGTTTGCTCTGTTTCCTCACTTTTGTCTATTCATACTCCATTTGTAACCAATTTTCATTAAGTTTCTTAGAAACTCTCAGCAATGCCTGAAACCAAGTAACTAAAGTACTGCCGTTAGAAATACCACCATCTCTTCTAAAGTTAGGCAGAGCTTATTAAATAATGACAGCTAGACTGTTTATACTACTATACAAGAATGTACAAGAAGGATTCCCCTCTTTCAGGTTTTTGGATCTATTCTTCCTGAGACCCTCGTCTTTTAGAGACAGGAGATTTACTGTACATAGATCATATTCTAATAATAAAAACAACAAAAATGCTCTCAATCACAGGCCAGGGATTTAGCTCAGTGGTGCTGCCGCATGCCTCACAAGAATAAGGAATGGGGTTTCCATCCCCAGTACCAAAAACAAAACAAAACAAAACAAAACAAAAAAAAAACACTCAATGCTCTAACAAAATTAATTCCTCGTTTTTATGGTCCTTAACATATCAGTTTTTGCATTACACTACTCAATTCGTCCTCATTTGTAGCATTAATTCTACCCTGACTGAAAATGAATAAAACTGAAAAACACAAATTAATTTCTATTAAAACATTTAACTTCCAACATTTAACATATGAAAGTTAACAACTTGTAACTCTCATGAAATAGTAAAGTAGGTCATGAAAAAGAGCTAACTATATATCACAATTCAACTTAAAAAGTTTTTAATTCCAACAGAATGGGAAGAAATCTAAATTCCCTACTTCAGTTCTTACCTTTTTAAGAACTTCCCAGTCTTTGCAGTTTCCTGATCTCCTCCATCAGGATAAAAAGATCGTCCCCTAGACTCATCTCTTGGAGCGTTCTGTGGTGTGATTGTCTTTGCAGGGCTTCTTCGTGAGGGGATATGATGAATTGGACTATTCTGAGAAGGGCTGTATCGACTAGATCCATTTCCAATAGAACCAGATCCAGACCTTTCAGGACTATGCTGAATGGAATGTGAATGCTGAGAGGGGGTATTTTTTGCAGAGTGGACTGTACTAAGCATGGGGGCATCAGAGCAGGATGAACTCTGACTAGGTGGTGTAGCAATAGGTGAAGGACTGTGGGGTGATCTGGGACTATTATCGTAAGCAGAAAGGCCAGGCCAAATATCGCCAGATGTGGCTGATTTATTAAATTCATCAATAGATTCAGATGGATCATGTTCAAACGTATCTTTCGGTTCTTCTTGAGATTTACTTTTCAAAGGACTGTCTTCTTGGGGTTCCCCTTCAGGTTTTTTGGTTTGTTTTTCCTGAGACCCTCGTCTTTTAGAGACAGGAGATTTACTATATGGGGATGAAGAACGAGATGATGATGATCTTGGAGACCTAGAAGATCTGTATGACCGGCGAGATCTGCTTCGGGATCTTTGAGAAGAAACTGATCTTCTTTTTGGACTCCTGGAACGTGAACGACCTCGTCTAGGACTCCTAGAGTGCCTTCTATTCCAGACAGGTCTATAACCACCTCGATGATATCTACCTCCTCCTCCTTGATAATACCCTCTACCCCTTCCTCTGTACCCATAAGGTCGTCTCATTCCTCTATTATTTCTGTAATCCCGACGATAATCTCTAGAATAAATACGATCTCTACTACGAGATCTTGAATAAGTCCTGGAACGAGACCTAGAACTAAAAATGAAATAAATATCAATATAAGAAAAATAAAATATTCCATTCTACCATTCTAATACTTCTGGGTGAAAATAAATTATAAGAGGCAAAAATGTGTTTTTTTAAAATCTCGTTCTTACAAAATTTTACTGTTTTTAATTTTTAAAAACAAATTTCTAAGGTAAATATTGAGAGAAATTAAAGGCCTAAGAAACAAAGGCACAGAAAACATGGGGAAGAAAATCAAAGCAGCCTCAATAAGACACATTAGCAAATTACAGTATATCTAGCTTGAATCTTAAAGTGACACTGTAAAAGAAAACTTAATGGAGTGCCACCCTATGCTATAAATGGGGGAAAAGGTAGTTAGGCCTAGAAAAAGAACACGGAAACATCATAAACTACTACACAGAATTCCTCATTTAACAACCAATTCATTTAAAAACAATCCTACAGGAATGCAACTCTCCTTAAACATGGAATATCTACCTTCGAAGCTAAATCTGACATTTATTCTAAATGGGTTATGTTTTTGTTTTCATTGTGTGCTTTCTACTTCCTGTGTTACACTATCACTACTGAAGAACAGCAGAGTTGGCAACTTTTAAACATCTCACTAGATATTCCTCATTTAACGACCTACCTGTTTAGCAGCTGTTCAGACTTAAACTTGTCTTTTTTTTTTTTTTTTTTTTGGTACAGTTCTGTACACCATGTTTACAAAGCCTCAATGTCTTTTTTGGTACCATACACCTTGTTTATACAGTACTGTAATTTCTACTGATTGTGCTATATAGAGTACAGTACTAGTTTTGTCATTATACATTACAGTACTGCATGTAAAAAGCAAATAAGAACAAAGTCATCAAGCTGGAGTTTCCTTTCACTGTTTCTTTGTTCTGAATACCACAATGTATATACTACATACAATTCCTCATCTAGCAACCAATTCCTTTAACAACCACTCTGCAGGAATGCAGCTCTTGTTAAACAAGGATGCCTGCACTCAAATCTAAGCTGACATTTATCAGCTTGTAACTTGGGACTACTTTCAATTTTTCCAACTCTAAAATGATAATAGATCCATTTCATAGGGTCCTTAAGAATCAAATACATTAATAAGATTAGCACCATTTCTGCACACAGCAGTCATGCAATGCAATAAATACCATCCGACAGAATTACTATTAAAAGTTAGCAGCGCAGGGCTGGGGATTTAGCTCAGTGGCACTGTGCCTGCCTTACAAGCACAAGGTCCTGAGTTTGATCCCTGGTACCAAAAAAAAAAAAAAAAAAAAAAAAAAAGAAGCACATTAATTCACCTGTATCTCTTCTTTCTAGAGTGAGATCTTGATCTTGATCGAGAACTAGACTGTGATCTAGACTTTGATCTTGAAGAATGTGATCTAGAATTGGAGCGACCCATTTCTTTTCTCCTAGTCAAATTAAAAAGCAAACATTGAAATCATAATTAAAGTTCCACATTATTTACTTATAATCAGATACAAATATAATTTTACAAATCATTATCATTCTTTTCAAATGAACATTTAGAAGACGGGTCAATTACTCTTTACCAAAACTGCTTTCACCTGCCTGACAGGTGCTGTACATTAAGGACACAACAGAATAGTTCTATGGACTGTCTCTCCTATGTGCCGTAATTTAAAAAGGCATTAGGTGCAGAAGCCAGATGAGCAATATTAGACTGCAGCAATGTGTCAGGTATTATTCCATGCCCAATACAAATACTGCCTCTTCTGTAAAAAAGATTCCAAAATATCATAGACAAAGAAACGGAAACAAAGAAAAAGTGGCTTAATAAGGAAAATAAATCTACCAAACTGACATCATAGCACTTTATGGCCTTGAAATGGGCCTAAACTGACCACTCCATAAATACAATACTCTCTGAGTGGTGCTGGGTAGTTTCCTAAAGGATTAAAGGTCACTAAGTCTTTTGCTATGTTCTTTGGTACTGGGGACTGAACTCCGGTCCTCATGCTTGCGAGGCAGGCGGTAAAACCACTGACCTAAATCCCGGACCCAAAGGTCACTAAGTCTTTACAGCTGAAACCATGGCTCTGCTCTCAGTAGCCATGACTGAAAAATAAAATGGGTCTATGTGACAACTGTCTAGTTTACCCTATGGTTTTCTGGTTAAGAAGATGAAAAAGATATTGGAGAGATTACTGCAATCATAAAAAGACACCAGTATTTTTTAAATAGTATAGACCACACTCAATATAGCAATCAGTAACAGAACTAATTTGTACCTACTCTTCACAAAACATTTTTTAAATTTATATACATATGAATATGTGGCATACACATACAATACATATGGCAAATCACTACATACATTCCAAATACCACATTTTCAACTTTTCAGTGAATCCTAAGATTATAAACAGCCTCCTAAGCTTATTTTTGCTATGTACAGTTGACCTTCAAGGGTTAAGGGCATTGACACCCAAAATCAAAAACATGTATACTATATTTTTTATTCCCGGTATATACCAATAGCCTGCTATTGAAGAGAAGCCTAATCAAAAATATAAACAACACATTTTGTGCTGTTTTACGCACAGTAAAAAACATACAATATAAAATTTGCTAATGAAACAAACTGTCCAAATGGAAATACTATCACTTATTAGTATCAAACAAATGAATATTCCCAATGAGCTTATTATCACAATAGCAACAAAAGATGTTGATGAATTTACAGTAATATACTATGTAATATATTTAATTTTATGCAGTTATTATTTGAAACTTCACCTTTCCAGATTTCTATCTTTCTTAAAATGGAGCCATGTACAGGAAGTATTGAAAACTTGTTTTTATAAAGTTCTGTTTAAATTTATGGTAGTAAATAATCAAAGACTTGTCTAGCCAGGCCTGGTGGGACACACCTTTAATCCCGATACTCAGAGGGTAAGGCAGGATCATCACAAATTCAAACCCAGTCTGAGCAACTTAATGGTTTAGCAAGATCCTGTTTCAAAATAAAAAATGAAAAGGGCAAGGGAGGTAGTTCAGTGAGAAGGTCCTAGGTTCAATCCCTAACACTTAGGAGTAAAAGCACTTTTGTCTACATACATTTTAAACATTTATAACACTTTTTTCTACGTTACCTGGTTTGACTACAAGTTGTTACTAATCTACAAAAAATATCCATATAAAGTGGACCCAAGAAATTCAAACCTGTGTTATTCAAGGGTCAACTGTATAACTATTTCTAAATTTTGACTTATTACTAAAAATAATCATTTCTATAAAAATCATCTTACCTTCTAACATCCTGAAACTTGCATAAATTTAAATACTATGTCCTACAATCAAATATCTGTGATGGCACTTATTTCACCTAGTCTTTTTGCTCAGTAGGTCAACAGTATTTGGAGATGAATTATGGAAGCAGTAATGATAATGTCTGCACACTGCGTCCTCAAAGAATACAAATGAAAAAAGTTTCAGATACTTATTTATAAATAGAATGCTCTATCACCCTTTTCCTTCTATTCTCATCTTCTCAGTCCCAAGTAAGAAAGACAAAAATACAAAGTATAGGTTCAGGGTTCTAAAAAGTGAAATAACAATTCCACAACACCATATGAAACAAATTTAGCATTAAAAGAAATCCCATACCCAGTGGAACACAAGTTATATTTGGTTTGGCAAAATCCTGTGATTTTAACAAAACAGTGAAAATAGGAAACAATCATACTTAACAATATCTAAAGAATCTAGACCACTTGAAATTGTGACACTTGACCAGTATTTGATTTCAAAATACTGTACTGTCCTTCTTGAACTTTGTGATGATAATATGTAAGTTACAGTCATTCTGATTAGTTTTATTTCAAGAAACTGATTTTCTCCACTAAGATATTCATAAATATTAAAAGAAATAAAAAACCAGAGCTGCATGTTAATTTTGGAGATTCCCAACAAGGCGAGATTCATTTTCATTGTATTAAATCAAAACATTTTTGACTTTATCAAGAGCCACAGGTTCCGTGCTATATAATATATATT
>NW_022900926.1:22497347-22505139 GCF_012274545.1 Fukomys damarensis | reverse complement strand
TCTAAAATCTCTGCTCTTAGGTCTTAACTTTCTTTTGTTTGTTTGTTTTTTAAAGTGGTGATTTCTCTTAAGTGATTCAGGAGTTTTGTAGGCTTTTCCAGCCCCGAACATCTGGGTTGGTATGGAATAAAAAAATGAAGACTAAGAGAGTCTTCACTAAGAAAATAGACTCTCTACCTCAAGACTGCAGGCCACTCAGGTACTTTAAAAAATACAATTACAAATGGCACCATCAGGGCCAGGGATGTAGCTCACTGGCACCATGCCTGACTGGCAAGCACAAGATCCTGAGTTCAAGCTTTAGTGGATCATTTACTGACTGAAAATTCACAAGTCAAAGATGATGCATGCCTTTTTTTTATTCAATGATGTATCTCCAGGACACAGCATATGAACACAGTATTTCCTAAGTAACTTGAAATGGATGCATTCTGCAGAACCTAGAAGTTTTTCTTTTCATTAAAAAGTTTGAATTTTGTTTTGTTTTTGCTTGAAGTACTGAAGATGGAACCCAGAAATCACTGAACTACATCCTCGACTTTTGTTATTCTGAGACAGGGTCTCATTAAACTGCCTAGACTGCCCTCAAATTCATAATCCTCAAATTTGTAATCAAACTTGTCTCCCAAGTAGCTGAATAAAGACATGTGCCACAACTGGTTTGGCTTAATTTTTAAATAGACATACAAGAAACTTTAAAATAAGAGGTAAGAAAACATACCCATAATCCTAGTACTCAAAAGACTGACACAAGAGAAATGAGTGAATCTGAGGCTACCCTGGACAACACAGTAAGCTCAAGGCTATCTAGACTACATAGCAAGACCCTGTCTCAAAACAAGGCAAAACAAACAAACAAACAAACAGCATACCTATCAGTCCAAAAAAATTTGGGCTGATGTTGTTTCTC
Source organism: Fukomys damarensis (assembly GCF_012274545.1). Taxonomy (NCBI): domain Eukaryota; kingdom Metazoa; phylum Chordata; class Mammalia; order Rodentia; family Bathyergidae; genus Fukomys; species Fukomys damarensis. The sequence continues at coordinate 22,504,229 of NW_022900926.1, read as the reverse complement.
CTGCCCTCCTATAAAAATATAGTTGAGCAAAAGAAACTAAAGCTATAGCCTGTGCATTTAGACTACCTAGCTCAAATCCAGACTTAAAACACTTTTTTGGTTGTGAGCTTGCACAAATTCCTTAATCTCGCTACGCCTGTTTCAACTGTAAGGGGGGGGGATCTACAGCACCTACTTCAAAGAGCTGTAGAGGACTAAATGAGTTAATACATGTAATTCATGTAATACAGTGCTTGCAATAATAAGGAATTAATTTTAATTACCTTAAAACCAAAGTAGAGAGAAAAAAGTTAAATTATGAAACTCCTCTTGTTTGCATTAGGTAAGATGGGTTAAGTAGCAGGGTCATTTGTCTTGTTTTAAAATGGCTTTGTTATGTTCTGAGTCTTAGTAGAGGTGTTTACAGAAATAGAAGAAGCAGACATACCACCTAGAAGCAGGAGAGATGAAAAGAATCTTTTTCCTAAAGCTAACTTAGAATGTGACTTCATACAAGCCACTCCCCTCAAAAAGCTTCAGACCACAGCACTTTTAATCAATCACTCTATCTCAATCAAGTTAAGTCAAAACTGAAAACTACAAAAATGAATGTTATTTACCTTAGGCTTATGCAGGATCAAGAAGCCAGTGAAGCCTTTAAAATACTGTAAAGTTCTTCCTGAAGAGAATGTTCTGAGAAATTAAACTCTAATTTCAAATTCCTAACAAAGATAAAAAAATACAAGTTTATGTTAAATTGATTACCCACTACTTACATAATATTGTACACTGCAATAAATGAATAAAAGCACTAATGATGCCAGAGAAACAAACTTTTAACCATAAAAATTTGTTTTTTAGGGCTCAGGGGCTCTGAGTCTATCTAGTGAGCACAAGGTCCTGAGTTTAATCCGCAGGATCCCCCACAAAAAAGTTTTTTAATCACAATGAAGCAGTACATCACATAACTGACAGCAAGTTAACATTTTAATTCTGGGCTTGAGAAAAGAAGATATGCTCTCCTCTATTCAGAAAATTCTTAGGTAATTAATAATGCCATTTTACCAAATGAAAACACATAATCTGTAGTAAATGTAAATACTCATAATGCAAGAGTGTATAACAACTAAAATAATGAGTTTAATCCTCTACTTATTCTATGAACACATTGTTTCATAGTTTCATCTAACCCGACATAAGCATGATGTAACAGCTGTAACAGTAACTCTAAATCATATTCCGAATAGTATATTCATACATGCACAGACATGAAACACCTATCTTTTTGAAGGCAACACTCTCCCTATATAATTAACCATTAGTATGTAAGTAAATTTAAATTTGGCTCAAAATGTCAAGCAGTTACCAACACTGAAAGGGTTATTAGCTTTGTAAATATTCATGATTATTCATTATATACAAAGGATGATCTAAAATCGTGAGGAAAGCAAAACTAAAAACTAGAAAATACAAGCTTGATGTATATCCACAAAGAATACATAACAAGCTCAAACAAGAAAAAATACACATTACAACTAAATCCCATGAATTTTACAAAGTAATAATCCAATTTAAAAAATGGAGGCCAGGCATGGTGATGCACACCTACAGTCCCAGTACTTGAGGAGGCTGAGAAAGGAAGAGCACTTCCAATTAAGAGGCCAGTCTGGGCTACACAGTGAGTTCAAGGCTAGGCTGAACTATATATACAGAGGGACCCTGCCAAAAGACAGGAAAGGCAGGCAGGCAGGCGAAAGAAAGCAAGCAGTAATGGGAATACAAAGGAAAAATTAAACTTTAAATTAGTCAATCAAGAATGGTAAGCTCTAAATAACTGTGGACCTACAATTAGGGAGATTACAGAGATCCATGGTTAAAGCTGGGAGTGGTGGCACATGCCTGTAAACCTAGCTTCCTGAAAACTGAGGCAGGAGGATCTCAAGTTCCAGGTCTGTGTTGAATACACAGCAAGACTAGCCTCAAAAAAAAAAAATAAATAATAAAAATAATAATAAGTAAATAAATTTAAAAATAAGAAAGATCCAATGTTCAGACTAGAAAAAAGTTGTAGGAACCTAGTAAGTCACAGCTAATATGTACAAATGCAAAAAGCAGCACAATAAAAAGCCAAGCAGACCTAGATACAAAAATAAAAGGTTTCCTAAAGGACACTCAAGTTTAGTATTTATCAAAACCCCCATGTGGGCAGGAAAAAAGGCTAATCTTCTAAATTACTGTACTGCAAGATATTTTATTCTAACTTAAGTCAATACCACTGATTTCACTCATGAAAGTGGTACAAGGGTCATTTTAGCAAACAGCAACCCCTAAACAATTCCAAAACACCATTTTTTTTTTTTTTTGGTACAGGGGACTGAATTTGGGACCTTGCACTTGCAAGGCAGGCAGTGGCACCACTGAGCTAAACTCTGGGTCCCCAAAAGGCCAATTTTAATTTCTACACATTCAGAGACAATCAACTGCCAAGTCTCTTTACTCCAACTGATAATTTTCTGAAGTTTTAAGAAAGAATACTCTAAAAATAGAAAGCTTACACTGTAGATTGTTGGACCCAGGGCTATATATTCTTATCCAGTCTATAAATACATTCAAGTACACAGTATTATCAAGTACAGTACAGTAGACATTCAAGTTTTTTTTTAAGAGTAAAAGATATAGTTCCATTAATTCCCCTCAAAATGCTCCCCCTCACTTTGAACACACATCCCATCATTCTTGCCACTTTCTGAAGTTAGTTCTCCAAGTCCTTTCATGAATGTCTTTTGTTGCACTATCCTGGGCCGCCTCAATGTACTTAATTCAAAATATTTACCACTTACAGCCATTCTGATTTTGGGGAAGAGTCTAAAATCAGATGGTGCCATATATGGTGAATAAAATAAATGAAGACCCAAAATAATGTTTTTATCAGACAGAAATTGTCCATTATGCTTTGACAGAAATTGCTGTAATGTTTTGAATCAATTCAGGACACTGAGCTAAGTCACAAAACGATACTACTCATGAACTATGCTCAAGAAAGATGCCTGAGAATTCTCTACTCCAATGAGGTCCAATGAGGGGAGGACAGAAAACAACATCAAATAGTGTGACTAAGTATCACAAAATGATGCATTAGCAGGAATGCTAGTAGGTAGACTTACCTAAGGTGGGTCCTTGGGCCCTCTTTAAAGGAGGTAGCAAAAAGTAACATAGCAAAGATCCACAGAGAAGAGCATTCTAGGCAAAAAATACAATACTTTGCAAATTCAGGACAGAAAAAGCAGTAAGAAAGTTGAGGCACTATGATCAAGGCATTGAAAATAAAAGACAATGCAGTTCAAAATCATATCTAGTAAGCCAGGATAGTGAGTCTGGATTCTACTCCAACTAATGGAAAATTCCTAGAGGCTTTTGATTGGTTGGTTGGTTTGAGATAGGGTCTTGCTATGTAGTACTTCTGCCTCAGCCAAGTGCTGGGATTATGGGCATGAGCCACCACACTCAGTTCCTAGAGGTTTGATTAGAAGTCTTATCATCTGACTTAAATTTAAGACAGTTGCTTATACGGATAAAGAACATGGAAAGGAGAGCAAGGAGACAAAGTTAAATCTTGAGGATACTGGGATAAAGTGGTAGAAATGGACAAAAGAAGCAAATCTAAGATCTGGTTTTTTTAGTCAACAAGACTTGCTCATAGATTACTGGGAATATGGAACATCAGAGAATGAAAAACAAAGAAACTTGAGAACTTCTAAAATTTAAGTTTTAGGCTCTTCTTGGAAAAGAGCAAGTTAGGGCAGGGGTGGGAATGACAAAAATGTATTTGCCCTTTAGGGGCCAGTTACAGGGTTTAAACAGTTTATCCAGAATTTGCAATTTCCCGAACTCAACTACTGTGATCTCTTCAATATCCTAATTCAACAGCTAGATGCCACCAAAACCCAAGTATAGAATTCATAATGCCAATTATACTTTCCTTTTATTATAACCAAGATCACTTACTAATACATCCTATTTGTAAGGTAAGATAGGCAATAAACTGCCTCATGAATCTGTATTTATGATTCACCAACCAGTGAGGAAAATAAGATAAAATAAACATATTATTTAATTTTAAAAATAAAGCTCATAAATATCTTAAAAGAGCCTGTATGTAATGGAATATACAATGACCCGGGAGAACACAGGAGACTAAAGAAACTACAGTACCCAAGACGAAACAACACAAAATAAGATTTCTTCCCTCTCCCCTACTGGGGTCGGAATCCAAGGTCCCTCACAATGAGCTACATGCCCATTATGTAGGCTATTGCTCAGCCGCCAAATTGCAGTTTGGGCTCCAACCTGTGATCTTCCTGTCTCAGCCTCGAAGTGCTCCTCAAAATAAATCCATACTATTTCAAATATATTTCAGCCAAATCTTCATTTCAACATACTCAAGGAGTCTAGACCAAAGATTCCTATTAATCAGTTATTCACATCTTTCAAGATCCTAAAAATACTCAGTGATCATCCCTCCAGTATACTAGCTTCAAATTGGGGCTCACCTTACACCTGGCTACTGAACAGTAGACAAGTTACTTAATCTCAGCTTCCACTTCCGCAGGTATATTTTTAGGTTTCACGAAATGAGGAATGTAAAAAAGCTACTGCTTGGCACATGGTACACACTACTCAAGCAGTAACTATCATGTCTACTGAACACTGTTAAAGTCTTTCTGCAAGCTATCCATTAAATTTTACTTCAAATAATTCTTGTAAGATTAGTCTTTACAGTAACTGCATCAATCAGCATTATGTAAGTCTTTACAGAAATGCTTACTAAGATCTTTAGAATTTTAGCCAGGTATAGCAATAATTCCAGCACTAAACAGGCTGAGGCAGGAGGATCACTGTGAGTTCGAGACCAGCCTGGGCTTCACAGTGAGTTCCAGGTCAGTCTCAACTACACAGGGAGACCCTGTCTCAAAAAACCAAAAGAAAAAAAAAAATTAAATGATTTCAACTGAAGTAATACTAATGGTAAATAATGAATCCACAACTATGCCTTCAGCATTTACTACCCAGAAATAGGATGCTCTTCTTTATTCTCTTATCTACTCATCTGCTAAATAACAAAACACCGAAAATTACACTCCAGAATTCAGCTGTTCAACTGATGGTTTCAAATGTAGTTTCAGGGAATTTCCAATTCAAAGATCTATGTGGAAGTAAAAAAACTACATAAAATGCACAAGACTTCTTTCATCTATTACAGCTCATTGCCCATATAAATTGTTTAATACATCCAAGTAGCTACGAGCCTATTACTGAGTTTTGTTTTGTTTTTTTTACTACAGCCATGTCCTAAAACACTGTTCTTCAAAATCCATCCAGTTCTAACCAAACTGCCTCTTAGCTCTCTAATTACCTAAATTAAGCAGGACTCCAGGGTATACCTCAAACAAAAGTCTTAAAAAAAGACCTACCACTAGACAAGCTTTATGTTTACTACCATGAGCTATTTAAGACACATAATCCTTCCATCAAATTACCCTGAACTGGTTATATGCCAAAAGGCATATAAACTTGTAAAGCAGTTTTTCCAATGTAAAGTTCTTTACTTTCTAAATAGTAACCTAATCTTTGCAATTAAAAGTCCATCTGGAGGCTGGGGATTTAACTCAGTGGTACCACCGCCTGGCTCACAAGGGCAAGGTCCTGAGTTCAATACCCGGTACAATAAATAAATTAATTTTTTAAAAAGTCGAACTGGAATGAGAACTCTAGCCAAGAAAAAATAATTCATCTTTTTCATATAAAAATATTTTACAGACTGTGATAACTGACTACAAGTCTTAAGTAGCTAATCATTTTTTCATCCGTTTTAGCCACATCTGCCTTCAATTTAATTTTTCAACTCTGAAACACTAAAAAGAATGTTTTTTTAAAGTAGCAGTAACCAGGCCAGAGATTTAGCTCAGTGATTTCGCCGCCTGCCTCGCAAGCGCAAGGCTCCCGGGTTCGATTCCCTGTACCAAAATAATAAAGAAGTAGCTGCCAATATTGCTGCTTGACCCTAACGAGATACAATTTAAAAGTGAGGGGGCCATCGCCGGTGATCCCGTTGCAATTAAAGAGACCGTTTTAAAATTATTTAAAAATAAAAATGGCAAAGCGGTTCAGAGACCCTGGGTTCAATCTCCGCAGGGAGGGGCCAACCTATGGGTTTAAATTGAGAACTAAAAGTATAACCTCAACTCACCACTCCCACCCATTTGCCCTACTAGCCTGTACACCCATCTTGGCTGGAACTTTTCTGACCCGACGTAACTGAGTCACTTGCAGAAAGGACACAGCTTCGCTCGCACTACTACAAGACTGCTCTTTCGGGCAGTCTTTCGGGCAGGGCCGGATCGCCACCCCAGTAAACAGTACTAGGGACTGACTGCTAAAGTAGAGAATTCAAGTTCGTTTCACAACAAAGGGGTTTCCAGGGGGACGGAAATGCTGAGCTCCGAGAAAACTTTCACACAACATAAAGGGTGGAGTCAGCTACAAAGGACTACGGGAATCTCAATCTGAGTAACAAAAATGAGGCCTAAACCTTTAGATAGCGTGCAGATGCAGAAAAGAATTTAAGGACGAAGAAAAAGGGAGTCAACACCTACCCACTGCACTTTGTTGCAGGTGAGTGAGTTTATCAAAACCCCAAAGGTTGGGAAAGAAGATACCTCAGCAAGGCAAGAGAGGCGGATATGAGGTACTTCACCAGCCTGGGGGAGGAGGGGAACGCATGCGCACAGCGTACAGTCGGGAGCGCGCTGGGGTCCGCGCCGAAAAATGGGGGAAGGGCGGACCAAAGAGTCTGCGCAAGCGCAAGAGGAGGCGGCGCGGTCCCCGGCTCTCAAGACAGGCTCG
>NW_022900926.1:22483125-22497273 GCF_012274545.1 Fukomys damarensis | reverse complement strand
AGGCGCGGCCGGCACCCCCGCGCCCGCGCGCGCGCGCCGTTCGCACTTCTCGCCCCATCCCCCACCTTCTCGGTCCGTGGTGCCTCGGAAAGCTGACAAAAGCTGAAAGGAAAACGCACAAATAACGGCGCGACGCCACCCGGGTTCTCCTATCACCGCCGACCCGTCAACAATATTCACTAGTTCTCATTAGTCACGGTCCTTTGAGTAACTTGAATGAAGCGCGAGTCCTACCTGACAAGACGAACCACGGTTCCCGAGATTTAGCTCCGTCGTAACTACACAGCGGCCATTTCCCGACTCAAGAACGAGAGGAATACCATAGAGGTAGCTTCGCCTCGCTAGCTCGCTCCGTCACTTCCGGCTCGGGGCGTGGCCTCGGGTACCGCTAAATAGCTTGGTAGGCCCCGCCCACTCTTCCTCCCTAGACCGAGTCGCCCGCTCAACTAAAATGTTGCCTGAGGCTTTCTGGGAAGTCGCGTGGCTGATCTCGCGCGAAAAGCTGCGTCTCCTCCCTCCAACCGGTAACTGCCGCCTCCGCCCGGCTGGCGGCTGACTGAAGGGGGAGGGGCGGCCTTACCGTGCAGTGAGGTCGCTGGTCTCGCCTGTGGGCTTCGTTGGCGTAACTAACTTGTGAAGGGATTCAATCTAGACCTTACTATCGCCCGCTTTTTGCAGCAGTCTGGCCCACTCCTTTTGTGGGACGAACTCTGACCAGGCCAGAAACAAAAAGACCCATATGCCAGAAAAGACCGGAAATCCAGAGGCCGCCGCAGACGAAGCCGCGCGTCTCCCTCCCGGAAGCGCTGCGTTTCCTTGGGACTCCTAGGTGGAGCGCCAGTCTTCCCTGGCGGTTAAATGTGAACGCACTTAGTCGAAAATGGCCACTTTCTCCCTCTGCCGACTGGCGTCTGATAAAAGTGAGATTTCACCCTCAGTGGTGGGAAGCTGGTTGGGCCGCCTCGATAGCTGGGGTCGTACGATGCTTCTTGCGATGTTGCTGAAGCATTTTTTTCTACTTCTCGCTTTAGAGAGGTTGGCAAAGACATTTTTAAAAAGTTACCTGGCCGGGGGTTTAGCTCAGTGGTTCTGTGTGCCTTGCAAGCACAAGGTCCTGAGTTCAATCACCGATACCAAAACAATGTTGAGTAAATATGTTAAAAGGAAAATTGGTGTTCCTATTCAAATATGCTAATCTGTAAATATGGGCTAACAATGTTAATACATTTATTGAAAATACACCACAGGTTGGGGATTTAGCTCAGTGGTGCCGCTGCCTGCCTCACAAGAGCAAGGTCGCAAGTTCAATCCCCGTCCCCTCCCCCAAAAATTCAAAATATACCAACATGTGACTGGGATAGGATATTAAGCCTTCCTTTGCAATTCTAAATATGTTGAAAGTGGAGTCATACTTCCCCCTATACAACACAAACACACACAGTCTTGCTCCAGGCTGGTCTTGAACACGAAATCCTTCAACCTTAGTCGCATCTCCTGTCTTGCCCCCACATTTCTTTAAAAAATCCTTTTTTTTTTTTTCTTTTGGTTTTTTGAGACAGGGTTTCACTATGTAGTTGAGACTGACCTGGAACTCACTATGTAGCCCAGGCTGGTCTCGAACTCACAGGGATCCTCCTGCTTTAGCCTCCTGAGTGCTGGGATTACAGGCGTGCGCCACCACGCCCAGCTAAGAATCTTGATTGTAGTAAAATATGCATTGATTCTTTGAGCTAACTAATGTCCTCCTAGTAAATGTCTGGATAAGTCAGTTTCTGTTGTTTGCGAACAAGAACCCTGAACAACATGTCAGTTTTTAGTAGAAGCAGGTCTTACTTATGGGGGACAATTTTCAAAACAACCTGACTTTTTTCAATTGTATACTACTAATGAAACAAATGGCTCCTCTTGCCTAATCTATTTCATTTCCTGCTGGTGACCACAAGTTGAGTTTTTTTCCCCTTTTTTATCCCCTTTCACCTGATTAGGATGTCGAGGGTTTTGTTCTGTTGTGTTTTAATGGGGTCTTTTAGCACGCGCGCGCGCGCGCGCGCGTGTGTGTGTGTGTGTGTGTGTGTGTGTTCTTGCTGGGAATAGGACAGATATCCTCACATATGCTCTACCATATGGTGTACATTAATTCCTGAATGTAGTTTTTCATTTTTCAATATTTAAAATTATCAATAAAACTATTCATGCCAGGCGTGGTAGTGCATGTCTGTAATCCTAGCACTCTGGGAGGCTGAGGCAGGAGAATTGCAAGTTTGACCCCAGCCTGGGCAATTTAGCTGCTTAAGATCCTGTCTCAAAAAAAGGGTTGGGGATGTAGCTCTGTATGAAGGCCTTAGGTTCAATCCCAGTACAACACAAAAATTATTTATTCATGAATTACATATTATAATGTTATTCCTTAGTTTTCATCTCTTCATTTGAAAAAATAAAATCAACAGTGATTGTTAGGGCTGGGGTATAGTTCATTGGTAGAGCATGTGCTTAGTATGTATGAGGTTGGTGCTTCAATCCCCAGCATACGTGAAGGGTTAACCATTATTCCTATTTTTTTCAAAGGTGTGCATCTTTCTCACAGATCAACACAACAAATGGAACATGAAATTATTTCAAGTTTTTCATAAGAAATCTTTTCCCAGTAATTATGCCCACTTACTATTATAACTACTAAAGAAGAGAGAGGAAAGTTTCCTAAAATGAGATAATGGGAATTATGATTGAATTCCACAACAAAGATCATTTCTTCCTTAAAAGAGGTTTTAAAAGAATATCTCCCTCTTTAAAATGGTCACCTGGTTGCCAGTAAATATTTGTCTGTTCCCTAAGAACCCCAAAGCTCAGTTCTCCCAAGACAGTCTTAATAATTTTTATCTCAGAAGCAGAGGAGAAAATCCACTTAAGCAAAGTACTGAACAAATATCCGAGAGTAATGAACTGCAGGGCCTCATAGGGAGACTAGAGGAATGCAGTAACCTTTTGCTGTCCAGTGCTCTAGGGATGATGAATTATTTACTTTACAATAACCATTGATATTGACCAGTCCTCATATGGGTGGATTTTTTTGTCAAAGGGATACAAGATTAACCTCTTGAGAATGAACTTATCTTAAAATAGACACTGAGTCTCATTACAAACTTGAGACAAAATCTGTGGGTATGGGCATGCCCACTAAAGTTTGAGAACCACTGATTTATTAAATAGCTATAATCTAGCTATTATAGGACTACAAAACAAGATATCCTTTCTGTTAGTCTGTTGGAACTCACAATGTAGCAGAGATAAGGTGTAAATGACACTGTTCTAAAGGGCAGAAAGATAAAACAACTGTAAACAGACATGGTATTTACAAAGTCTGGTATAAATAAGTATTAGAAAATAAAAGAGGAAAATTTGCTGTAGAGAGTGTTTCTTTAGGGAACGTCCTTGGGAAGATATGAAATTTAGGTGAAGACCTGAAAGATAAAGATCACTTTGCTTATATGAATTAACTGGATAAATTTTGATGTTCTTATAATTAGGGAGATTGGAGAGAGTAGTAGGGAAGAAAAGAATGGAACAAGTTTGGGAAAAGGAAAGAAAGAATCACATTTTGAACCTGTTAGATTTGATATGTGTGTGAAACTTCTAGGTAGAAAGGTAAGGTATGAAGTTGAATGAGTACATGTATAGGTCAGAGGAAAGTTCTTGCATGGAGATAAAGCATGATTTCTAAAATCCTAGGGTGAAAAATAGAGCAGGCCAAGAGAAGATAACCAAGGCCTGAACCCTAAAAAATTCCAACATTTAGAGACTTGTTAAAAGATAAAGAGGAATCTGAAAAGAACAGCCATTAGGGGACTAAAGAAATTGAATGCATTGGTTTTTCTATTGCTGTATTACACCAAAATTTAGCAGTGTAAAACAGCATTTATTATCTCAGTTTCTATGGGCCAGGAATATCAAAGTAATTATGTGGGTGGTTCTGGTTTTGAGTCTTGTGAACTTGTGATCAAGCTGTGAGTTGACATTGCAATCATCTGAAGTCTGTAAGATTCACTCCAAGGTCACTCCTACAGTTGTTGGCAGGCCTTAGTTCCTCACTGGGAGACAGTTAAATTCCTCACCACGTGACCTCTCTGTGGGATGCCTGAGTGTCCCCATGACATGGTAAATTGCTTCTCTCACAGTGAATGTTGAAGAACATGAAAGGAAGCAGAAGACAAAACAACATATCTTTGCTTCTGCTGTATTACTGGTCACACACTCCTGTAATACAAGCTGCTTGGGAGGTTGACTCAGGAGAGTTGCAAGTTTGAGGCCAACCTAGGCAAGTTAGGGAGACCATATCTTAAAAAATAAAAAGAGCTGGGGATGTAGTGCCGTAATAGAACATCCCTCGGTTCGCAGTCACCAGTTCTCCCTCCCCCACCAATGGAGAAAGTTAAGACGATAGTAATAAGATAGTAATTTTTTGAGGGGTGGGTACCGGGGATTGAACTCTGGTCCTTGCACTTGCAAGGCAGGCCACCAAACTGCTGAGCTAAATCCCCAGCCCAGTAAGATAGTAATTAATTGGCAAATGTTCACAGTGTTGGCGAAGGTAGTAACCAATAGACTCCAAAATATATGGTGGCTCACAGTCTAAAGCAGTTCTTTCAGGATGGTAAATATTTCTTCTATGCAGTGACTCAGTGATCTAAGTCATCTTATAGCTCCCTCTTCTTTTTTTTTCACACACATAACCTCCTTTATTAATATACAAACAGAGCAAAGCTCTGACTTGAACTTTGTAGCCAATTAACTGAAACACTCAACATCTCAGGGACCAAACTGAAAGGCTCTCCTTGTTGCTGTGGAGAGAATAAGAGGAAGGCAGGAGTACGCCATTACTCATCAGAGAAGGCCCGGCAGAATGCCTCTGCATCAACTCTGTCTTGTAGCTCTCCTCTTTGTTCTTACTCTCTTCCAATATCTTCCATGATTTGTTCCAGGTTCAGGTCACTGGAAGCTTCTTCATCTCCAGGTGACCTGCACTTCCTGCCTCCTGAATTAGTGGCTACCAGGTTTTAGACCTTCCTTTCTCCACCAAGGAACAGGCCCCATAATGCACTGGTCAGGCCCTCTGGCACCATTTTAACTTCTTTTCCCTCAGACTATTGCTGAGGCCTTGCTTTGAGGAATCTGGAATTTTTTCCTGGGTCCTGGCTGGTCCAGATTTGGATTATCTGGCCCATCTTTCCTTCCCATTATGAGTATATGGATGCTAGAGATTCACTGTCCAAAAATCTCTTTGTTGTCTTCTTTTTCGGGATCCTGTTTTTTCCATCTGCCATGTGTCTTGGCTTGTGTTTTCTGGTTTATATCATTGCTGACTTTGGATCAGGCAAGTTTGGTCTTTTCTCTCTAAGACCTCTTCTTCCTCTTTCTCCATGTAGGATTCAGGGCTATTAGCCCCAGGCAATGTTAAGTCTTTTCTTTTCCCCCTGCCGTCAGATCCACAGTATTGGCTCCAGAAACCAAACAAGTTATCTGCTCCTGAATGCTAGTTTGCTGTGCTTGTGAGCAGTCATTATATGAGCAGTTCTTGGCTGTGGTCCTTGTCCCTTACTTTTTCATTCCTTTTAGATTCAAGAGCAACTCCTAGAAGTTCTTTAGCATGTTGTCCGGGACCCAAACATGAGAAGCTGTTTCTCAAAAGCAATGTCACATGATACTCATGCAGCAGAGAACCAACATGAGAAGCAAAAGTAATATATTCTCCTAGATCAGGATCAGATACTTTCATGCCTGCCATCAGGGATAACAATGTTGCTTGGCACAAACGATTGATCCTGGGGCGTAGGAGGCATATGCCACTTCACTCTCCTGCCCTTTCCAGGTCTCCTCAGGAATATCATAGCAATCAAATCCAAGCCTGTATTCTGGTCACAGGATCAATATCTGGAAGAACTGAGAGATCAATGTTCCCATGAAGCTGTCTCCATTAATCAGTATTTAAAGAGGAACAATGGACCCAGAGTAGACATTGACCAAAACCACTTTACTCATCTGAGAATGACCCTGAATTTTTTTTTTTTTTTTTTTTTTTTTTGCTTGGTCTTTCTGTATATACTGTGTCCACCTTGGATTTTTCTGTACTTTTTCATCCTGAGCGTCCTTCTTTCTTTTGCTTAAAGAGAGGCTATTATATTTCTTCTCAAAAGGTGCAAGAATTGCCTGGCCTCGGGCCAGGGATTTAGCTCAGTGGTGCCACCCCTGCCTTACAAGCTTAAGGTCCAAAGTTTGATACCCAACACCAAAAGAAAGAATTGCCTGGCCTGTGTAAGACCTAAAGTCTCACTTCCACTCCACGGAGTGTGAACAGCCCAAAAAGGCCTCCACAATGCTGGGCCCAACACCCAGCGAGGCTCCGGGAGCTCGACGGAGAACGAGAAACCCAGGAAGGAACACACCAGGCTAGATGGTAAAGAGACCTTTATTAGTCTGGCCAGACGGCACTCCCGGAGCCAGGTGGCTCAGAGAGGCACCTAGCTCAGGGGCCGAGGTCCTCTTATAGGGAGTAAAAGGAGGGGGTTAACATTTTGGGCTCACAGACAGGGGACAAAGGTCTGCTGACTTGAGCTGGTGGTCAGCAGTCACATATTGATGAGTAACAGGTACCACCTATAGGATGTCTCAAAGGTCACCAAGACACTCCGGATGAGCAAACAGTTTGTCAATTAGCTTGGGCTCTATGTCTGGAGTCTCTAATTTACAAGTAGATTCAGATCCGGACTCCAAACAATACAAGAGTGATCTACATTCTTAGGCCAGGGCTGGAACAGAGGTCGGGGCTGTGGCTACAATGGGAGGGGTTCAGGACACTGTCTCCTAGGCCCTTTGCCATTTAGCAAGTGTTTGTAATTTAGGTCCCACACCTGGCATATGCCTTTATCTCAGAGTCAACTTCATCTTCTAGAGAAACTGAAATCTCTTGAGTGTGAGGTAGCTTTACCCTTTTGGGATTGGCATTATTATCAGCAGAAGAAGTGATTACTAGTTTTTTGATTGTGTATGTAATAAGGGCTTTGAAAAGACATCTCTACAAAATTAAGGCCAAAAACTCCTTAAGAGACTTGCATAGCAGAGTCTCAAATCCTGCACTGGTAAGAATTAATTTTTCCTGTCTATTCTTCTCTACTGGATTATTCTCTTGAGATTTTCTTCGCTCTCTCTCTCTCTCTCAGCTAAAACTTGGAGCACTCTCTGTGGTTCCTTTCTCCTCCTTCTTCTCTAATCTGGCCTTTGGTAAGGCCTGCCTTGGACATTAATCCCCAGGGTCTCCTTAGGTGAGTCAGAGCCACAAGATATCTTGCTAAGCAATTTTTGTGAAAGTGAGTCAAAAGTTTTCTTTGGTGCCTTTCCAAATCTTTATTCTGTAATGTTGTCATCACTCAGCTCAGAAACAACGTTTTCTTTGCCTTTGATTAATACTGAAGAGAAATTCAGGAACTCGCTTTCTGATCATTCATGTTGCTGCTCCCTTTGTTTCAGATGAATATCTTTCTTCCACAAAAATAAATATTGAAAGCTGGTTCATAGACAATGAAAAAAATACACACGTGCACACACGCGCGTGCACACACACACACACACACACAGAATCACCAACTAGATTCTGTGTTGGGGAATCTAAACCCAGAATTAATATTTAAGGTTCTAATTTATTTTCTCACTTTAGATAAAAACAATACAGAGAGGGAAGGAAGGAGAGAAAAGGCAGGGAAAAGAAAAAGAGGAAGAGAGAGAGTGAGATCCCTCTTCTCAGAGTCCATTGACAGAATTCAGGCAACTTCCAAGGGGTCTATGGATAGAATTCAGGGAGGTTACTATATTTGAATGGGAAAAAGTACATCCTTAACTTTGCATACTTAGTTCTCTCATTTATATTCTTTCTCTGTCTCTCTCTCCCTCTGACTTCCTCTCCCCCACCGCCTCCTTTTGCAGTTCTGATGATCAAACCCAATCCCTATTTCTTTCAAGCTAGGCAAGCATTCTACCACTGAGCTACATCTTTAGCCCTATACCTGTTAATGTTGAGCTAAAATATATTATGTTGTTTAATTATGCTGCAGGCAAAACCACAGATATATTAGCAGTACTTGTGACTTGTAACAAATAGAAATCACATTTTAAAAATATATCATTACTATTTTACAGATGTCTCAAAGATTAATTTACACTTATCCTTTCAAAATTATAGTAGGTATTAGATCTGCTTCTTGATCCTGTATTTTAATATATTCATATAAACACATTGTATAGTAGGGCAACCTTTAGGATAGTTCCCTGTAACTGGAGACCTCTGCAGTAGGTTCCAGTCTCCTGCATAGTGTATGATGCAGGGTTGAAGAAAGACTCAAAGATAAAATTAAAGGGCCAGGGATTTAGCTCAGTGGTTCGGTGGCCTGCCTTGCAAGCGCAAGGACCTGAGTTCACATCCCCAGTACCAAAAAAGAAAAAGATAAAATTAAAGAAAAAAGTAGGGAGCCAGGATGGCCAGTGCTGCTCAACCAGTAAAGACCCTGGTCAGTCCAAGAGACTCATTTTTATTGGTAATCAAATTGGTGTAAAAGGGGGAACTACATGCAAGGATGTGCAGTTGTGCAGTTGCTATGGATGCTAATGCAAGTAAGGCTTGTAAAGGAAAAGACAAGGCATTCTTGAATTAGGAACAGAACAGACAAAGTGTGGGGTTGTAATTACAACCTTGTCCTTCTAGTTAAGAAAGTTTTAGTCGTGGGAATGGAATTTGGGTACAAGTTTCTCTGACCTCAGCTACTATGTTATCTCGTGTTGAGCCCCACAGCTTCACAGGCCATTTCTCTGGTCTCTGCTGTGGCATTAACGGGAAGGTCACACTAACCTGCATGCTACCACAGTGCTTATGAGGTGATTCTATAAGTCACATAAGCTTCTATAAGTCTATAAGTCAGTTTCACTTCTTAAAAATGAGCCAATTGAGGGGTTAACTCTTTACAGCCTATACTGCTTACAGCCTGCTTTGGTTGTAATCAATAGGGCAGTCCCCCGTACTCTGTGATCCAAACTTCCTGTACCCTTGTGATTTTCTCTCCAGTGTATAGAATATGGTAGAAATGATGTCATTTATGAGATTACATTATAAAATCTGGTGGATTCTGCACCCTCTTGTTGAGCACTTGATCTGGGGAAAGTCGGCTGCCATGTCATAACACCATTCTGTGGATAGATCAGTGTGACAAATAATTGAAGCCTGCTGATAGCCATTTGAGTGAGCCGAATTGCATATTCAGTTGGCACCTTGATTGTAGCCTTGTGAGAGATCATAACCCAGAACCACACAGGTAAGCTGTGACCAGATATCTGACCCACAGAAACATGAGGTAATAAATATTGCCAGGTGTGGTAGTACATGCCTGTAACTACTCAGGGAGTTCAAGTCCAACCTGCACTTCATAGTGAGTCCCATCTCAAAAAAAAAAGGTTACTTTAAGCCATTAAGTTTTATGGGGCAGCAGAGAACTAATATGGACATATATTATCATTACCACATTCTAAATATTTTCATAATTCATTACAATTTTTCCTTAATAATTCTAATACTTTATTTTATATATTGTAAATACTCCTGGGGTGGAACCCAGAGGTTTCTTCCGCGTGCTAAAGAATCCATGGCACAAACTGGGCCTGGTACATACACTTGAAATTCCAGCTACTCAAGAGGCTAAGGAAGATCACAAGTTTGAGGCCTGCCTAGGCAACATGGTGAGACTTTGTCTCAAAGATAAAAAGGTCTGGGGATGTTGCTCAGTGGTAGAGTACTTGCTTTGAATGTGTGAGGCCATGGGTTTGATCTTTAGACTAAACACCAACAAAGAACTCATGATTGTGACCATTAACCATGATATGTCAACTTCAGTGGGTTAAGAAATGCCTAGCAGCTTAGTAAAGCACAGGTCTAGGTTTGTCTGTATGATTAACAGGTAGGCCAGCAAACTGAGGGGGAAAGACCCACCCTAAATGTGGGTGGCACCAACCAATAGAATTGTAGCCTGGGGCCTCCCTGAGCTGCTTGGCCCCGGGAGGGCCGTCTGGTCAGACTAGTAAAGGTCTGTTCCCTTTCCAACGTGTCCGGTGTGTTCCTTCCTGGGTGAATCTTGTGGCAATTGAGCTCTTCAGAGCGGTAAAGTCGAGCTCTTCGGAGTGGTAGAATCGAGCTCTTCAGAGTGGTAAGGCCCTTGGTCTTACATTTTGAAAGTCCTCAGTGGCTGTTGAGCTCCTTGGAGTGGTAGTAAGGCCTTAGGCTTTACATTTTGGAGGCCCCAGTGAGATCCCCAGGTGGGAACCCCCGGTCCAGCTGAGACTCTGTAGCAGGATCCAGCAGGAGATTCTCAGGCACAGACTTTGGAAAACCTCTGGAGAAAGAGATAAAGAAAGATATACAACACCAGAAGGCCTAAGTATGTAGAGAAGTCATCCAGATCTTCAGAAAGACCCGCTGCCTGAGGTTGATTTCGTCCTGTTCAAGTATGGGAGCAGCTTCATGGAAAATGGGGAGACAACGCACTCAAAGCCCTGCTCTCACCACACCGGAAGCTGGTGAGTCTACGCACAGCTGAAGAATGAGAACTACAATCTAGATATGGACTCATATTGTGTCAAACTGGTATGAGCTATTATGCTTCTAAATTAAGAATTTATGAGCCTACAGATGATAAAAATATGTGACTTTCATGTGCCCTGGGGATCCTAATACCCAACTTGTCTAAGAGATGTCTTTACAAATTGCTATGACCCCTTAGCTAAAATTTAAGTAAAATGATGACTCAAGGATTTGATTCTACCTAAAATCAGTGGGGATTGTAAGACCTAACTGAACTAAAGTGAGTCCATGTTGGATGAGTAATAGCCCCAGAGGCTGTTGTGTACCACTCCCCTACCTTTGCTTAGGAATGTAAGACTGCAGAACTTTGTAATCTAAATTCTAGTCTCAACTGTGATTAATGTGAATTAACAGGTGAACATTTAGTAGTTCTGGGTAAATAGATAAAGATTGTTTCACTCTTTGTCTTCCCAGAAGGAATGTTTTGAAAACCTTGGGACATTCTGTAAGCATCTTGAGTAGACCCCCATCCTGCCTATCCCCTTATGAAAAGGACCTCAGCCCCTGAGCTGGCGCTTCCCTGAGCTGCTTGGCTCTGGGAGTGCCGTCTGGCCAGACTAGTAAAGGTCTGTTCCCTTTCAAAAAAACAGAAAAAAGAAAAAAAGGATTGTAGCCTGGATGGAATAAAAGAGGGAAAAAAGAAGGAACTGTGCCCATTTCTGAAGAACTTCAGTCTTCCTGGGAGGATCCATTCTTTCTTGCTATCACTTTTGGACATTGGTCTCTAGGTCTCTGGCTCATACCAGTGACACTCCCGTGAACTTCCAGGCCTCTGATACTGCACTAGTGCCGCATCTGTGATCCCTCTTGCTCTGCAGCTGTCATCTTCATGGCTGAGCAGGTGTTGTATTCTCTTGCCTCTGATCCTGCAGCCCACCATTATGGACTCTCCTGCCTCTGATCCTGTAAGCTATCTCATAAATCCCTTTGTATAATCATACATAAATATTCTATTGATTCTGTTCCTCTAGAAAACCCTAATTTAATGTGGAAAGGAGATTAACCTGATGTTGGCCTCATACAGCCTTGTGCTAGCTGACAAAAGGAGAAAAGAACATAGAAGAGACAAACCTGCTTCTTACATGTTTGGCCCAGAAGTGGCAGATTTTCCAGCCACATTTTATTGGTATGATCCAGTAATCTAGACACATCAATGCAACAGGAACTAAGAAATGTAGTTCCATTGCTCTCTATAAGGGGTGGGTGTATTTTCATGGATAGTTCCAGAGGAAATGCCTAAAATATTGAGGAAAAGCAATGAAAATAATAAAGCCCATGTGAAATATAAACAGAGTCAAATGATAGAAGCAGATGGTGATAAAATTTTTGTGAAGTGATTTTTTTTTTCTGAGTGATAAGACATGTGCAGATATCTAAGGATATGGAGAACTGATTGTGTCCAGCATCTAGATCAGAAACTCAAATCAGAAACCTGTCATGGTAGTGCGTACCTGGAATCCCAGCTACTCAGGAAACTGAAGCAGGAAGATAAGAACTTTGAGGCCAGCCCATGCAATTTAGCAAGACCCTGTCTCAAAAAAAAAAAAAAAAAAAAAAAAAAAAAAAATTTTTTTTAAAAAAAAAAAAAAGAATTCTTATTTAATCCCCCTTGAGAATAACTTTGTGAGATTATTTTCCTGAAACTAATGAATGAAGAATAGAATAGGATCACTGATTTTTTTTGCTTCATCCAATAAATAATTTGCTGAAGTTCTACTATGTAATAGGGATTACACTGTAGATATCAGAGAAAATGATAGTGCCAAAAAATGTGACAAGACTCTTGCAATGAACTGAAGATTTGTGTCTTACCCCCTAAACTCATATGTTGAAACCCTAGCCCCCAATATTATGGTATTAAGGTAGGGTCTCTGAGAGGTAATTAGGTCTTGAAGGTACAGCACTCATGAATGGTGTTAGTGCCCTTATAAGACAATCCCAGAGAGCAAGTTAGCTCTCTTTCCTTCACGTGAGAAAACAACCAGAAGCTAGCAGTCTGCAATCCAGAAGAAAATACTCACCACATATTGATTATGCTGGCACCATAATCTGAGGCATCTAGGCTCCAGAACTGTAAGGAATACATTTCTTTTTGTGTGTAAGCCACACAGTCTGTAGCCTTTGTCCCATCAGCACAAATGATAATATTCCCTGTTCCCCACAGATCTTAAAATGAGGGAAATGGCTCAGCTAAGAAAATCTATGCAGCCTTCTTTACTATGAATTGTGATTTATATAACCACAGGGTGCTAAAAGCAACATGCTAGCTGCAAAATAATTCACAAGTACTTTTTTAGTACAACATGCCTTGGGCTAAAAAGATGGAATTAAATTTGAATGTCAGAGCTGGGTGTGCTGGTTCATGCCTGTAATACCAGCACTTGGGAGGCTGAATCAAGAGGATTGCTGCCAGTCTGGGTTACACAGTGAGCTCAAGACCAGTCTGGAGTACATAGTGAGACCCTGTCTCAAAAAAAAAAAAAAAGAATGTCAGTCTCTAGTTGTTAAGGATTCTTATGGGGATCATTTATTATGCCTTCTAGCATGCCTGAGTCCACAAAGTAAAGCTGAACTCAAAAATTCACAAAAAGCTTTCACGAAGGAAGATCCTAGTCCTCAGTTGATGGGAGAATGATAAGAAGGAATTCTTGGAAGTCTACTGAAAGGGTCTTACAGATACCGTGTCGTGTAAAAATAATAGTTATTCTCTGCTCTCAGTGTTTAGAGGCCATTTGATAACTAAGGATTCCTGCATTTGATAACTAAAGATTCCTGGAGCAAAATCAAGACTCAGGTAATTTGGGCTCCAGATAATTCACCAGGTGTCTTTTGAGAAAAGCAAACCTGCTCTTCCCTGGACTGTGGCAGCCCCACCGTCAGACATGCGATTTGGCAAGCAGGAGACCAGAGTGCAAACTGGATAGCATCTCTATTTGAGCCCTAAGACACACGTTCTAGTATCACAGAGGTCTTGCAAGAAGTTCCTTGCCACGGCAAACCCACTTCACCCTTCCTTCTGAACACCTTATATTTTGTTACTCTTCCCTCAGCAACTTGGAATTTCTGACACCTTTGTGGTTCCCCCTACTTAGCTGACAAGGTCGTACAAGGATTATATTCAGTTTCATAGTATTGTATATTCATTCTTCATTCCACAAATGTTTATTAATTAATTGTTAATTTGATACCTTTGAAGAAATTAATGTTGGAGTATTATACATTTATGAAAGAAGGAAATTATTTCATCTAAACTCAGGGTCATTTCACATAACTTCTACAATCTTTATTTCATTGAAATGTCACTCTTTTCATTGTATATCAGAAAAAATAAAGGATTAATTAATTTTTCTAGTTCTATTTAAAGAAACATGTTGGGCTGGGAATTTAATTCAGTGGTTCAGGAGCCTGACTTGCAAGTTCAAGGACCCGAGTTCGATCCCCAGTACCAAAAAAAAAAAAAAAAAAAAAAAAAAAAAAAA
>NW_022900926.1:22430943-22482523 GCF_012274545.1 Fukomys damarensis | reverse complement strand
TTTTTTTTTTTTTTTTCCCGGTACTGGGAATCAAATTTAGGACCTTATACCTATGAGTCAAGCATGGTGTCACTGAGCTAAATCCTTGGCCAAGAAAAATCTTAAAGACCATTTCAAGAACTGGTCTTCTAAAGGATCTGATTGACTGTTAGGAAAGAAAAAAATGCTGGTAGCTTCCCAGTTGACAGAATCTCAGTATTTTGCTTCTGTGAAGGGTATTCCATACCCTCTCTTCAATAAGCAGTTTGGAACAGTGCTTTTCAAGCCTTGTGTCTTGACCCATTTGATGGTGAGTTACATCTAATTGCGCAGTATTTTAGTTACTTTCTTATCACCCAACACCAACAAATTAAAAGAGAAGAGGTTAATTTTGGCTCACAGTTTGTAGAGGTATCAGTCCATAGGCAGCTGTCTTCACAGGGGAAAGCTATTCAGGATGGCAAGGCAGACAAGAAGTAGAGAGGTCAAAGGAGAAGCCAGGGAGGAAAATAAGTCCTTCTAGGCCATGCCCCAAGTGACCCACCTTCTCTGATCAGATCTCACGTTCTAATAGCAAGTGAGCTATAAGGCTCTATAAACCAATTACTGTTCACAATCCCTCCCAATGAGCACTCAAGGCTCTTAGGGGACGTTTATTATAACATTCTGCCCCTGGCTCCCAAAAGACCCAAATATTTCCTCTGCCAAGTGCATTTAGTCCACCTATAAGAGTTGCCAAATGCTAACAGTTGCAGCATTACAGAAAAGTCCAAGTCCAAAGTCTCTTTCCTCTAAGACTCAAAGCAAACTCTTAGCTGTGAGGCTCTGTAAAAGTCAAAACTAAAGCTAAACACCGCTGAGATAGCAGAGATAAACCCAATAGCAGAGATAAACAGTCCTATTCCCGAAAGGATAAATGGGGAATAGAAACCAGTTGGACCAAAGCCCAGTGGGGCAAACATTAAGTCCTGTAGCTCTACGTCCAACACCTGGAACAGGATGTGGCAAGACGTGAACTCTAAAGAGCGTAGGCAGCCCTGCCCCTGTGGCATTTCCAGTGGTTCTAGCTCTCATGTCTTCTCTCTTGGGCTGGATTTGCTTACTCCTTGAAGCTTCCCTCAGATGTTCCACATTCCTAGCTTCCCGTATGTCCTGGGGGTTCCGGTGCACTTTCAGCTTCACTCTCACAGCTTCACACACTGCCCTCTCAGGGGCTCCCTGCCCGGCCTCCCAGGCCTTCTGAAATCTAGGTGGAAGCCTTGCTGACTCCACAACTCTTGCATCCCGTGTGCCTGAAAAACTAGCACCATTTGAAGATGACAGAGTCTGCTGCCAGGTATATGAATAGCTCAGCCCTTTCATATCTTGCTGATGGTTGCAGAGGCATCCAAGTGCCTGGGTGGCTAAGCATGGTGAACTGAATGCCTAGGGAATTGTCCCTAGGTGACCTTTCTCTGACAGAGTATGTTGGGGCTCTCTTTTCAAAATAAAATCTTCCACTTATTCAACTTTGAGGTTGTGAAGGGTAGAGTCTTGAAGGTTCATGTGGTGACCTCAAGCCATGATTTTTATTCAAGGGTTGCAAAGTATTTGGCTTTTTAAAAATGCTAATCTTTTTAGTAACCAAACTCTCCTCTGCTTCATCTTTGCAGACATTAACATTATAAGAGCTTCCTTTCTGGACAAACTCAAAACTTAGAAAAAAAATAATTCAGGGCTGGGAATTTAGCTCAGTGGGTCCAGCACCTGCCTCGCAAGCACAAGGACCTGAGTTTGATCCCCGGTACCAAAAAAGAAAAAATGAAAATAATCATTCAGCTGTGCTGTTTGCTCTTGATTTTCATTATAAAGCCAGATAAAAGCCCCCAACAGTATCTATACCACAGCCTAAATTGTTGGGCTGCTTTGAAATTTTCTCCACCAGATCAATTAGTCTCTCACCCTTAATCTCAATCTCCTACAAATTCTCTGGACATGAGCAAAATGTAATCACATTTTGTTGAGGGGGGAACATAACACATATGGCCTGGAGTCCAACTGCCAATGGAATCCTAGTTCCCACCTGAGACCTCCTGAGCCTGGTCTTTATCAGCTGCATTACTGTCAGCATTCTAGACTTCTGAGCTCTGATCAGAATCTCTTGTTAAGCTTGGCTTACAACATTCTAAGGCTTCTGCTAGAGGCATCCCCAAACCTTTCCAAACTTCCTGAAAACAAGGTCCAAACACTTCTGAACCACATGGTCAGGTAGTCATAGCTACAGCCCTACCTCACTGGTACCAAAATCTGCTTGGGTTTTTTGGCTCACAGTTTGAAGAGGTTTTAGTCCATAGTCAGCTGGTTCCAAGGCAGAACGGCATGGATGAAGGGCATGGCATAGGAGAGCTGCTCAGGATGACAATATAGGCAGTAAGTAGAGAAGCCAAGGGAGGAGCTGGGGAGGTAGGTAAGCCCTTCTAGGCCATGCACCCAGTGACTCACCTCTTCTGACCAGACCCCATTTCCTAATAGCAAGTCAGCTATCATCTCCCATAGTCCAAATACCCTCCAAAAACTTTATTTATGAGCACATGAGGCTCATGGGTCCCATCTAGTTATAAACCACACCATGTCACATCTTGAATGTAACTTATCGATGTAATTCCCGACTTGAGACAGCTCTTCCTCTTTCCATTTGAGGAAGAGTGTCACCATTTTGTCTAGGCGGTTCTAATTAAACATCCTCATCTCAGGACTTGTTAAAAATATAAATTATCAGGCTCTGCCATAGAACTACTGGATGAGACTGAGCCACCATAATTTTTGTTTTGTTTTGTTGTTTTGAGACAGGGTCTCACTATGTAGTTGAGACTGACCTGGACCTCACTATGCAGCCCAGGCTGGTCTCGAACTTGCAGTGATCCTCCTGCCTCAGCCTCCCAAGTGCTGGGATTATAGGCGTGTGCCACCATGCCTGGTTTGAGCCTCCGTAATTTAATAAACCCTCCAGTGACTGTAATGTACATGCAAGTGTGAGAACCACTGTTAATAGACCCATTCCTGGCTGATTGCATGGCCTTTTATATAATCTCAGGAGTCAAATTCTCTCTCTCTTTTTTCTTTTTTATTGAGTTTATTGGTACTTTTTAAGTATACAGTACAGTTGCATTCATCATTGGAATCTTGTACCTTTACATGACAGATCTTAGTTCTCATTTTTCCCATACCCCTGCCTTCCCTTCACCCTCTCTACCCTTCCCTATTTACAAAGACTTTGTTTCCATTTTTCCTTTTCTCATATTTTTTCTTGTCCCTTATTTCCTTTCCCCTACCCTTCCCACTTCCTCTACACATTTAGCTCTTTTCCCTATTTCACATTTCAGATTCTCTTTAACAATATCTAGACTACTAGGGCTATTATTTCACAGATAGAATCATAGTCATATTAACAAAAGGAATATGACAATTTTGACAGTGGAAAAAAAATCAGTACTTGCAGGGGCAGATGTGTGCATCCCTAGGCAACTGACAGTCCAGAGCCCTTGAGGATTGGTCACAGGCCCCACTGGCAGGAAGATTTGATCTGAGTCCTGAACACTGCCTTCCTCTCCCACTCAAAATGTCCTGAGGCCTAGAGCCTTTCCTTTTTCCCTTTAGTACTGGGGAATCAAGGAAAGAAATAAGTTACTCTCAGCATCTGATAAGGTTTAAGGATAAAGAAAGAAGAAAAAAAATCTGTACCAGGAAGTTCTCCAGGAAGAGACTATTGGCAAGATTAATATAATGAGGTTGGGAGAGGGTGTTGAAACCTAAGGGCGGACTTTGGAAGCCAAGTGGGAAATCTTTAAAGATTGAGACAGTTTAACCTAGCCATGTAGTTCAAATCACAAATTCCAGCTCTTTCAAAATTGTACAACTATAATAAGAATTTCATAGTACAAACACACCGCTTGGAATGCCACAGTAATTCATTCTGGGAAGACAAGTACAGGTAAGGAGGTGTTCCAGTCAGGGAAGGAAGCTCCACTTTCTGATCATAGGCAGGTTTCCCCACCCCTTTCACACTTCAAGTTGAAATGCATCAGCTCACTGACCCCAAGGCCAGAAGACAGTGACCCTGATTGACACTGCCACCGGCAATGTCTCTTTGTTCTCTGTGAAGGAAGAGTGAGCAGTGGAGCACTGCACCCTCACCCTGGCCCAGCTGGCCGTACAACAGTGCTGTTGACTCAGGCCTCAGTCACACCCATTTGACAGAGAGCAGTGTGTGTGTGTGTGTGTGTGTGTGTGTGTGTGTGTGTGTGCAGTTGACTCAATTGTTTCTATTTTTGTTTTTTTGGTAGAGGGGACTGAACTCAGGACCTTGCACTTGCCTGGCAGGCCCTGTGTCTTCATAGTGTTTATACTCTTCTGTGTTCCTTTGAAAATGTTTTTGATATATTAGGAATATTGGACCTTTAATTATTATGTATCTTGCAAATATTTCTGCCCAGTTTGCCTGCCAGACTTTGACTTTTTAAAATGGCAACTTTGCCATGCATGTATTTTTTTATCTTTATGTAACCAAATGTGTCAGTTTTTCTTTTACTGCTTCTGGATTTTTGGTCATAGTCAGAACGCCTTTTGCTGTACCCAAGGAAAAGACCAAGTCACTCAAATTTTCTTCTAGTAGTTGTATTGTTTTATTATTTACGTTTAGATTCTTGATCCATTGGCAGATTATTCTTATATATGATGTGAAATATAAATCTAATTTTTTATCTTTTCCCAATGACTGATCAGTTGTCCTAGAAGTTCATTAAAATTCTGTCTTAGACCCAGTGCAGAAAAAATCACTTTTATCGTATAATATTAAAGTTTCATAGGAGCTCAATCTATTTCTAGACTTTTTGTTCTTTTTCCCTGGGGTACCTGGATATCATGTGCTGGTGCACTGCTTCAATTATGAAGCCTTGGTAGTCTGTTTTCAGCTGAGAAAGCTAGAGAATTTGTCTTCTTTCTTTCTTATTTTCATTCTTTCCTTTTTTCTTTCTTTTCTCTGACTATTCTTGCCTGTTCATT
Organism: Fukomys damarensis; assembly: GCF_012274545.1. Classification (NCBI taxonomy): domain Eukaryota; kingdom Metazoa; phylum Chordata; class Mammalia; order Rodentia; family Bathyergidae; genus Fukomys; species Fukomys damarensis. Next base: position 22,477,504 of record NW_022900926.1, on the reverse strand, counting down.
TTTTCCATATGAAGTCAGTTATTGATTGTTTACCTTCATAAAAAAAAAAAAGCTGGAATTCAGGGATACAGAGTTAGAGTTGCCTTTATAAATCAATTCAGATAACTGACATTTTTTTTTTGAATGGTGAACCATCCTATTTAAATATAAGAGGTGTCCTTTCTTTTGTCAAATTAATATTGTCTCTTTCAGTAGTTTTAAAGTTGTCTTCATGAACATTTGTGCATTTCTTATTTAATACATCCCAATATTTTATCTTCCTTGTTGCTGTTATAATGAGGATCTTTTCAATCATTATCTCTAGCTAATTAATATGTGTATATGAAGGCTAATTCCTACATGTTAATTTTATACCTGTTATTTTATTTAGTCATTTGAATTGACTTAATCACTGGTTCTCTATGATTTTCCACTGTACTATTATCATCTATAAATACTTGATGTCTTTTTGGGGAAATTCTCAAGTTGACTATAACATTTACATGAAAATGTAATGTTGTGCCCAGATGGTGAAGTCCGCAAAGACCACCAAGGAGTCGAGTCCGATGTAAATGCACATGAGGAGTTTATTGCAAGCTTGAGCCTGGACTCTCGTACCTCACCAACTAAGCGGATCAGAAACAAGAGCCCGACCCTCTTCTAAGGCATAACTTTATAGGGTTTGGGAGGCTTGAAATCTTCTTTTTCTCATTGGTGTTACCTTTTACTTCTTATTCCTATTGGCTGTTGCTGGGGCACTTGTGAAAACAGGAAGAAAACTATTTCAGGCTGGGGAGGGGGCTAGTTCAGGGAGAGGTCAGTGTGCTCAGGAATGTGGTGGCTTCTCTTATCTATACAGAACCTCCTGTCTCTTCTTCTCTACAAGTTTTATGGTTCCTTTTCCCAGCCATCTGGCCTTTCCTTTATCTCAACTAAGCAAATTCCTGCTTGAGTTCACCTAGGAGTAATGTCTTACACGAGATGGCTTTCTGTCTTAAAATGGAGTTACTCTGGTCTCTACAGTAAGTAACTTAGAAGAAGCAAAATAAAGAGGAAAACTAATGTGGTAGATTTAAACCACCTGATTTCAGGTTTCACTACAAACCCCAGGAATAATGACAGGCTGTGTTAGTGTGAGGACAGACAGATAGATCAAGGAACAGAACAGATGGCCTAGAAATAGCCCCATATGTACATGGTCAAGTGACTTTTGACAGTCACCAAGATAACCGGGGATGGGGGAGACCAGGCATTGCGGTGCAGGCCTGAAATCCCAACACCCAGGAGGCTGAGGCAGGAGAATCAACATGAGTTTGAGATCAACTTCAGTGACATAGTTCGCGGCCAGCCTAGAATACATGATGAGATCCTATCTCAGAAAAGAGAGAGAGAGAGAGAGAGAGAGAGAGAAAGAGAGAGAGACAGAGAGAGAGACAGAGAGAGAGAGAGAGAAGAGAGACAGAGAGAGAGACAGAAAAGATAATTAAAAGGGGAAGGAAAAGAAAGCCTTTTTTGAACAAACAGTGCTGACGAACTGGATACACATACAGAAAAGTAAGAAATCTTGATTACTAGTAGTCCTGATCTTTGCCAACCTTTTGTAGTCTTAATTTTATCATTTGTGGAATAATGATGCTCTAAGCCCATACCTTGTCGATGATTACACTATCCAAAATTCTCTAAAAGTGCAAGTTTTTCCTCTAAATCTTTTGTTGCCAAAATTTGACTTTACTTATATTTATTTGGTCACAAACCTGATCTGAAAGGACTCGAGCATACTTAGAGTTTCTGTGTGATTTACTATGGCTATACATTTTACTGCAAATATGTAAATCCATTTGTCAAAAGTTATTACCCAGGTTGGAAGCAGTGGCACATTCCCATAATGTCAGCTACTTGGAGGACTAAGGCAGGAGGATCACAATTCAGGGCCAGCCTGAGCAACTCAATGAGACCCTGTCTCACAATCAGAATTTGTATATGTGCCTCCTGCTAACTGGAGCTTCTCAAAACAAAAAATGTTTTAAAGTCCTGGGACTGGATCTCAGTGGTATATCACTTGCCTGGCAAGTGTGAGGTCCTGGCTTCAATTTTCTGCATAGAAAAAATTAAGGAAAGAAAAAGAGAGAGAAAGAGAGAGAGAGAGAGAGAGAGAGGAAATGAAGGAAAAAAGAAAAAATTTTACCTAGACCCTGCTACTTGTGTTCTATACTACACAGAAAATGCAACGTATTACCTTACTAAGTTGAAAACATTCTGAATTCATATATACATGTTTGTGTGTGTGACAGTATATGTAAAGCACTTATCATAGCATGTGGCAGAGTAACCCTTCAAGTTTTTTAACTGCTACTACCACTATTAATATTATGAGTACCATCACCACCACAATTAGTATTACTATTACTATCTATGGTAGGAGTAGCTGGAAAATCAAAACCTTAAAAGCAATTAATTAAAATAATAGTAGCGATGAATGTATGAAGGACTTGCTCAGTGTCTCTTGGTGAGTCCAGCCTCCCTCACACCCACAAGAAGTTCATTGGTGATCAATAGAGAGGCCTGTGTGGAGAACAAGGCCCAGTGCTTGTGAGGGAACCTGCTCCCCCTGAGCTGAGAGAGACCAGAGAGCTTGCTCTGTCTTGGCACCAGTGAAGACACAGCTGGAAGATGGCCCTCTGCAAGCCAGGCAGTCAGCCCTCTCAGGACCGGGGCCCCAGCACCTCCATCTTGGCCTTCTCACACTCCAGAGCCGGGAGACAATTTCTCTCAGTGAAGCTCCCCCGACTGTGGCATTTTATAATGGCAACCAGAACAGAAACTGTGGTGAAGCTCTCCACTCACATCTTTACTCGCCTCTCCACACAGTCATTCCAGGGCGAGCTTTCACCATTTTAAGTGAATCCTGTTGTGATCAGTCCAAAGCTAAAAAGCCCCTCCAGGTATTTTTATATTTATATGAAGTGAATGGACCCTACCTGAGCATGGCAGCCCAGGAAATCAAAGCCAGGAAAGCAACACCCCTCACATAACACTGCTTTAGTGAAGATTGCTTCTGCCTGTGCTACACATGAAAAAACAGCCAGACAGGCTCGCTTCTCCGCATAACCCAAGATGACAAATAGGCGTTTTCGGCAGAAAACCAGCCGCACTGAAATCTCCTTAGTGGCTCACTGTGTCCACCTTCTGGACATTGGGAGACACAGCAGTGCCGTTGGTTGGGTAATTTTTCCTGTATAAATTCCTGTCAGCACTCGTTGCTGGAAATGAATATCAAGATAAAACAGCCAGGCATGGCAGCGCATGCGTGTAATCCTAGCCCTTGGGAGGACTAAGGCAGGAGGATCACAAGTTGGAGGCCAGCCTGAGCTTCAAACTGAGTGCAAGGTGAAATGTTGAATGCTTTGGTTTGAGGCCAGGAACAAACAAAAGCTACCTTCCATGGGCATTTCTAATTAACATTATACTAGAAGTTTTATTCAATGCAAACAGTAAGAAATAAGGACAAAAACTGATAAATGGGAAAAAATTAAGTAGGGATAGGGATGCAGCTCATTGGTAGATTGCTTTCCTAGCATGCACAAGGCCTTGGATTTGCTCCTCAGCATTAAAACCTAAATAAGTAAATAAAGCTAATTCTTCCCAGATCATCTTATTGTCTTATTGCCTACTCAGAGAAAAAATTTAATAGAGGAGTTATTAGAATGGTTAAGAGTTTAGAAAGACTGCTGATGCAAGGTAAATTTTAAAACATCATTTGTGTTTCTATTTATCATAAACTGATGGCTATAAAACAAAACCTTGAAACCATTTATAACAGCATCAAGACATTCCAAATATCTCAAAATCTAAAAATCTACTCAAGTGCCAGGGATGCAGCTGCTTGGCAAGCATGAAGTCCTGAGTTCAATTCGCAGTACTAGACAAAGAAAAAAAAAAGATAAAAATATATGCAAGACTTCTAGTTAGAAAAGAAAAGCATTTCCTCCCAAGTTCCCAGGTGCTGGGATTACAAGCAGGCACCACCATGCCCTGCTTCTACTCCAGTCATAATTAGTGGTGGAAGAAAGGGGTCTAAAGTATCTGTCTCAATTGGACCACTTAAATTTAATAGTAAAAGACTGGTTAATTATAACAATGTATTCAGAAGGAAAGGAGAAAAGTGTGTGTGTGCGTGAGAAAGAAAGAGCGAGCAAGAGAGAAAAAGAAAATTTTATCAGTATTTTAAATCAGTTTTTCTTTTTTCTTTCTTTCTTTTTTTTAAAGAGAGTCTCACTAAAGTTCCCAGGCGGCCCTGAAACTGGTGATTTTCCTGCTTCAGCCTCCTGAGTACCTCAGATTTCACATGCTACTCCACCAAGCTCAAATAGATTTTCTTTTAATGGTACTAAGCCTATTTGTTTCTGTATTTATTTATTTATATTTTGGGATGAGATCTCCCTAAGTTGATGAAACTGAACTTAATCTTGGAATCCTCCTGCCTTAGCTGCCTGAGTAGCTGGCATTAGGGCATGTACCACCAGGCTCAACTGAAACTTTTTTTATTCCAGGGATCAAACTTGGGACTTTGTGCTTGTGAGGCAGGCAGAGGAACCACCGAGCTAAATACCGAGCCCAAAACAGTATTTTTAATGGAACAACTTGACAAAAACTTGTCACAGAATTTTGAAACCATTAAAGCAAAATATAATGAAAAACGTATTTCTATTTTTGTTAAGCACTAAAATGTCTGTAAAAATGATTTAAGAGGGCCAGGAATTTAGCCCACTGGTTCTGCCACCTGCCTTACAAGCACAAAGACCTGAGTCTGATCCCTGGTATCAAAAAAAAAAAAAAAAAAAAAAAAAAAAAAAAAAAAAAAGATTTAAGAAAACACAAGTGATTCCTTGGTTGAAATCTGTTGAAACTTGATGAAGGGTTGATAACTGTAGGCTATCCTGTTTTTTTGGGGGGGGCAGGAATTGAAGATTTTATTTTAGACCTATGACTAAGAAAAATCTTGTTGTGTCTAGTGAGAAACTATGGAAAGGGCCTGTTGCTTGCAGTACTGTATGTAATCTAGCTGGGAAAGCTAAGGCCATATTCTGTAATAGTAAAGGTCTTATGTTACACAGTAAAAGCAAAAGACAGCCAGGCATAGAGGTTCACACCTGTAATTCCAGTACTCTGGGGGGCTAAGGCAGAATGATTGCAAGTTTGAATCTAGCCTGAGTAATTTAGTGACTTAGTGAGACTCTGTCTCAAAGTAGAAAATAAAAAATTTAAAAGGGCCAGAGTGTAGCAATTTGTTTCAAATGCCATGGGTCCAATCTCTAGTACTAAGAAAAACAAACAAACAAACAAACCTCAAAGAAAATGGGCAAGAGATGTGAATATCCAAATGGTCAATAAAAAATTGAAAAAGTGCCCAACCTCACAAGTAATTAAGGACATGCAATGAAATTCTATTCCCACAGAAAAGACCGAAATTAAAAAGTCTATCAAGACCAATGTGGTAGGAGAAGGTGGAGCAGCTGAACTGTCATCACTGGTGGTTAGAGTATTAAACTGTAGCTTAGAAAACAGCTGAGAATACTGCTCAAAAGCAATATTTGAAAATATCCTGAGCTAGAGATGGTGTTGCACGCCTATAATTCTAGTACTCAGGAGGCTGAGGCAGGAAAATGGTGAGTTCAAAGCCAATCTAGGTTACATGGTGATTTCAGACTCAGCCTGGGGCACATGGCAAGGCTCTGCCTCAAAAAGCCAAACAAAATAAAACAAAAACAAAACCCACCTTGGCATGGTCAACTTCATTTAAGTATTTGCATTCCTATTATTAGGCAGTTCTACTTAAGGATATGAACTATGTCGAATGCATACCAAGACATGTTGAGGAATATATAGGAACAGGGCAAGGATGTCCACTTTCACTCCTATTATTAATGTTAGCTAGAACAATTACACAAGAGAAAAAAATTGAAAAGGATGCAAATAGGAAAGAAGTCCAATGATCCTTGTTTGCAGATGATATGATGCTCTACTTTCAAGATTCTGAATTTTTAGAGCTGATAAATGAATTTAGCAAAGTAGCAGGATATCAGAAGGTCTTAAAAGTCAATAGCTTTACTATCTGACAAGACCCTGTGGCTGAAGGGTTGGTTCATCAAGTTAGAAAGGAGAGTGAGGGATTAAGAAAGAGACAAACAGATATAACAAGGTATGGGGGGGTGGGGGGCTCTAACTCCTGATGAGAGGAAAAGACCATCAAGCAAATGTCCGGGGTTTATTTATAGCGGTGGAGTTAGGGGAAGTGCAGAGGGAGGTAAAGGGACAGTCTCTAACAGTAGCCGAGGTCTGCCACCGGCGGCGGGAAGGAAGCCAGCTCTCTCCTGGGCCAGGCCTGGCTCCGCTGCGCCCTCTGGTCTCCTGTTCTCCTCCTGCGGGGGCCCCTCCTCCTCTGCCTGAGGAAGTGAATAAGATGCGTGTTCCTCGTTCCACGCAGGGCCGGGGCTCATCCTCAGGAGGTGAGTTAGGTCTGGCCATAGTGATCTACAGCGCAGTCTCCCAGCAACTATACCCCAATAATGAACGATCTGGGAAAGAAATCAGGAAGATAATTCCATATTCACAATGGTCACAGTAGCTTAATAAAGAAACTGCAGGAATCATTCTGACCAAAGAGGTGAAAGCTATCTATGATGAAAATGCCAGCCAGAGATTTAGCTCAGTGGTGCTGCGCCTGCCTGGCAAGCACAAGAAAATGTCAGCGTACTAAATGAAGAAACTAAAGACACCAGAAGATGGATAGCTCCCTCCATGTTCATGGATTGGCAGAATAGTCAAAATGTGATCTGCAGATAGAATGCAATCCCTATAAAAAATATCAGACATTCTTCATAGAACTGGAAAATACAATCCTAAAAATCACATGAAAACACAAAAGACCCAGACTAGCCAAAGCAATCCTAAGCAAAAATAGCACCACAGTACTCAGTTTCAAGTTACACTATGGAGCCATAGTAAAAAAGCATGGTACAAGCACAAAAATAGACATGTAGACCAATGGAACTGAATCCAGGATGCAGAAACAACCCTATGCAAGCACAACTATCTGATCCCATAAAAGAGCAAAAAATATACATGGGAGAAAAGACATCCTCATTAATAAGTGGTGCTGGACAAACCGGATATCCTCTTGCAGAAGACTGAAAGTGATCCTTATCTCTCACCCTAGCTTCCTGTCTCCCATCCAATACAAAAATTAATTCAAAAGACCTAGGTATAACACCTGAAAGATTGAAACTGCTAAATGAAACTGCTAAAAGAAAACATGGAGAATTTTTGAAGCTGAAGACACAGGAGGAGGCTTTCTGAATAGGTCTCCAATAGCACAGGAAATAACAGCAAGAATCAACAAATGGAACTGCATCAAATTAAAATGTTTTTGCCCAGCAAGAGAAACAGCTAACAGAGTCAAGGGACAGCCTGCAGTAATGGAGAAAATCCTCATCAACTCTTCTCACAGAAGGTTACTATCTGGATATGTAAAAATCAAATAGTTCACTTAGTAAAGGGGCACTCGAATTGAACACTTTACTGAACAGTGGTTACTTTTGAGGAGTGGGACTTTGGGAAGGGCAGATAGAGGCCGTTTGCTATTCTGCTTTTGTTCTGACATGGGAGAGATTCACATGGATGTTTTATTTAAAATCACTCTAACTTAAACAAATTAACTGTTAATTTTAGAATAAAACTAATTTGTATCCTACTTGTGTTTCTGCAAGTATTTTTTTCTTTTTTTGGTCACAATACAAAAAGCTTTAAATAAATATTTTTGCTTTTAAAACCCCAAGCAAGACAAGTACAAGTGGGTGATCTTTGCCCAAGCTAATGATCCTTACAAAACACTCCCACAAAAAGAAAAAATATGAGAAAATGAAAAAATGGATAAAAAAGTGTTTGTAAATGGGGAAGAAGGGGTGAAGGGAGGGCAGGGGTATGGGGAAAAAATGAGAACCAAGACCTGCTATGTAAAGGTACAAGATCCCAATAATGAATGTAACTGTACTGTATACCTAAAATGTACCACTAAACTCAATGAATGAAAAAAAAAAACCACTCTCACAAATTCAGAGGCTTGTACTATATCTCCAGGCCTCACACAACAGCTTCTGTTTTCCTTTTACAACAACAGTAATAGGAGTAGCAATAATGATAATAAAAATAGCTAATATTTTTGTCAAGTTCTATTGAAAATGTTTCCCACATCTTATCTCATCTAGTCCTTATTGTAGGAGGTAGCTGCTGTTATTATGGCCATTTCAGATAAGAGAACAGGAACAGAGAAGCTGTCAGATGACTCGTAAGTAAGATGTGCAGGTAGGCAGGTAGAAACCCAGCAACAGAACCTTAGATGTGGTCTCTTCACGCCTCGGCCATGGGCATAGGGTCAGCATCCTGCAGGACGTTGTCCCTGCCTCTTGGCCTCCAGGACTAGGTGTCTTTCACATTCACATCACCAAGGAAAGGGAGGGCCCTACAGTCTTCGACGTGGAGCAGCTGTCTTCATTCAGATCTGCCTGATTGCTCTCTGTGACACCAATTGCTGAGAACAAAAGGTAAATGACTTCCATATGTGGATAAGAGCGTTCATTCCCGGAGCAGCTAGAGCAGACTATTTCAAGCTGCGGGCCTTTCTCGTTCTGTCCTTAGTGAGCAAAAGCTTATGTTTTCTTTTCAGGTAAAAGATACTGTATCACACTGGGGAAGGTGGTATTCACTGTAATCCCAGCACTTGGGGAGACCAAGGCAGAAGAATCACAAGTTCAAGCCCAGCCTGGGCAAATTATTGATTTAGCAAGATCCCATCTCAAAATAAAAAGGGCTCACAATTAAAAAATAACTCAGTACTCTCTGAGTTCAATTCTCACTTTAAAAGAAAAAAGTTATTAACTGGGGATTTAGCTCAGTGGTTCCCCCGCCTGCCTCATAAGCACAAGGTCCTGAGTTTGTTCCCCGGTGCTCCCCACAAAAGTTATTGCTTCTTAATCACTCCCTAATGAGGCTTTCTTTTTGGATTTCTAAAAATTAGTTTTGCAATGAATTATGAAAATGCTTACAGTTGTGTTAGATACCACAAAACAGACCTTTTGTTCTCTGAAATGAGATGTTATCATTTATAGGCTTAGGATGTAGCTCAGTGGCAGAGTGATTACCAGGTTTGTATGCACAAGGCCCTAGGTTTGAGCCCCAGCACTGGGGAAAGATAACATTTACATTAATTGAAAATATTGTTTTCAGTTAACTTAAAGAAAATATTAAAAGGTATTAGCAAGAAAGTGTAAAAATGGACAGATAAATAGTGGGCATATGTTGTGACACCACAAACTACAACCAATAAAAATTGAAGGGAATGGAATTAATATGAGAAAATGAAAAATACTGGAAACAAAGTCTTTGTAGATAGGGAGGGTTGGGCTGAAGGGAGGGCAGGGGAATGAGGAAAAAATAAGAACCAAGGCTGATAATGTAAAGGTACAAATTTCCAACAGTGAATGTCATTATACTTTTTACATTAAATGTACCAATAAAATTAATTTAAAAATTAACAGCACAATATGAATGAGTTCAATAAAATTTGAGGTGGGAGAGTAGAGGAAATAGAAGGGGAAGGAAGAGAAAGAGAAGAAATAGGGTGATGATTATGATACAATTGTAAAAACAGATGACAAGCACCTTACAGAATTGCTGAGAAATATAAGCATCCATATTGGACTGGCTCTTGATACTTTGGGGTTCCACTGACAACTAGAACAAAATTGTGTTTATTTAATTAAAAATGTTGTGGGCCCTGTGACCAGCATAGAACTGGCTGTTGAGAAAAACACACATTTACATTGCATGTGATTTGAAATAGCCAGTGTCAGCTGATGTAATGGTGGAGGCTTGTTTTCCATTTAGGGTGAAAGCTTCAATAATAGACTTAGTCCACTTATATTCTTTTTTTCTCCTGCTGCCCTTTGTTATATATTTCCTGAGAGGATAAATCCCAGTGTAGAAGGGGCAAGGACGAGGGCCTATCGTATTTAACAAAGATTATACGTTGTGTCCAGAAAATGCCCAGGGTTAAAATGAAGGTTAGAAAGGATTTCTTTGCTGGCTGTGTTTTCTTTAATCCCATTTTCTGTGGACTTGAATAGGATCAGGGCTCAGTGGGAGGGACACAAGCCTCCTATCAGGCGGGGGACAAAACAGGGCAGCCAACAGTGTGTGCCAATATTTCCCACAGAACAGCTCTGTCGGCCGGCGGTGAGGAGACTCTCCAGCCCTAAGAGCTGCCATGTAAAAATATCATGGGGTTTGCAGAACTTTCTGGAACAAGTTATTCTCCCTAAGGGAAAGGAAGCTAATGTTTTTTCCCCCTCTTTTATTTTATTTTAGATTTTTAATTTAGATTTTATATTTGGAAAATCTAAATATATTCCCTTTAAACACACCTGATTTTAGGGATAAGAAAAAATATTTCCAATCTATTTTTCCCCTTCAGGTCATCTTTTTATTGAAATATTTTCTAATGCTTAGCTAGCTAGCCATTCTACCACTCTTCTGTTGATGTCACCTATGATGTTACAAGGATGCCAGCCGTCCATACTACAGCCCATAGACTGGGCAGTCCCCAGGGTCTCTTTAATGGTTTTGTAAAGTTCTCTGGCTATAGACCAGTGTCTGAGGCACGAGGATTGCCAGGAATTTGAAGCCAGCCTGAGCTACACAGTGAGTTCAGGACCAGTTTAAACTGCATGGCAAGATCTTATCTCAAAAAACAAATAAACAACCACCAACCTAAACTATACAACAATACCTTGTCTCAAAAAACAGACAACCCCTAAACAAGCCAGAAATGAGCTTGTCCTTAGTCTTATTGTTTTTTTCTTCTTCTAATTCTTTGTTTTTTTCATTATTCTTAGGTTTACCCTTGGATACTACTAATATTTTTAGTCATTTATTTTTCACTTATTTTTGTAGCCAGGATCCAACTCAGGACTTTGTGCTTGTGAGGCAGGCCCGGCACCACTGACCTAAATCCCTGGCCCCTAGTCACTTCTTTTTCTACAAGAGATTGTCATATACATAGTGAGTATTGTCCAGTTGAAAGACACCAAGCTTATTCTTGTTACTTACAGGTTTTGGTTTGTATTTATAAGTTGTTTTTCAATAATTATCTTGAGAAATGAGGAAAATATTGGTGCCAGTCTGGCCAAATGAGGACCCTTCACTTGGCTCACACAGGTAGCACTTAGGGGCAGGTGGTCACAATGCTTTATCTGAAGGTCATTTCTATTTTCAAGCGCCCCTGCTGCTTACAAATGTACATCTCAGTTTTAACGTATCTGCATAAATGTTTTAATTAAGCATCCAGAATGGTTGAAATGTCTAATTAGCCCCTCCGGAATATCAATGAGCTCCGCATCTCTAGTGATGGTTCCCAGCCCTGAGAGACCTGCTCTGCAGGAAAGCAGCGGCTGAAAATCTATAAGTGCCCATCACCACAGATTTTGGTTTCTTTTATCTGTGAAATGGAGAAGCATTTCATTGTATCCATGTCTCATTATGGAGCCCATCTCACATCTAGTTTCTAATGAACATGGGAAAGGAACGAGGCAGCAAAGATGGGGGCTGAGGCCTCGTAACCTGTCTTGCCACCATCAGGCCTCTCTGGAAGCCCGCATAGTTGCGTCCCCTGGGTGGTTTGAATTCCAGATAAATTGAGGAGTTGCGTCTCCATGGGAACAGCATGGGAGAACAAAATGAGGAATCAGGTTAATATTTATAGCCCATGACTGTTGACTTTATGCGCTGGCTGTATTCATTAAGTTATCTGAAGGCTGAAGTGAGAACAGGCATCTGAGTCTCATGGGTGCTTTAGGTCTCACATCTATTCTCCCAACTCACTCCTAAAGTGTCAAGCACAGATAGCACATGTGAGTTATGGAGTTTATTTGTGTAATTCTCTGTTATGGTTTGGATTTAAAATGCCTCCCCGCCCAAGTCTCACATGTTCAGAGGTGGGGCTTTTGAGAGGTGGCTGGATTGTGAAAGCTTAATCAGTGGATTAACTCATTGGTGGGTTCATAATTTGATGGTATTATGAAGAGGTGACAGAAACTTAAGAGGCGTGGCCTAATTGAAAGAAGTGGGATTTGGGGCATGAACCTGGGGACTATTTCTCAGCCCCAGTGCCCTCTCTGATCACTATGAGTGCAGGCTCAGTTCAGTAGTAGCTTTCCTCCATGCCCTTCCACCAGAGGCCTAAAAGCAATGGAGTCAGCTGACTATGGTCTGAAACTCCTGAAATCACAAGCCAAAAGAAATCATATGGTTACAGTGAGTCTTGCACTAAGTGGACCCATACAAATGGTGGTTATTGGAAAAATAATACCAGCAGCGCTTGTGTTTAGCATTGGAATAAAACATTTTATATTTAAACATCTGGAATTCTTCAGGCTTAAGGAGTATAAAAAAGGACACTGCTTTCATGGCTTTATTCCCTGGATGTATGCTTTTAAAACATCTTGTCATACTGCCTGTGACTTTCTAGGCTGTCAGACAGGCGGGTTCTCAGAGGAGACACACAGCCACATACAAAGCGTCTGCCAGCAAAGCCTATTTGTTTTGTCATGGCAACCCTTGTCACTTCCATCTGGAGAGTGAATGATGATGTCATTATCAAGAAAGGAGCAGGGAGCAGACTGAGAACCCAGTCTGAGCTGCAGGGCAACAGAGAGTCACATTTCAGAGTCAAATGATCATGATTTGGAGAGAAGCCATAAGTATAAGGCACTTGGACTTTACATAAATAAACAGGGGTTGGATAAAGTGCCTTTTAGAGCAAAAGTGTGTGTGTGTGTGTGTGTGTGTGTGTGTGTGTGTGTGATTTTAAGAGAACACATGAAGCTACTTCAGCAGCCAGGCAGTTCTCTGCTTGTGCTTAATGAGACTATAAATGGCTGTCACGGTCTGGTGGTTCTTTTAAGTCTTGGTCACAAAGTGCAACAGGGTCTGGTCACAGATCTGCTGACTAGAGATGAGGACAAATCAGAGAGTGCACAGGAGACAAATCACCTCTGGGAACCAGGAAGGGGAGCAGCCTAATGATATCATCTGTGTCCAAACAGAGACCCTGTGTAGAGTAAAAGGGATGCTATCAGTGTTGATCCAAGAGGACAGGCATGACTGTGGACTGTCTCAGGCAGGGGCCAGGCTGTGTGGCCACTGCTCACAAGTCACAGAAATGACCATTTCCTGGCTTGCTTATGAGACAGCAGCTCAGTTTCAGCCCTGGGGGTTGGGCTGCATGACAAAACATAGCTCTCAGGGAGACATGGTCACCTTACCTACATACAGGTGAAGAGAAAATACTGAGGGGAGGAGTCCACATGTCACGTCAGCACAGCAGCATGACGGAAGCTTCACACACAGGGCCACAGCAAGCAGAGGACCTCAACCTGATGATTCCTTGGGACAACTGTTAAACTATAGAATATCAGCCAATCCTCGCCCTCACTCCATACCAAGTGGACCAGTCCCCAGAAACCTAGAAACGAAACAGAATCTCAGTGCTAGGAGCCAAGCATGGTGGCACACACGTGTAATCCCAGCACTCACGGTTGAGACAGGAGGATCACTGTGAGTTCAAAGCCAGCCTGGACTACATAGTAAGACTCTGTTCCAAAACAAAGCAAAGCAAAGCAAAGCAAAGCAAAGAAACAAACAAACATAGACTCTTAGTACTAGAAAGAGTTTGGCCACCCATCTAGTACAATTTGGAATTTCTACAAATGAGTATATTGGGGTATGAGTTCACTTGAGTCGCACCTGAGGTGGGCCTGAATTCACAGCCTGCGCTGAACCTTGACTGCCACGTGGCCAGGTGAAGGGGCTTAACTCCTGAGCCTCCTGGCTTGTTGGGAGGATGGTGAATGTCCCCACTCTTCAGACTTGACCAAGGTTTCAAGTTAGAAGCCACTGTTACCACACGACTTGCTGGGGTCAATGTGCTGGTTGATGGCACAACTGTTACTGGAATCCTTTAGCTACATCCTAGTTGTCTTTATATTTTTTGTGTTAATGGCAAGCGATGGGACCTAGATCATCTCAAATTTGTATACGTATATTTCAAAAAAAACCTTTATGTTTTAAAATAAGTTTAAATTCATGGTAAAATTTCCAAAATAACACAAATAACATTTCCTTCATCCAGATTCCTTGGTTGTTAACTTTTTAGTACATTTGCCTCAACATTGGGTTTCTCTTGCTGCAACAAAATACCTGAGATAATAAACTTAAGGAGAGCAAAGGTAGCCAGGTGTGGAGGTGTATACCTGTTATCCCAGCTATTTAGGATTCTGAGCCAAAAGGATTACAAGTAAAACCATGAAATTCAAGAAGTTAATGTTGATGAATTTTTAATTAATTTGTGGAACCCAATGTGTTTTGGTTGCTATTCCAATATTGTCTTTTATAGAGAAAAGAGTTCATCTAGGAACATAGGCTGATTAGGTTTTTTTTAGTTTCCTTCAATCTGGAAATATCTGTCTTTCCTTATTTTCCGTGGCCTTCTTTTTTCTTTTTCTTTTTCTTTTTTTCTTCTTGGTACTAGGGATCGAACTCAGGACTTTGCACTTGTGAGGCAGGCAGTGGCACCATTGAGCTAAATCCCCAGCCCTCTTTTTTCTTTTTGAGACAGCATCTTACTCTGCAGCCCAGGCTGGCCAAACACATGATTCTTCTATCTTAGTCTCACAGGTTTTGGAGAATACATGCTTATTGTTGTGTAAGATGCTCTTTATTGTGGAGCTGTCTGTTTCATCATTATTAAACTCAGATTATACATTTGGGGCAGGAACACCAAAATGCCATGCTCTCCCAGCATATCATATAAGGCCATACATGTATGCGTTTCTCCCATGACTAGGACCAGTGTCATCATTTAGTACTCAATTAAGTACCTGATACTTGCCTGATTTCTCCACTTTAAAATTAGTGTTTTATACCTTTTGAATTAATAAATAATAGGTATTTTATGGAAGGTACTTTAAGACTTATACATATGTGTGGTGGCACGTGCCTATAATCCCAGCACTCCAGAGGTTGAGGCAGGAGGATTGTGAGTTCAAGGCCAGCCTGGGTCAGACAGTGAGATCCTGTTTCAACAACATGAAATACCAAACAAACAAACTTATATGTATGCTGTTGCTCATCAAATTTCATTCAGTTATTTGTGGGATTCACTGATATGTATTCCCTGAATCAATTATTAGTATAAATGCAAAATGAGTTGAAATTACATTATCCTTCCTATATTAATACCGAGAATTCAGTTATTAATTAGAGATTTTTCTCTCCCACCCTCTTTTCTTTTTTGGTTTGCTTTTGTTTTTTGGTACCGGGAATTGAACATGGGTCCTTGCACTTGCAAAGCAGGCACTGGAACCACTGAGCTAAATCCCCGGCCCCTCTTCTCCCCTATTTTATGTATTAATTTATAGTAGTATAGCTCCAAAGATTCGTATAGTCAATGCATCACAATCAATTACTATTGCTATTGTTTTGGTGCTTTCCTTGCACTACATTTAGCCAGTAGAAGTTCTTTTAAGTGTCTTCCTGTGTCCTTTCGACATATTCTTATGACTTTCTGCAACATAAGATCTATTAACACCATCTTGTACTTTCCCTGCCCCCACCCTGTAATCAGCTACTTCTGTAAAGAGCTCTGGCTCCTTTTAATAGAGGATGGTATTTAGTAACCAGTTTCCAGGCCCTGGGCACGTTCATTGCTAGTGTCATTGTCCCACCTTCCTTGGGGCCACAGCTGTGTCCTACTTGCCACTCATTGGGCAGAGTAACCTTTCCGCCTTGGTGACTTCTGTAGTTTCTTCAAGTTTTTGGATTTTGAACCCCATCATTGTTGAGAAATTGAAGCAAGTGTAAAAGAACCCCTCCTGGAGGAAAGCTACAGCCTTGGGCAGGGCCATGGCAGGAGAGAGACAGCAGGAGCAGAGTCTGGCAGGTGCAGGACGCAAGTGTGGACAGCAGCAGCAAGCTGGGAACGTTCAGGACGGTGCCTTGGTATGGACAGCTGCTTTCCTTCTATAAGTGGGGCTAGGAGCCAACAGGAATTGGCTCGGCTGTGAGAAGCAGGTTTTGTAGCACAAGTGAAGCACAGATGGATCTGGATGTGTACTAATCCTAGATGCAAGATCTGAGGAACATGGACCTTTTCCAGGTAATTCAGAGGTTAAGGAGAGAATACTGCCATCCACAATGTACAGGAAGCCCATGAGTTACCACAGTGATGGTGACACCTTTTGATGAGAATATCATTTTCATCTCTATGCACTTCTAGTTTTTAAACTATGCTACATTTCTGTTCTTTCCTGTTAAGAACCATGAGCAATATGTTTTATTTTCCCATCAAAAAGAAGACTTTTAAGGTTTCTGGCTTTATATTTCCTTTATCTAAAACATTATCTTTATAGAGAACCGGGTACAGTGGCACAAGACTGTAGTCCCAGCTACTAAGGAGGCTAAGGCAGTAGGATCTCTTGTGTCTAAGCAACACAGTGAGAGTCTCATAGATAGATCTGGAGGGTTGGAGGAGAGGGAGGAAATGGCCCATACTAGTACTCCAACCCTTCCATCGGCGGCAGCACCAGCATAGGGGTAGTGCTGTGGGACTTGCTTCTTGAAGTCAGAGATTTCAAGGATGGTGAATTGAGGTTTTTTTAGTCGTCATTTTGTTTTTGCATTACTAGGGACTGAACCTAGAGCCTTTACACTGAGCTACATCCCCAAGTCCTTTTCAAAATCATCTTATTTTGACACAGGGTCTAGTTACGTGCCCAGGCTAGCCTCACACTCGTGATCCTCTTGCCTCAGCTTTCCAGGTGGTGGGGATTATAGCCACCATACATGTTTTGTTTTGTTTTGTTTTTTTTCCATTGTAAGGATCTCACTGAAAAAGCATCTGGGAGACAGTTATGAAAGTGAGAAAAACAATTCAATACCAAAAAACAGAGAAGGAAAGATAATAGATGAAGTTTTAGCACATTCACCACTGCTAATTTATATCCAATAAATGGAAATTATGCCAAAAATATAGCCCGACTGGTGCAAATCTATGACAAAATAAGAATATTGGGGCTTTTTTTCCAAGTTAAATTTGTTAAAATTCTGAGCTATCTTCTGTGTATGAGATAAACTGTTACTTGTTGTAAAAATTATATAAATCTCCCCAGATATTAGTTCTGGTGTCCCCAGAGGCAGACCTTGTGATGAAGATTTGAATACAAGTAGTTTATCTAGGAGGTGGCAGGAACTCTGTTAAAGAAACGGGACAGTCAGGCAAGAAAGAAGTCATAAAATGAAGCAGGACCAAACCAGCCACCAGAGTGGTACAAGCTCCATCCTGTGCAGGAGCGCTAGGAAAGGGTGAAGGTAAGAATCAGAACACTCCGCAATGTGCAAAGCTGCTCACCTGTAATCCCAGCTACTCCAGAGGACTTCAAGTTCAAGGCCAGCCTGAGCAACTTAGAGAGGGCTGGAGATGCAGCTCAGCATTGGAGCATTTTCCTGGTTGAGGCAATTCTGGCCGGCCACTTTCTTGAGCAGTCTTGGCCTTTGATAAGAGCTCTCAGATATTTCAAGGTACAGTTCGAGGGAATGGGTCAGTGAGAACAGCTTTTTTTTTTTCTTTAACTGTTCTTACCTTAGCAAAATACTACTATTTATTGATGTTGGTTCCACCTTAATTTTTGTAACTGTCCCGCCAAATAAATTAAAAAACTCTAATTTGAGACTCAGTTACTGCATCAGCCACAGATCATGTCACTGGCAACAGGATTAACTCTAGGACAGGTACAACTGAGTGAGGGGGCAGATTCCTACCAACCCTGCTGAGGACAAAGGATGACTTCAGAACTACCAACAAAACAACCAAGGTTAGCCACCACTGATCTGGCACTCCAAGAAGAGCCTCCAATTCTCACCTTTCTAATCCATCTCTTCTGATATTTTTGGCAAGGCAACGCAGTGGAGGGAGGGAAAGACAGTGTCACATACAGTTGGTAACTGATTTGCTCAATTGCCCTCCTAGCCAGCTGCTTTAGAAACCACCTCTTGAAGCCTGACCAAAGTTGACAGTGACTTCTGGAAAAGCAGTTAAGCATCCCCAGCTCTGCAGGCAGCAGGATAACTCTGTGTTGAAGAAATGTCAGGAGATGCCTCCAACTATATGAAAATATCAAGTAACCATAATTATTATTGGGAGAGGTGGAGGAAAGAATGATTATGAAATACAATGATAAAAGTACCAACACAAAGTGATTAGAAATGTTAAGTAATTCTGTTCTAAAGAACATGGTTCTTATCTGTTTAGCTCATTTGGTAGATGACTAGAATAAGCATCTTAAAAAAAAAAAGAAAAGGTGGCTAATGGCACTCCAGGCCACTGTTAGAAAAAGTGATATTTCTACCCAGTAAAGCAGTTTCCTGATACCCCTGGCCTACCTTCCACAGACATCGCAGGCCAAAGACAGTTTTAGCATTTACTGAACAATTACTAAGGTGGCAAAAACTTTACTCTCATTTAATTCAACCTTAATGACTATTCCGACAACCCTGAGATGGGCATTATTCCCCCACTTAGAGATGAAAAAAAATCTAGACAAAGGAACACAAGTAACTTACCAAGCCTCCTAAGGCTAAGAAGTGGCAGACTCAGTATGAAAACCTAAGCATTGCTGCAGACATCAGCTCTTGATCAGCTTACTGCTTCCAACTCTAAGCCCATTTAGCCTTTCCTTATACTCTTCCGCAAGGTATCAGTGATCCAGTGATCCAAATGTGATTGTCAGTCCAAGTCTCTTACTGTATATTTTAAAATAACAATTAAAAATTAAAAATTTTTCTTTTGAACTTTATTAATCTTGGCACTAATTGCTAAAAATTATTTTTGACCCCTACAGTTGCAATCAAACCCATCAACATAAAAACCTAAGTCACCACAGACATCACTATTAACAAGATGCTCTATTTGTGACAAATGTAAGACTGCTCCTTCCGTTCACAGGACATCCTTTTTTCTCTCACCTCTTGCAAAGCCTTGGACCAGTGGAGTGCCGGAGGAAGTGACAACCCAAAGCAGTGATGGCAAACCTTTTAGAGCTTTCACTGGTAACAGCGCACTGTGGCACATGTGCCAAGGGCCACCACCAATCTAGTGAATCTTTGAGCAGACTTAGGTGATCACTGAGTGAACATGTTTATGGTAAGTGATCATTTTGGTTGAAGGGGGAAATGATGTTTCTTAGAAGAACGCTTATTTTAAAAAATTGCTTCTTGCAACTTGACCCAATAGCTATTTCACCACGCCTTTCAATCTTTAATATACAGAACAGATTTAGGCCAGTACTCAAATAATTCCCTTTGGTTACAACAAATGAGGAATACAGAAGACAGGTGGATTTATTCGTGACTGTTATTTTTTATGATGCTGTGAGAATAATCTGTGTGATGTATTTGAAACATGACACCCCAGTCATCTACATCTACATTGTCAGCTGCCATGAGATGTAAGCAATTTTCATTGGTGAATGTAGCAGAAGGTAAATGGTTGTCTACAAAGGGTTAGAGGCAAAACCCATGAAATGAGATACAAGAATCTGGCAGATCCTGCAAGCTAATGACTTTTTTTTGGTGTGGGGATCAAACTCAGGACCTTGTGCTTGCGAAGCAGGCAGCAGGCTCTTGATCAGTACCTGAGGTCTACAGTTCTCTTTGCTTCTGTCCACATCCTGCCTCTACATATTTAAGACTCTGCTGCCTGATCTAGCCAAGGTACCTAATCCTGCTTGGGTGTCAGTGATTTGTCTTTACTGTGAATCTTTTACCCAAGATGTCTGTAGGATTATTTCTGAGTAGAGAAGGAAGTTCCCCAAGCTTCTCAGAAGTCCTGCTTGCTAATAAACACTCATGAATGTAAGAGATTCTTAGATTGATTTTTCCCCAGGTACCAGGGATCAAACTCAGGACCTTGTGCTTGTGAGGCATGTGGGGTGCTACTGAGATAAATCCTTGGCCCTAGATTTGCTTTTATTTCAGGTAGTGAGGAAACAAGACTTCCTTCTGTAATAGCTGGAGGCCACCTTTCAAATGAGACTGGTGAATGACTAAATTGGCCTACACAGTTTGCAGTGCTATTAAGGAAACTGAAAGCCATTCAACCCTTATGCTATGGTGAGGGTCACCTTTGATCCCCTAGCACTCCCCTTAATGTACAACCCTACTGATGATCTCAAGATCAGTAGATCAATAGTTTTAAAGTGCTAGACATAAAGCAATTCGGCTATTGTAAAGGTCAAAGTTATTCTCTGGCAGTGGTGCCCTTAATGTAGTTAAGAATTTTATATTTTCTCTAAACTTGATTACTTAGAAGACTTTGTTTGCTAATGATTGCACAAGTTTAAAAATATAAATGATTGGACTGGGAGTGGAGCTCCGTGATAGGGTGAGTGACCAGTACATGCAAGGCCCTGAACTCAGTCTCTGATATTTTTGCGGGTAGGGAGGAATTACTCATTGAAATTTTAAATAAACTATTCTATATGCTAGCTCAATAGGGATCCAGGGAAATGCCATCAAGGTTAAATGAAGGGCAATTTGAAAACTAAAGAATCAACCATGGGGCTGGGGGTGTTGTTGGACAATACTGTACAACAAACACATTTGCGAGGTCCTATGTTTGATTCCCAGAATCCAAAACCACACCCAGATAAACACACAGACACCCTCACACACTCTCCACCAACAAGCAAACACACAGACAAACAAGAAAGGCCAACTTGAGCTGTTCACATACGAAAGTTCTAAAAGTAAAACTATGGCAAATATTTTATTTGGTGTTTCATGCTAGGTTGATTTAAACAAATAAAACAACTTTGTTGAACAGAATTTTTTAATAGGATGACTGTGTACACAGACAACTGAGAATAAGGAAAAAAATCCAAATTAATGTTTTGACAAATTAAAATTGTTGCTAAGGATGATATACTTAGATTTAAAAGGAACAGTCCAATAAGATGAATAGTCTCTCATTCAATCTAGGAGCTTAACTAATCCCTCTTTTAACAAAACCAACACATTATACTGGTATAAATCTGACTTTCTTAAACATTCCACATAAAACCACGTATTCCCTCAGTGTTCCCTCTCTTTCTACATTTACTCATTAGTGGTCTCTTAAATGGGAAAAATCAAATCAAACTTATATTAGCAAATGAAAGTGCAAGTTTGTACAGCTAGGCTCAGCAGCAAAAGTGAAGAATAACGACGAAAAGTGAAAAGTGATGGCTGCCCTGCGGCGTGAGGATGCCCGTGGAGCCCCTCGTCCCATTGCCAGTCAACGTCCCATTCATTGCTCTGAAACGAGCAAAACCAAATTCTTTTTTGATTTAAAGAAACACGAAACCCTCTACCCCCCCTCCCCCCATAATTTGTGATCAGGTAAGGCAAAGACAAGTCCCAGCCATCATTCGGGACAGCAGCAACATACGAAGGTCAGAAGTAGCCCTGAACCACCAGTAACATTCTCTCACAGTGACGTCAGAAGGAATTGCATCTCGTAAAGCAAATCTGCAGGGTCCATGCATAGTTCTAATTTATTTAATTTGTTTGGAGAAACTTTATAAATACATGATTTGAGAGGAGAGTAAATTATGTTCTTGCTTTGAAAAAATAAGTATTTTTTTTTCACATTTTAAAAGTTGTTAGCTTTCGTAAAATAAGCTGCAAGAGGAGTATGACAGCTGGGTCCGCAGAATGTCCATGTACAAGTTGCATTTACAAGAACCTGGTAGCCTGCCTTTAATTTGCCTCTACAAATAGAGCTTTTCGCAACAGTATTTAAACAAACAGGTTTAATTTAAATACCTCCTCTATTCACTCTATTTGTAGAGAAAAGAGGTACTTATTTTTCAAGTATTACATTGTAAAAGGTAATTTTTTTTTGCCAATTTTTTATGTTAGGCTTCTAAGAACAAAACAGCTCTGAAAAATCATGCTCAGTCAGCCCGTTTCTTTTAGAGTCAAATGTTCGTCTTTTAAAGAATGCAGAAAAATATCAAGTTGCTAAGAAGGAACACACTAGAAAAAGCCATTTTAAAGTACTGAAGAATAAGGAGCATTTATTTCTTTCTGTTGGCGAAATTATTAGAAAAGCTATCCAGTCTATTGTCATTAGCTGGTTTTAATAAAGTCTTTTCAAAATGATGGTCAAGCAATCTTTAGAAAACTGGAGCAGGGAATGCTCCTTTGTGGCATGAAAGGAATTCCATTAATCGTAGAAACTCTTACTCAATTTCTGCTTTGGTGAATCAGAAGAAATGCTCATATAACTTCTACAAGAGGAGACAGAAAAAGGAACAGATTAATATGACACTTGCCTAAAATCTTATTGAAAGAAAATGATAGTGATATTTTACATTTCCAAAATATCACCATGTTGTTATATACATTGTCTTACATGAGAATAGGTCATTGTCTTAGGATTCACAGCCTTATATTTAGTGAATTCTACTACTTATAGGAAACATGTGGCCTTTCCTTTACTCTAACCTAGGCTATAACATTTACTTTTCTACCCTGTATATATCAATTGTAGGCTTCTCAGAGGTTAGGGATTTAAACACTCAGTTGTCGATTCCTTAGTAACCTGATACTTAGGGCTCCAGGGAAGGAAAGGAAAGTTAAGAACAGTGGGAATGGATCCACAGATAACTGAAAAGATGATTTAATAAGATCCACCAGGAGAAGCAGAAAATCACATGGACCCCCTCCCCCCATGAACTTGTAATATGACAAAGGAGGACACCACACTGGCATATGCCCACAAATATGACATTAAATACTGTTCCTGAAGCCATAAGTATCAGGAAATCAGACCAGAGAGGGACTCTGTGACCTCGTTTTATAGCCCAAGCTCATGAGAGATCTTGTTGGGCTCAATATGATCCTACTTTGATGAACTGTTATTACCTAAATCATAACAAACTTTAAAAAGACAGTAACATATGACCCACGCTGCCAAACCCAAAGCAGGGAAAAATGGCAAGAGAACATAAGGGCAGTCTTCCAGAGTCTGAAGACTTGAGAAAAATGGGAAAAACTCCAACCCCTTGTCAGGTGGGCAGAACTAGGCTGGATGGCCTGCCTGTTATGGGGAGGGGCCTTGTCTGACACGAAGCACCTCCCAACAGCGAGCACTCCTCTGGCGGCAGAGGCGGATGGCTACTCACAGCGTAGTCCACTGTGCGGAATGAACGGGCAGACGAGAGGCCTGAGACAATTCAGCTTCTATGACCACAGTCACAGTGGAGAATGTGGCAATTCATCCCCTCTTGGGTGTCACATATTTCTGACGACCACAGAAGGGAGTTCAAGGTAAGCTTACCTGTGGTCTGTTGTGTTTGAACACCGTCTACCTGAGGCAGAGGCCCAAGTGTCCCTTCTTCATCGAAGGCCAAAATTGGAGTCAAAGGAATTTCTGGGTTCTCACTATTGATGACATCTAATCTTGATGGCTTAGATCCAATGGGTAAGGTTATACTCTCTTCAAAAGTTTCATTCTCCACAGATACTCCGTTTTCATTTGGTGGTTTTTCCAAATTAGGAGCACTGGGGAAAATGAAAAATCAAAACAGAAATGAGTTAGCATTAACATTTATAGAACAATCAAAAATATTTTGCAATAGATTTATTACTTTACAGTAAAAAATTAAACTGATTCATCATACCATTGCTAACAAAAATGGTGAACTACGACATATTTGTATTTTTAGCTATTTAAAAAAATCTAGCCTTGCCATAAAACCTATCAAAATGGACAATTTACTACTTCGAACAGATTCCCATCAATGGAATGGCCCTTAAGCAGGAACTTCCTTCAAGATGAAAGGGTCCTAATTCCTACTGAAGGAGTAAAGTGTCATTGCATATGACTGTGGTGGCACAGAGCATGAAAAGATTACTCCGCAGAGACTTGGTCTGAACACCAAAGAGGCCCAGAGAGGCTATCTCAACTGAAAGCACCCAGCATTAGGGAGACTCCCAGGAGCAGCACCAAAGCCGAGAACTTTTTGGGTTTTATTTATATCAGTGTAAGAAAAAAAGCAGATCGGGTAAGGAAGTGTCTCAAGGCTAAGTAGTTTTTTGGGGAAAGGGGATAGGACGACAGCCGGACACAACATGCTGTCACTAATCTAAACTTACTGTTAAACCATTCACTCTTCACAGAGCCCTAGCGCTTTTGTCCTGCAGTTTAACCATTCACTCCTTGGCCAAGTCCCCACAGTAAATGATCTGCACATAGTTACACAGCTGCCAAGACAGAGCTGCTGCTCTTTTGTCGGGGGGAGGGGACAAGGTCTCATTAAATTGCTTAATCTGGTCTCAAACCGATGATCCTCCTGCCTCAGTCTCCAAGTGCTGGGATTATAGGTGTAGGCCACTATATCAAGTTTTTATTTGGGGGAAGGGATTTGGCTATGTTGTCCTGGCTAATTGCAAACTCCTGTGCTCAAATGATCTTCCTGCCTCAACCTCCTAAGTAGCTAGGACTATAGGCACATGGCGTTGTGCCTGGCTCTAAATACATGATTTCTTGTTTTCTGGTCCGGTGATGTTCTCAATAAGTAACTTTATGAATTCCTTGACTGTTCATATTCTGGCCCTCTTTTAATGTCCCCAGCTTTCCAGAATGCTTGTGTAATTTCATCTATGCAAATTGTTCAAGATCAAACTTTTTTGTTGTTGGGTTTTTGAGAGTATCTCACTATATAGTCCAGGATGGCCTTGAACTCAGTATGTAGTGCAGCACGGCCCTGAACTCACAATCCTCCTACCTCAGGGTCCCAACTTCTGGGACTTGCAGGCATGTGTATATGCAGCAAGACCAAACTTTTATCTTTGCTCTACTTAAATCTTACTCTAACCCCATGTTGATCCTCACCGATTAAATCATGCATAATATCTTTGACCTATTTTGGGGGTGCACTGAACAAGCTATCCAATCTATAATTATCTATAGTTTCTCTTAATACTGTTATTCTCTCCAGCCATATAATGTCAGTACTTTATGTTATATTCTTATTCTAATTTTTTAAAAATGGAGGTCTTGCCATGTTGCCCATGCTTAAGTGATCCGCCTGTCTCAATATCCCAAGTAGCTGGGACTGCATGTCCACTATTATTTTCTATGTTGCAACAAAACAATGCCTATTCATCAAACAAGGGCTAGAGTAATGTTACCATTCATTTTAGTTGAGTGCAGCAGTATGTACACACAACCTTCACACTTTGTTCAATGCTCAATAAATTACCTGCATTCTAATGCCAACTGTTTGAATTTAAGTCACTTTTTCACACTGCCTTCCCTCAATGGTAAAATAAAGCTAATGTAAGTCTAACTTTTCCACTGAAAAAATTTTTTAAGAGAACCTGTATTTTTTGTCTGAATGAAGAAAGTTTACTTTCCTTACCTGAAGAGAAATGACTTTGTGGAATACATTCTAAAGCATTTCTGACTTGTAACATCTTTTGTGGGGGGGGGCACTTTTTTTGTTAATTAAACCTTTAAAAAACTTTTAAGGAAAAAAAAAGATCCTTGTTCTGAATATTTCACAAGGCACTGCGAGGTCTGAAATTTTTTTTTTGAGTGTGAAAGAATATAAAAATGTTAAGAGTGTGATGGTGCTAATTCCCCAAGGAAGGGAGAGGAAGCTTGGTGTTGTATGTGTGAGTGCATGTGTGCACACACATTCACACACTTGAGTGCACACACATGCCTACTTCCTGTTGTTCTCTGTCTGGGTTTTCACACCTATCCTGTCCTTTCCCAATGCCCATGGGTTTTCTGCAGCCAGTAGTAGTTCTGGTTCTCTAGCCAAAGAGAATTTAAGGAGAAGTTCTGGCAAAAGGTAAGAGCAGGGCTGTAGCTCCAAAGCCCTTCTCCCTTGGCCGTCTTCACCCCTGTTATCTTGCAGGCCTGTGTGTGTTCAGTCATAGCAGCAGTGGCCAAACTCAGACATGAGTCACCCGCTGGCTTCATCTCCCCACTTCACGCCCACCTGTTCTTTCCTGTTAGCAATCAGGGAACTCATTGTGCCATGTGCTTTAATGTTCAGGGAACACAGAGACCAGCAGAAACTATGAAAAAAACTAGAGTCACTGGGGTCAGGGATTATAGATCTGCGTGACTTCTTGGACAGCAGTGCCAGCTTTTGAATTCCCATTCAGAAGTCAAAGGTTGGATATAAGGTTCTTGTATATTTCACCCAAATTCTGTTCAGAGAAGGGACAGGGCCACGATCTAACATTCTACGTGGCTATGAGAGCCAGGCTCCTCTTCCTTGACACTTATTAATTATGTTATAAGAAGTAACTTGTATTAAAAGTGATATATCACACTAAGTCACTAAGTTGCCCAGGCTTAAATCTGTGATTCTCCTGCCGCAGCCTCCCATAGTGCTGGGATCAGAAGAGGTGTGAGCTACCACATCTGGCAGGCCAATAGATTTGTCAGGTCACTCCTGTATTTTGAGGTTTATATCTGATACTAATTTATATCTGAACTGCCTATATTGTTAGGTGAAAGAAAAAATAAGTCTATGCTTATCCTTCTCCCAGTAGTCTGATAAGGATCATCTTACACGCATGACAAAGGACAGTTTATCCCTTGGATAAAGATGGACAGCAATAGTAGTGCATTTTGGTTTAACTACAAACTGTTGATTTTTTTCCATGTAGAGAAGGCTAAAAAATCAGGTTTACTATCTATATCATCTTATATAATGCAATGTTTTAGAATCTTATATAATGATTATTTGGTGATTTTGCTACTGACGAGAGCTGGCCACTACAATTTCTTTTTCTTTTCTCCCTTTTTCTTCTTTTTTTGGCAGGACTGGGATTGAATCCGGGGTGCTATACCACCAAGCTACATACACAGCCCTTTTTTATTTTGAGATAGGCCCTTGCCAATTTGCCCAGGCTGGCCTCAAACTTGTGATCCTCCTGCCCCAGACTCCCAAGTAGCTAGGGTAACAGGTGTGCACCTGTAGCTACATAAATTTGTTTTGCTGATCAGACAGAATTATCAGTAGCGTAGTAAGCTGAAGTATGTACTGCCTGTTCTGAATCAAAATAGAATTCCCTCCATGGTGCTTTTCATGCCTTCCAAAAAATCTCTCAAGTCACTGAATTGAACATCAAAAATTATAGCAAGTTGGAACAGACTTTTTTGAAAATCAAACAAAAATTTAAGAAAAATATACCATTTAATATGTATGTTAGGTAATTATAATATTAAATTTATTCAACATAATTGAGAGTTTATTAAGATATCTCAGGAAATTATTCTCTTTGATATTGCAGTACGTTAAAAAAAAAAGCTGCCTGTCTCAGGAAGACAGGAAGAGTAGGATGAAGACAGCAGAAAGCCAATCCAATCAGGCAGGCACCAAAACTCTCCATTGAGGGATTCACAGCAGATCACCATGCAATACCAGAAATGGTTAAAAAAAAAATCTTTCCTTATTTTTTAACTGCTGCCAATTACATTATAGAATATTTGCAGTATAAGTTTTTAGATTAAGAAAACAGTTGAGGGTCTTCAATTTTCTATTGGTAGCAAATACCCTTGTGCTAGAGATTGAAAATTTCATAAAATAATTTAAATAGGTTCCAAAAAATTAAAAAAGTCATAGCTAAAAATTTTAAATACCACTAAAAATATTCCATAAGTTCTCTATTTTAGATTTTTAGGCACAAGTTAAACTTTTAATTTTTTTTTCTCTCATTGAGTTTATTGGTACATTTTAGGTATACAGTACAGTTACATCCATCATTGGGATCTTGTACCTTTACATGACAGGTCTTGGTTCTCATTTTTTTCCCCTTGTCCCTGCCCTCCCTTCACCTCCTCCTCCCCTCCCCATTTACAAACACTTTATTTCCATTTTTACATTTTCTCCTATTTTTTTTCTTTTCCCTTATTCCCCTTCCCCTACCCTTCCCACTTTCCCTACACCTTTAGACCTTTTCTTCCCATTTCACAATGTCAGTTATCTCCTTAGGATCTTATGTACTATTATAGTTTTTCACACCAGAAAAACTATTCGGTATTTACACATGTGTGACTTATTTATTTCACTTAGGAGTATATCCTCAATATGTATCCATTTTCCTATGAATGAATCTAATTTCTCATTCTTTATGGCTGAGTAGCATTCCATTTTATAGAAAAACCACATCTTCTTTATCCAATCTCCAACTGATGGGCAATTGGGCTGTTTCCAAGTTTTAGCTATTACAAACTGTGCCCCTATAAACATGGGTGCACATATATCACTCTGGTATGATTCTTTTAATTCTTTTGGAAAGATGCCCAGCAAAGGGATGGCTGGGTCAAATGGATCCTCTAGTCCCAGCTCTCTCAGGTATCTCCATATTGATTTCCATAGTGGTTGCACTAGTCTGCTCTCCCATCAACAATGGATTTTTTATTTTAAAAAATGTCCTTATGAGGCTGAACTCACAGTGAGTTTGAGGCCAGCTTGCACTACATAGTGAGCTCAAGGTCAGCCCGAACTACATAGCAAGACCCTGTATCAAAAAACAAAAAAGTCCTTATGACACAATTGATACAGATACAAGGGAAAAGAAAAGTACTTATTTGCTCAGCAGTGCTGGGGATTGAACTGAAGGCCTCTGCACTAAGCTACACCCTCTGCCTTTTCCTAAGTGTTTATTTTGAGACAGGCTCTTCTTGCTAAGTCACTAAGTTGACCATGATGGGCTCAAATTTGAGATCCTCCTGCCTTTTTCTCCCAGATTGCTGGGATAACAGGCATGCATTATTATGTCTGGTCCAGGTCATCTTTTACTTATTGTTAGGAATTATTTTGCTTCTTCATTAAGAAAATCTGCTACCATTAAAATATTGGTATCTAAATTACTTTTATTATGGAACAAACTTGTGACTCAGCATCATATATGTCTCAGATTTAATTGTCTTGTGCTATTAAAGGATCAGGATATCCAGGTCAGGTTAAATACATACAAAGAAAACTACCTCCTATAATTTTAATAGTCACTACAACCTCACCATGAAGGCATAAGAAAAATGATATTGAACCTTTCTTAAAAATAGAGTTCTAAGCTCTATCCAAAATTAATGACCCCAGCCGGGCATGATGGTACACACCTGTAATCCCAGCACTCAAGAGACTGAGGCAGGAGGATTGCCCTGAGTTCAAGGCCAACCTGGGATACATAGTGAATTTAAAGCCTGAACACCATAGCAAGACCTTGTCTTAAAAAAGCTGGAAACAAAACAACCACCCAAATTAATGACCCAAATAAAAATCACAATGAAAATAGATCTTAATGTTAAAACTTTGAAATTCTGCCAGGCCCAGGAAATTCTGATGGGGTAAAAACAGTGCTTTGGTGTAACATGTGAAAACAGGTCCCAGTTGTTCGACTCACCTCTCAACGGTCACTTTGGGTTGGTGTGAAGTGACCACATGTGGGCTAGTGCCTGGATCCCCACTTCCGGGCAAGTCTGTCATACACGGAAGTAGAGCTGTCTCTATGTGCAGAAAAAGAGAGAAGAGAGTCACTAATACTCTATCATCAAACCCAACCCCCCAGGAACCACCGTGCTTAGATCATGTTCTGCTCTGTGATTCACCAGCTGTGGGACTTGGAACAAGTTATTTAAATTCTTCCCTCATTTTGCACAATGAATATTGGTACCTATCTCATGAGCTACTGTGACAATTAAACGTGTTAATACATGTAGAGTATTCAGAACAGAGCTCTTCCCATTGTGAGGGATGAAATAAATGCTACTGTCATTTTGGCTTACAAATAAATTGGCTACGGGCAGAAAGTATACACTGAAACCATAGCATCTGATGAAGACAGCAGTGAGCAGACTTGATCGGGTGGATACCAAACATCTCTACAGAGGCACCCAGAGCAAATCATCGTGGATATCGGAAGTGAGAAAAAAGATTCTTGCAAACTCAACTTGTTCTGGTCATATGTAGAATGACAAGGATTTCATAAATGGAAACCTACAAACTCGCTACTTTGTTATTCCATGCGCAATGCCAGACAGAGTCCAGTTTAAGTCAATATTGATGCCCGACCCTCAAATCACAGATAGGGTTACTTAGAAGTCTTACGCCCTTCATACAGGTCAGAGCTCCAGAAAAAACCATGACATTTTATGGTTTCAGCTTGATGAGACAGAATAACTGAAATAATTGCAAGTGAGTGCTATTTCATGACCAAGCATACATTCGATGAAACGGCCAGAGGTCCACAGAGTCTGATAACTGAGGCAAGGAAATAATGATAATTTAAAAACTGCCAATGCTTGCAAAGTGGGTGGCAGCTCACCTGAGGGGAGTTCTGGAGGGGGTGTGAACTTGCCTACCTGGGCACCTGCCCACCCGAGAATTCTCTTTATGGTACTGGTGATACCATTCAGCCCTCAGGCAGATGCCCGATGAGAAAAGGAATATTTAACTTTCAAGCTTCTTTTTTAGCAATTTTTTTTTTTTTTGGTACAGGGTTCTCACTCTGGACCTTGCACTTGTGAGGTAGGCAGCAGCACCACTGAGCCAAATCCCCAGCACCCCTCCTTTTTAGCATTTTTAACTCAAATCAAATTTACTTGAGTGTTGATGAACATGGATCTACCAAGTGACAAATGCACCCCCTTTCTTGCCTTTGTTTAGTCTCAGGTTGAGCACAAAGGTACTGAAAGAATAGGTGGAACTAAAAGGAAGGGGAAAAAAGAAAACAAGAATCAAGAACCTGGCCAGGCACAGACCACAGCCTCAGCCCTCAGGTAATCCTGGCATGGCCCAGTGCACAGCCTCAAGGCTGTTTTGGTGACTTGCTAGTTGCTGCACTTGAGCCCGTACCTATTAGGACCTTCTTGGAGAAACCATGCTAAAAATGCAGTGGAGTTAAGAGGCAACCATCTAGATTATTGTCCAAACAAATATAATTCTGACATCTATAAAAGAGCACACAAATCCCACAATAAAGGATCCATAACATACAGACACAAGAATAGCCTCTATTTTTGTTTTGTTTTTTGGTATCAGGGATCGAACTCAGGACTTTGAACTTGTGAGGCAGATGGAGAACCACTGAGCTCAATCCCTGGCCCTAGAATAGCCTCTACTGACATAAAACCAAACACCAATCATGATTTACACCTGACAACCCCTAGAATTTACAGGGAATGTTCCTTCATGTAATCATTTGATTTGATCTTCAATCCAGCCCTGTGAGGTACTCTACCCTTTGGGTTTTTTTGATTTGTTTTGTTTTTTTACTGGGGATCAAACTTGGGCGCTTAAGCTTACAAGGCAGGCGGCGGAACCACTGAGCCAAATCCCTGACCCCTCTACCCTTTGTTTTTAACAGAAAAAGAAACAACAGTATGGCTGGTCCTTTCTTTTCAGATTGATACTGTAAATAAGAGGACTGAAGGCTGAGCTATTTACCAGTCATCTGGGTGCACAGTCGCAGATACCATGTGGGATTGTGGGGAATTAGGAGGTGGTGAGCTGGGCCCCAGCTGTCAGGGAATGAGCGTGCCCTGGGGAGAAGGACTTGTCAGTCTTGTTCACAATGAATCCCAGAACCTTCTGCAGTGCCAAGAGGAAGCATCCTCTATCTCCTAAGACTGCAGTGGAAATTAAATAAGAACTATATGAAAGGTAAGCCAGGCGTGGTGACACATGCTTGTAAGCCCCAGCACTCTGAGATTGCAGGGTTGCCAGGTTTGAGCCCAGCCTTAGGCAACTTAGTGACTTAGCAAGATCCTGCCTCAAAATAAAAAATAAAATAAGGTCAGAGATGTTGCTCTGTATGAAAGCCTTGGGTTCAATCCCTGTATCCTCCCTGCCTCCCAAAAAAGTATATGAAAGATATACCTGATGCAAAGGGCATTTAATCAAAATTAACTGGATTGGAGTAGTAACCTAAGATGAATTCCATTTTTAAAAAGAAATCACGAAGAAACTAGTAATCTCAAACACTGTAACATGAACAACTTCCAAATAAATTTCAATACATTTTCTATTTTATCTGTACTCTGAAGTCAGAGTTAAAAGAAATAACTCTTAAATCTTTCTTCTGAGAAATGCCATAAAATGCAAATTGTCAAAATGTGTACATTTAAAGGCCCTCAGAAAAAATATCAAAGGCAGTTTCACCTGAGCTTGAGCCTGGGAGCAGCTCTC
Organism: Fukomys damarensis; assembly: GCF_012274545.1. Lineage (NCBI taxonomy): Eukaryota > Metazoa > Chordata > Mammalia > Rodentia > Bathyergidae > Fukomys > Fukomys damarensis. Next base: position 22,445,159 of record NW_022900926.1, on the reverse strand, counting down.
CCCACCCTTACCACGGCCCTTTGAATATCCTGAGCTCCACAGTGAATCCAAGAATTTTCCATGTCAACTGATGATAGAAATACCTGTTGCTCTAGCGGGAGCTCCCTTGGCTATGTCACCATTTCTCTGGTCAACGGTTTTCTACCAAAAAGAAAAAAAAAAAAAAAAAAAAGGCTTTAAAAAATTTAAAAGTGAAAGTAAAGAGGGTTGAGATTGCTTGCCCAGGGTGCCAAGGGCCTTAGGTTCAAGCCTCAATGGTGGGGAGGGGGGAAACGGGAGGAAGTGAAAGCAAAAAGTAAATGCCACCCAGGGTAGTTAGAAAGCAGCTCTCTTAATACCTTCTCTGCAGTTTCTGTCCTCCTGGTTCTCTTCATAATCTCCTCAAGACGCTGCAAAACAGGATGAGGATCAGATACAGAGAGTAAGTCAGGGACAAAATAAGTAGCAGGGTCAAAGCAGCAGCACGTGTGTTTTGGGGAAAACCGAATTCAGACTGCTTCATCTTAAAAAGTGGGGTTATTCATAAAGGATGGGAGCAGGGTGGGCTTTGTGAACTGGAAGCAACTGCTTGGGCAAGGCTGAAACCTTGGGCACGGTTGCTTTGGAGGTGATTATTACTAAGGGGGTTCCTTATCCGGAAAGGGCAGAGCCTATTACTGATGGCCACGCTGGTCTCTCGGGATCTCCTGGTCTTTGGGTGGCTTCAGATCTAGAAAGAACAAAAAGTGCAGTTCTCTCCCAGATTCTGCCTGCGACAGCTACCTTCTTCCTCTCCAGACGCTCCTGCTCTTCTCTCTGGAAGTGTCTCTCTCGTTCCTGCCGGACCCTCTCTGCTTCCTCACGAACCCGGGCTTCTTCCTCCTTATGAAAACAAGAAGCGGTGTCAGTTTGGTACACACGAGGAGCAGGGGTTGCTTCTCCAGCGATCGACCCGTGAACGCCACACTTGGCACTGCCAGGGGCCTGGGCCCGGGCGCACCTGCTTCTGGGCGCGCTCCATCTCTGCGCGCTCCCGCTCCAGGAGCAGCTGCTCCTCCTTCTCCTGGGCTTGCTCGGCCTCCAGCCTGCGAGCCTCCTCCTCGCGGCGGGCTCGCTCTTCCGCCACCCTTTGAGCCAATTCCTCTTTCTTCTGTCTGGGGAAAGAAAAAGCAAAAGACACGCGGGGGATGTCTAGAAGAGAGGCCTAGTCTTTGGGCACTGTAAGGAGAATTCATTCACAGGTCTGGCAGAAATGCCCGCACGGGATGTGCTCAACATGTTTGGGGACAAAATGGGAAGTCACCCTTTACTTCTGATCCTCCTCTCCCAGCTTCTATGCAGCGTGTGGGGAACAGAAACAACAAGGAACCACTGATATTTTGCAGGACAGCTTGCTTTTTCAAAGGATCTGCGATTTAACTACATATCTTTAACAGCTGAGACTTGCTGGGCGTGTTACTGCACGCCTGCAATCCCAGCTCTCTGGGAGGTTGAGGCAGGAGCATCACAAGTTGGAGCCTGGCAATTTACTGAGACCCTGCATCAAAATAAAAAAGTAAAAATGAGCTGGTGATATAGGTGAGTGCAGGACCTGGGTTTAATCTCTACCACTTACTGAAAAAAGCAAAGTAAAAGAAATATACTAGGAAATAGGGAGATAGAGCTGTGAAAGCAAAGGGGACCAAGATACAGGGAGAGGAGAGGATGAAAAAAGAATTAAGATGTTTTAGGTACACGTACCAACTCTCCAAGAGCAATGTGATCATTATGTACTGCAAACATGTACCAATAGAAATAAAAAAGTAAAGCTTAAAATGTTCAAAACTTTCAAAGAAAAAATCAAGCCTGAGACTTGTATAATCCAAATGATGTAAATTTTTAGTGACAAAATTGAAGCTCTCCACCCTGAAAGGAAATCTTGTTAAATAAATAAGGTCATGTTTTCTCCAGGAACAGGAAGGAGACGGACCATACAAGGTCTCTAATGGCACAACACGCAGGGCACATCCAATGCGGTGGCCCAGCACTGGGACTCAGGTCCTTCCCAGAGGGGCAGCTCTGTTTGTCTGAAGAACAATTATATCGCCATTAGCCTTATTAGACCCAGAAGGTGACCAATTAAGCAAACTGTCCCTAGCATACTGTCTGGAAATCGTGGAGCATTTAAATCTCTCACACAGATACTCTTGAGTTTTACCTTACAGCTTTAAAATGGTAATGATAAAGCTAATGAGGAAAGCTGGAGATTGGAGATACAGTAACTGAAAACAGACATGCAGAACTGACCTCCCCAGTGATTATAACCCTGTGAATATGTGTGCGCATGTGTGTGTTTGTATGCATACCCATAACCTCCTCACATGTTTCAGGACTGCTCAGAGCCTGGAAAGGACTTGCCCAAATGCACATCATACTGAAAACTGTAAGACTGAATGCAATTTTGTGAGATGGGGGTCTCGCTATATAATTCAGGCTGGCCTCAAATTTGCAGCAATCCTCCTGCCTCGGTGTCCCAAGTGCTGGAATCAGGCGTGCACTACATGCCTGGCTACATCTTTCTTTAAACCTTCCTCCATCAGTGCTGCACCATCACTAGCAAGAAAATGAAACTGAAAAAAACAATTTTTTGGTCAAAGGCACACTAGGTAAGCTGATTCTGAAACCTTCTCTTTGGTCACAGCTGCCATCCCCTCCTCTGGATGGAGGACTTTATGCAAGGCATCACTGGTGTCATGTCACTGTCACCCCTTTACCTTTCCAGCTCTTCCTTCTCCCTCCTCTCTCTTTCCTCCTTCTCTCTCTGCTCTCGGGCCAGCCTCCTCTTCTCAGCCAGCAGCCGCGTGGCCTCTTCTGGGTCCGTGGTGCCTGCAGAGGCTTTGGGAGCAGCACCGGCAGTCACAGGGGGTGGTGTGGCAGCGACAGAGGCTGCAGCTGGAGCTGAGGCTGGGGCTGGAGTCGGAGCCTGCGCTGGAGTAGCTGTACAAATAGGTACAAGAAGAAACCCAACTGGAAACAAAATCCAAAGAACAAAACAAAAACTAGCATTCTCCACACATGGCCCAGGCTTAGAATTACTCATTATCAAAGAAAAGGGAATGTTTATTACTGCGTGTTCTCATGGTTTCACTATATTCTATCTGTAACCAAGCAACAGATAACAAAAAACTGTGGGTGTGTGAGATCTCCAACATAGCTCACACTGTCACCACATCTTATTTTAATAGCAGTCAAATCAGTTAACAATATCTAGCACATGTGGACTGAGTAGAGCGCCTCGTGTTGATTCAGAAGCAAAATGAAGATGCGATCTTTTGTTACTTTTTAAGAATTCCTGCTCTTTGGTGACTATTTGTTATTATGACACTAAAGCCTTTCTCTGACTGTCCTCAGCATCCACGTCACAGGCTGACGGAGGCCGGGAAGGGACACCCTTTCAGACAGAAGCCTACCCAGAGCTGTCTTCAGGTCTGGGATGTGGGGAGGCCATGGCCTGTTCAGGGGCATGTGTGTGGCTAACACATCCGGACTCCACTCAGGCTTGACACCACCCAGCCAGACACAAGCAGAAGTTCTCTGGCTTCAATCAGAGGGGAGCTGGTACAGGAGGGCGCCCCCCACTCTTGTGACTGATCCAGCACCCGGGAGCTCTAAGTGCCTGGCCACTCCCAACATCCCAACATTCCCCCCTACATCTCTATTTCTTTTCCCATAGAGTTTTCTTTACGATCATGCTCTCCTTCATGAAAGCAAACATTGGATTCTTCTACTCTCTCAACATTTTCAACTGTCTTGAATCAACTATTCTTTCTTTGCCTCTATCCTTGATGTTCAGGATGTCTTAAACAGAAAAATTTTGAATGAAGACAATTTTCAACAAGAAAATAAACTCCCAGCTCTGAGTGACAGCAGATTCCTAAATAGAATCTGGTTAGCTTCACAGAACCACTGGGTATTCTGGGAAAACATTCTGACCTCTGTCAAGCACACAGTGTAAGCTAATGGTCTTCAAACTCTCGTGTGCTCAGAATCAAGTCACAGTACTTGTCAGGGTTCTCGGACTCACCACCTCCTTCCTATTCTGACCCAGCCAGTGTGAGGTAAGGCCAGGGCTCAGTATTTTTAAAAATCCCTGGAGGTAGTGGTTTAAAAATATTTCTATAGGGCCGGGATTTAGCTCAGTGGTTCTACCACCTGCTTCACAAGTGCAAGGACCCAAGCTCGATCCCTGGTACCAAAAGAAAAAAATTTTTTTTTCCATAAATTCTTTGAAAATTCTCCCTCCAAAAGGAGGAGACTGACTGCCTATCCTTGAGCATCAATTCAATCTTGTGATTTCTCATAAGCAGAACATGACAGAAATGTGGGCATGTGACCTCTTGAGATTTGACACATGGATTTCTCCTTATTCTCTCTCATCCACTCTGAGGACAGCAGAGCAAGCAGATTGTGAGTACAACAAGCAACAAAGTCTGTATGTCACAAAACAAGGGACATCTGCCAACAGCCATGTGCAGCAGTCACTTTCTGCTGAGTCTTTTTTTTGGGGAGGGGCAGGGTTTTGTTATGTATTTTAGGCTAGCTTTGAACTTACTACACAGCCCAGGCTGGCTTTGAACTCATGGTGATCCTCCTGCCTCAGGCACCTGAGTGCTGGGATTACTAATGTGCATCACACCTGGCTACACCCCTCAGGGTTTTGGGATGACTGTAGCCCTGGCAGACAGCTGAAATACAATCTCGCAGGAGACCGTGAGCCACAACTGCCCAGCTACACTGTTCCCAAATTCTTGACCCAATAATCCGTGTGCAATAAGAAATGTTTTAGTGTCTCAATCTTCATAGTAGCTATGAAGATTGGACTACTCTGTTATTGTCATTGTTATGGCAATAGATAACTTGTATAATACACGATTTGAACTCCGGCACTCTGAACACAACTTTTTTATGAAATGCTGGACTCAGTAAAAGGACTTGGGATCATGTCTGAATTAACAATGCTATGGGTCCAACAATGGGCTTCTAGATGTATGGATTGTAAAGAAAATTACAGTTAAGAAAAGGTACTAATTCTTTGGGGAAGATACCTACCAGGGGAATAGCTGGGTCAAATGGGACCTCCAATCCTAGTTCTTTGAGGCCTCTCCACACTGATTTCCACAGTGCTTGCACCAGTCTACACTCCCACCAGCAGTGGAGAAGGGTTCCTCTTTCCCCACAGCCCCTCCAGCATTTGTCATTGGTTGATTTCTTGAGAGCAGCCATTCTTTCTGGGGTGAGGTGGAATCTCAGTGCAGTTTTCATTTGCATTTCTCGAATGACCAGTGATGTTGAACATTTTTTCATATGTTTATTTGCTATTTCTACTTCTTTGTCTGAGAAATGTTTGTTCGTTTCAGATGCCCATTTTTGGATTGGGCCTTTAAATTTGGGAGTTCCGATTTTTTAAAGTTCTTTATATATTCTAGATTGTAGAATTTTGTCTGAGTGCACCCATGTTCATAGCAGCACAATTCATGATAGCTAAAACTTGGAAGCAACCCAATTTGCCCATCAACAGGAGAATGGATAAAGAAGATGTGGGGTTACTAAATAAAACGGAGTACTACTCAGCCATAAAGAATGAGAAACTAGAGACACTTATAGCTAAATGGATGCACATTAAGCATCCTCTTAGATACTCCTAAGTGAAATAAGTAGGACACACGTTTAAATACTGAATCATTACTCTAGTGTGAGAAACTGAAAGTGTACATAAGGACTAAAAGGTATAATAGATAATGTGAAATAGGAAGAAAAGTTGCAAAGGGGAAGGGGAATTGGGAGGGGAGGGGAAAGGGAAGAAGGGAATGGAATTAATATGAGAAAATGGAAACAAAGTCTTTGCAGATAGGGAGGGAGGAAGGGGTTAAAGGGAGGGCAGGGAAATGGGGAAAAATAAGAACCAAGATAGGTTATGTAAAGGTGCAAATTTCCAACGGTCAATGTCATTATATTGTATACCTTAAATGTACGAATAAATTAATTTTTTAAAAAAGAGAAAAGGTCCTAAAATGAGCCTCAGAAAAGAAAAGCTAATAAAACAATGCCCGCGAAAAAGAGCAAGGATGGAGAGCAGCGAAGGCCGCGTCCCAGCACAAGCCGGGTCATCCCCACCTGGGTCGGCTGCGGGCTCCACAGGCGGCGCCTCTTCCACTTCAGCTTCCGCTACCTTCACTAGCGGTGCTCTGCCCCTCAGAGAGGGCTCGCTGGCAACGCTCTGACGCTCCTTCTCCGGCTCTTTCTTCTCGGGTTCCACTCCGGCTTCTTTCTTACCGGGGCGGATGTTGCCAGGGGATGGGGGCCGGGCCTGGGCTGCGGCAGCTTTGACTGAGCCAGGAGGTAAGGAAGACGCCGGTCGGGGTGTGCCGGGCAAGTGCGGGAAGGACTTGGATGGGAGCCTGGGTGGCAAACAACGCGGAGACGGGAGCATCAGAGCAGGTCGTCCCTCTCAGGACGACAATTTATCGAAAAGCAATGCAGGTAGCTAACTAACGTGCATTTGTCTTTTCTGTAGTAGACGCAGAAATCCTACGTTCCTGTTTTTCTTTGCCTTAAGGCAGACTGTTGAGTCAGACGTGGTGGTGGTTCAGGCCTGTAATACCAGCCACTTGGGAAGCTGAGGTAGAATCATTACAAGTCGGGGCCACTTATCAAGACCTTGCCTCAAAATATAAATTAAATTAAAAACGGCTGGTGATGTAGTACAGAGGGGGGGGTGAGGGAGGGAGGAAAGGGAACAGAGGGGAGCGGGGGTGGGGGGGAGCGCAAGCGAGCGCTATTATTCCCTAAATCAAGGCCAAGCTTGCTGTGAAGACAGAAGCTACTAATCACCATGGGGCCCAAGCAGCCTTGTGTACTGCACTCACCAGAGTCGGGAGGAAGCTGGCGATCTCGCTTTGGGATTAGCTGGAGATAGAGCCCTTCGGACACCAGACATGAGGTGGAAGGGTACATTTTCTCTGTCTCTTTTATGGCCCTAAGTTCAGAGAAAATAATTAGATTTTTCCATGAGTGAGCTGATCACATTTCCAGTATTCGACAGCAGGACTATAAATCATTTAACAGGATTTTACAAAATTTCTAAACTACCCCCACAAGGTCCTTGTTAGTTTAGAACAGCATAATTGAATTAACACAGGTGTTTTTGAATGTGTGATTTGGATATTTGTTTAAAGAAATACACTTGAGACTTTTAGAGAGCACTTATACTTTGTGTCTGAAATTACCTGAACAAAATCTCAGTATGGTTTATTCCCCACAAATGTTAAAATAAAGATCACTTCTGTTTTTTTAAAAACTTTTAATTAAATGCTTTTCTCTTTAATTCATAACTTTTTTCATCTCAAAGCATAGCATATCTTTTTTTTTTTTTTAGTTTAATAATTAAAAAATTTAGAGCCAGGCGTGGTGGCACACGCCTTTAATCTCAGCACTTGGGAGGCTGAGACTAGAGGATCGCTGTGAGTTCAAGAACAGGCTGGGCTACATAGTGAGTTCCAGGTCAGTCTCAGCTACATAGTGAGACCCTGTCTCAAAACAAAACAAAACAAAACAAAATTTACACATCCGCTATTTCTGACATTAATTCATTTTCTCCCTATATGGACATTATAGAAACATTCCTTCTTCAGCTGATGTTCTCTAAGGAAAGTCAGGTTCAGGGTGAGCAAATTTAGGTTTTTATACTCCTCTGTATCAGGGGAGCAAGAGAAATCTGAGGATAGGCTAAAAGAGCAGCCCTTCCCTAACTGCCAGCTAGGAATTCAGCCTGCCAGACAGCACCCTTCCTAGTGGAAATGAGCAGACAGAAGCCCGGAGAAACCTTCTGAGAGTCCAAAATCAGCCCAGGTGCCACTACGCAATGCGGACAGAAAACCAGACCCATTCCAAGTACTGGAGCATCTGGAACTTTCTGTCATGTTCTGGGATGGGAATGGAGCCTGCTGGAGGCACTCAGGGAACACCTGCCAGAAAGCAGACCGGAAAGATACAAAAATACTATCTGGTCACAGGTCAAAAGAGCTCTGGTAACGCAGTCTTTTTTCCTTCCTTTTCTCCCAATGCTCAAGCATCAGTTCTACTTTGCCTTCCCTTTTATGCCCTTGAATGTCCCATCTAATTGCTTCTCTCCATCTTCCTTAGCAGCATCCTAGTTGACTGCCTGGGTCATACGTGGGGAAAAACATCTAAGTGTCAGATAATACGGACTCACTGGAGCTTCTACATAGAGGGATGCACAGGGCAGGAAGGAGCAGCACAAAGTGGGTGCCAGTTCTACCCCATCTCTAGGTACATGACCACGCTCTGTCCCTATCTCTGATGCTGGCAGGAGGTGGGGCCTGGCCGAGCAGGTGTAGTCTTTGGGTGGCAAAAGTCATCCTATGGAACTTCCAGTCTAGTAAGCAAGTTGGCTAATATGCCTCCGGAAGGTCTGTCCCCAGGATGGAAGACCCAGGGCTCCTCCTAAGGGAACTCGGGGTAAAGAACCCGAGTAGTCTTGTTGGTTCTTTTTTTCTCAAAATATTTTGATTTGGCTGACAGACAAATCAGGAGAGATCTGAATGGGAAAGACAATTGTGAGTAAAGAATATGGGGATGACTTTCCTAATCTGTGCTTTGATGAAACAGGGTCCAGGGGAGATGGGGATGTAGCCCAGTGTAGACTGGGTAGCATATGTGAGGCCCTGCACTCTACTCCCAGAAAAACAAAAGAAAACAGGAGAGAGAAAAAAAAAAAAGAAAAAAGAGAGACATGGAAAATGGAATGGCCCTGCATAAAAGAGACAGTCTTTGTTTTATCAGAATGCCCATTACTTTGTAGTCTCCTAAAAGAAACTGATCTCCTTTAACTACCTATGGGCTGGGAAAGCAGGAGAGGAATGGTTTGGGAAAATACTAAGTACTTGAGATAGTATCACCCAAGCAAGTTGAATTTGTTTTATCTCCTATGTCTATTCACCATTCTTAAATCCACAGTTCATTTGGGTATCACCTGGGTAAAGGCACTCCTGGTTTTCATCTGTATCTGAGTTAATGCCCTGTAGTCTGTACAATCCTCTTTCCTTCTAACATTGTCTAAAATGCTGAGGGAAACTTTACAATATTGAAAAAGAAGAACAAGGCTGGAGGCCTCATACTTGTAGATTTTAAACCATATAAAAATATATATCACTCAAAACACTCAATGACCACCATATAGACCAATTGAATAGAATAGATAGCCCAGAAATAACTACTTGGGAACATGGTAAAATCCTAAGATCAAAGAGAAAAGAATGCCCTCTTCAACGAATGCTGCTGGAAAAACTGGATATCTGCAAGAAAAAGAAATTGGACCTTTTCCTTATATAACATACAAACATGAACTCAAAGTGGATTAAAGACCTAATATATGACTTAAAACCACAGAACTTCTGTAGAAAACAGAAGTGGTAAACTTCATGTCATTGGATTTAGTGTTGATTTGTTAGAATAACAAAAGCATAGCCAACAGTGTGAAAAACAGACAAACAGAAAAACATCAGACTTAAACATTTCTATTCATCAAAAAACACAATCACTCCTGGAGGCTGAGGCACGAGGAACACAAGCTCAAGTCTGACCTGGGCAACTCAGTGATTTAGTGAAATTGTCTCAAAATAAAAACTAAGAAAAGGATTGGGGATACAGCTCAGTGCAAATGCTCTAGGTTCGGCTTTCAAGACTGCAAAAAAGAAACAACAACAAAAAGACAGGACACAGTAAAAGAAAGCCTGTGAAATAGGAAAAATATCTTCAAGTCATACATAGGAGGTTAATATTAAAAAAAATGACTCCTACAATTCAATAACCAGTAACCTCATTTAAAAAATGGGTAAAAGACTTTAAGAAACATTTCCCACATATGAAATACAAACTCCCAACATACCCATGAGAAGCTTGCACCATCACCGCTCACTAGAGAAATGCAAGCTGAATGTACTTCGTCAGATGAATGCAAACCCAAAATGTGATAGGAATGTACAACCACAGTAAGCCAAGTAACTTTTAAGAATATGGTACACGGTGTATTAACTATTGTTATTCTCTAATTATTGGGTTATGAAATTTTGATTTATTTCTTCACAGAAGAGAGAGTACTTATTTATATTTTCTTCAGCAATATCTACTTGTATTACATTAAGAAAAACTAAAGTTGCTGAGATGATTCAAGAGGGAAAGGTTTTCTTTTCTAAATATCCAGTTGGAAGAATTATGTATCCAAATTTAAATTTTTTTTTACTTCACATGCATAAATTAAATCAAAGTTGATGTACTTGAACACTTGCTAAATAAAATTATAAAACTTAAGAAAACAATAGTTGTAGGCATTAAAAATAAAGCAATGTGAAACATTTTCATAAAAAATAAATTTTCAGGGCCAGGAATTAAGCTCAGTGGTTCCACTGCCTGCCTTGCAAGCGCAAGGTCGTGAGTTCGATCCCTGGTAACAACAACAAAAAAAATAAAATAAAAAATAAAACTTTTTTTCATGCTTCATCTTTAAAAGAAACACAGTGAGTTATCATTTCACATGCACTAAGACTTGTATTTAAAATAAACCAGAAAATAACACATGCTGGTAAAAATGTGGAGAATGAGAACCCCTTGTGCTTTGGTAGGAATGTAAAATGGTTCAGTAACTATGGAAAATAGTATGGAGGTGCCTCAAAAAACTAAAGTATAGCTACCATATCATCCTGCATTCCCACTTCTGGGTATATATATGTCTGAGAGAATTGATTGCAGTATCTCCCAGAGATACTGTGTACCAATGTTCATAGCGGCATTATGCACAATAGCCAAAAGGTAGAAACATCCCAAATGTACCTCATCGGATGAATGTAACTCATCAGATGAATGCAAAACCAAAATGTGATATATACATACAATGAAATATTCATCCTTGAAAAGGAAGATGTCAGGCATGGTGCTGCACACCCGAGATCCCAGCACTCTGGGAGGCTAAGGCAGGAGGATCTCAAGTTCTGAGTTTAATCCCTACTACCAAGCATAACACCACCACCAAAAACAGGAAAGAAATTCTGACATGCGCTTCCACGGGTTTGAATCTTGACAATCTTATGCTAAGTGAAATAAACCAGTCATAAAAATTTAATTATTTCATGATTCCACTTATATGCGGTATCTAAAGAAGTCATAGGCACAGAAACAAAAAGTAGGATGTTACTGCCGGGGGCAGAGAGGAAAGACGAGGAAATAGGAAGTAGTTTAATGTGCACAGAGGTTGAGCTGTGCAAGATTTTAAAAGTTCTGGAGATTGGCGGTGTTACGTGAACATATTTGACACTGAACTAAAAAATGACTGTTTCTTAAAACCACAAACATATTATTGTCATTGTTGTTTGGAGGGAAGGTCTGGCCCTAAATTCACAATCATCCTGCCTCAGCCTCCCAAGTGCTGGGATTACCAGTATGTGCCACAATGTCTGGCTCAGCATTTTTTTTTTCTTTTAAGAGTACGAAAAATTTGAGAGAATGAAAGCTTCTATCTTAAAAGAGACAGAAGGAGGACCAGAAAGTGTGTTGCCCAGCATTTTTTCAAAATTAAAAATTCATCATGGCCTAGTGGTCCAGGCCTATAACCCTGGGAAACTGAGGCAGGCAAAGTCTGGCCTGGACAACTTAACAAGTCCTTATGTCAAGATAAAAAATTAAAAAATGGGCTGAGGATAGAGTTCAGTACGAAGGTCCTGGGCTCAATCTACAATATTAAAAAAGAAATCAGCGTGTCAGTGTCGTTTGCCTCTTTTTGAGTGCTCAGTGTGGATGGTGACTACTGAATTCCATGTCACAGCTCCAGGTTCTGGCTTAGGTTTGATCTAAATGTTTGGCTGCAGGAGGTAGAAAAGGGTAAATGTCTACACAAAGAAAGAGGAAGGCATTAAGGAGAGGCCAACACCTACAACAAAGCCCAGGATGTGGGATGACAGACCCCTCTCATTTACTGTTAGCCCAGGGGCAGCCTTCAGTTTCTCTCCAAGAAGCCTTCAGAGCTGATCCTCTTCTACTGCCTTTTGCTCATAGTGAGAATCTCTGCTGCACCCAGAGGCTAGTGAATCCAGTTTTAGAAGAAGCCACGGTGGTGGTGTACACCTGTGATCTTATTTGGCAGGTGGAGGCAGGAGGATCCCAGGTATAAGGCCAGCTCGGGCAACTCAGTGAGACCTTTTCTCAAAAAATAAAAAGCACTGGGTATGTGGCTTTGGTGGTAGACTCCCCTAGGTTCAATCCCCAGTACTGTAAAAAACAAGAAACCACTCTGCAGACATCAAAGGCAGTTTTCACCTTTGGCTTAGAGCACTGCAGGTCTGATGAGGCTTGTAAGAAAACTGCTTGTAGGCAAAACCATCAAGGGCTCTCAAACCCTCAAATTATCCTCTAAGCAAAATCCTTTTAAGCACCCATGAGTTTTATACATCTGAATTGCTCTTGGAAGATAAAATTAAAAAAACAAGTTCTAGCCCTTCATTTCAAGGGCCACACTATTATCATGGGAGAGAGGCGATGAGATCTGGTGGATGGGTGAGTCCTTTAAGACTAAAGTACAGGGTCCAAAGGCCATAGAACAACATCTTCATCTTTCAACAGAGGCAAAATAAACACACAGTTTAAAACAAAGATGAAGAAAGATTCCCGGAGACATACAAATTACCTCACTGCATTTACAGCATGATGATTAAGGTTAGCTCAGCTTCCTTGCCAGTAATAACAAGTACAAATTACATTTTTCACTTGCAGAACTTGAGTGTGCAATACAGCACAATAGCCTTTTAAAGACTGGTTATTTAGCAAACAACTCATGTTTTTGGAATATTTTTCCAATATTTTGGAATATTTTAAGATGTGGGCTTTGACAGAGATTAGCTAATAATAAGTAGGATCAAAATTCCTCATCTTGATTTTTAGTGACTCACAGTTAAGAGTCTGGCCAGCTTCTGGATATGACTGGGATAAGCCAGCCACTCGTGTATGCTTGAAACAGTATTCATCTTCCAGTTCAACTTTTTAGAAAGTGCAAAATCCCCAACCTAAGAGGAAGGGTGTGTCGGGTGGGGGGCAGCATTGCCCAGTGAGCTACATTGGAGAAGGGTGGCATGGTGGGTGTTGCGGCTGCCCTGTGTCTCATCACATCGTACCTCGGGCAGTGTCCACGCTGTCCCAGGCTTGCCGGGCTGCTCCTGGCTGCTACTCACCATGGTGCCATGAACAGTCCTCCTGCGCGCAGAGCCCTCGGGTGGTGTGACAAAGAGTTTTGGTCGATCCACTGGATTTCTAGAGTGTGCAGCTTTGTAGGGCATGATGATGGGGCTGCAAGATGCTGAACGAGGACAAATGGGGATAACTAGGGTGCAGATGATTGGTTTTACACACAAGAGTGCCAGAGGAGCAGTTGAAGAAAGCCAAAAGCAGGTTCAGGAAAAGGAGCAAAGCAGAGATAGAGAGAAAAGTAGGAAGATGTTATTACCTAAAGGTGCCCAGAACCACCACGCTCAACTCTCCTCACATCCTGTGAGTCTGAGATGTGTCCAAAAGGAAGGCATGTCCAAGTAAAAAATCCAGAATATAAAGCTAGCTATTTAAATACTGATTGAAGATACAGTTGCAATCCAATAATTATGGACAGCAATGGTCTTATATTCCTATAAACCAGTGGTTCTGGTAAAATGCAACATTAGTCATATGGGATAATTTTTATATGAGGATTGGTTTATGATCAGATTTTTCTTAGTTAGCTTTAAGACGTTCTACAAGGTGGAAAGAGAGGAAGCGTGCAGGCAAGCAAGATACACTACAAGTATTTCAAGAGTCAAGTTCAAAAGCCAGTGGAGAAAAAAGCAAGCACATTTTAAAAATGTTAAATGACCAAGTCTTACCAAGTGTTAAGACTTGTTAGAAGTATAAGAAATAATTCCCAGAAAAGAATTCTGTAAATGTTTTATCTATTTTTAAAGGCAAACCAATGCATGCTTTCCCAAAAGCCAAGGCACTTGATAGTTCAAAAAAGCAACAGTAGAACGTATGGGGAGATGGGATGTAACTATTTAAAATGATGAAAAGAACATAAATATGTTAGGGTTACTAAAAATAAATTTGGATCATGAATAGCTTTTGCAGTTTTACTCAACATGGATTTTTTTTTTTTTTTTTTTTTTTAA
>NW_022900926.1:22419734-22430878 GCF_012274545.1 Fukomys damarensis | reverse complement strand
TTTTTTTTTTTTTTTTTTTTTGAAGATCCACATAGTGTCAGGTGTGGCAGCAATGCCTATCCTGGGCAACACAGAGAGAACCCGTGTTTAGGAAAAAAGAAGAAAAGAAAGGGAGAAAGAAAGAAGAAACTCACATAGTTTCTTACCATTCACTTTCAAAGGAACACTATCATTCATTTATTCTGATCCTCAACAAATTTTTAAAAAACTGATGTAATTGGACAGGTATAAAAAGTGTGGATACTGAGGTTCCAAGGTCTATTTTCAGATTTCATTCAGGGATCTTGCTTTCCAGCAAAAATAAGGTGAATATGACTACTAAGGATGATACTATGCATTTGTATCAGTTTATAAAATGAGTTTGGCTAACGCTAGTAATTGTAGGAACCCTTTAAAGAGACCATTGTGCCAGGAAAATGTAATAAATAGTATTAATAAATTAAAAACTCAAGAGTTCAGAATTATATATAAGGCTTAAAATATTATTATGGTTTATTCTGTAGTTAGTTGATGAAAGACTGCATCATTTTTTGGGGGAGGGGGAGTGCTAGGGATCAAGCCGAGCGCCTTGCACATGCTAGGCAAATGTTCTACCATTGAGCTATACCCCCAGCCCTAGAACACATCTTTACTAACATGTTCTATTTTATTCAATGCCTCACAGTATCTTTTGGTTATCAATGAATAGTTAGGACAATGAATTAGATGGGATACTGCACTTTCTTTTCCCGTTATCCTGAAACAGAATTCTATTTCTTCAGGATAGGCTAAAACACTTTGCATTGCCTCATTTCAAAGAAAATGTGTGTCATGCTTGGGAAATGACATAAAGCTTTACTTCTGACTTTAATGGTAAAGGAAGGATTTCCATTGTGAAAGAGAACCTCTTGTCAATTTGCTTGTTGTGATCATAGTGGAATCTATTTCAAGACAACCTTTTTTTAAAAGTGCCATAACAAGGTGTTTGCATTTCCCAGACAAGGAAAGAGGTCATTACTGCAAAAATTCTTCCAAGTCAATCACACACGTTTCAAGAAAAAACATCCTGGCACAAGGCCTTTCTGGGGAGGCACAACAAGGAAGAAAGGCACGCAGCACCCAGGGCACAGCCAGAGGCCATCACCCTTGTTCAGGGATCAAGAGACCCCCAGCGAACAGCCCTGCTCTGAGGCACAGGTTTGACACTAAAGAAGGAACAAAGCACAGAATTATGATTCCTTTTCCAGTGGAAGACGACAATTTCAGGAGGTATTTATGGAGCATGTTCTGAGACCATTTTGAATGTAAGCCAATCTCATTATGCCTTCTGGTTTGTTCTTTATTATAACTGAGGAAATATCAAATAAATGTTGAAAATATCCTAAACCTAATCTATACAAATCTTTTTTCTCAATTTCAATTGTCCATGGAATATTTTCTGGCTAAAACAAACATTTAAAATTCCAATTGTATTAAGTTTCATGGAAATCACCGCTGCTGTGAACAGTAACTACTGAAAAACTTGAAAAGTTCAAATCAATTGTGCAAATAATCTTACTCTTCTGTGGTAACAGTAAGAGCAATATATATAGTTATTTTTCCCCAGAGCACCCTTCATACACAAATAGTTTAGTTACAGATGAGCGTTCTCTTATAGAAACATGTTTGAGAAAGACTTCCAGTAATTGTGGTAGTAGGTGTGCATTTATTGAGCTCATTCAAGATGTCCTAAATCAGTGGTGGTGAACCTATGGCATGCACACTGCAGCTGGCTGTAAAACATTTGCCATCACTGTCCTAAATGAAATAATGTAGAGCAAAGATAATATAGTAAGTGGTTGGACTACCATGTGGGGAATAGAAAATTTGTATACTAGAATACTAATATTTATTGAGGGCCTACTGTGTGAGGTACTATTCTAACCATTTCACATATATTAACCCCAAATAGTGACTGCAAATGAGAGGTATGAAACTTGAGTTTCCTATTCTCAATGGCTCTATCGCTTGCTCAGGGAGTCTGCAATCATGGGACACCCAACCCACTGTAACCCCAGCTATGGATGTAAGTCACCCCTTTGCCAATGGCATTGAGAATAAGATGAAATCAAGACACACAACTAAAATGGAAAGACAAAAAAAGAAAAATCAAGGAGAATACATAATAAACCAAAAGTGACTGAAAAATGTCTTCAAAAAGACAACTGAAAGACACATTACATATATAATTTCAAATGGAAATGTTTGCAGAAACCAATAGTTCTGCTTCATTAAACATAAGCTTTATCAATGCAATAGGTGACACTGATCTAGGGAATGTATTAGTAACACAGGCAACTCAAGAAAAGGCTATGCCCTGTTTCACATTAAAATAAATTAATATATCAGTTTGTGTAAAGGAGAACAGAAAAGTTGCAAACACCCAACTTGCAGATAGAAAGCACCTCAACTGAGCATTACAACCGGAGGGAGGGGAAGACAGGCAAGTAAAATGGGTGGAAAATGAGGAAATGGTGTTGGAAAGACTAGAGGAAGAGTGAAAGAAATGACAAAAGTTAGTAATGACAGAAAAAGCAAGGAGAGACAATCATCAGCTTTGAAGTGTCCACCGGCACAGCATAACATACAGTGTGGGGCTGGGACGCATGGTGGCCATGCATATGGAGATCTTGTGAGACAGGGTAGACAAGCCGTCTGAGAGGTTCCTTGACATGAAGAGAAACTTCCATGACTTGCATGAAAGTGTGAAATTCATAGGCATAAAAACTAAACTATCTTGAAATAAGCTACACCTTTTCCTCTAGAAAAATCTCAGGTGCGGCATGCAAGTTCTAATAGGGAAATTCTTTTAGAGAAATAGAGACCGTCATGGCTGAGCCAGCTGACTGCACACCTGGACACAAAGCATGACTCAGGGTGCTGAGGAGGGGGCAGAGGGGCACGTTGGAGATCCACTCCACGATTTCCTAAATGGCTCTACCTAGGTCATTTATTGTCACTACCCAGGATTTCCATAACAACAAGGTGGGAATGCCCATACTTGCTCTCTTGACTGATCTCCAGGGGCACTATGAGAAGTGGTGCTGATACTCATTAGCTCGCTGGGCACTGGAGATGAAAGACCATAAAACCACCAAGAATTACTATTTGCACAGCAGGCTAAAGAACGTGAAGAGGCTTGCAGAGGCAAAGGGAACTTTTCAAAGACTGTATGCCATTTTCTAAGTACAAAAGCTGAGACTTGCTAGCCTGGTTATATAGAGTCACCAATTGTGTCCCAAGAGATTTGGGAAAATCTAAATCTATTTATCAGAAGAGAAATGTTACCAAAAGCCTTATGTGGACTTTTCTTACCAACCAGATATAGGCTATACATGAACTCCTCATTAACTCAATAAGCCATTTGTCTGATTCTAATACGTTTTACATTTCAAAAAGCAGGTAATAGAAATATACTATCTGGTATTAGCTATGTTTACACATTTTCAATGAAAGGAATAAGCACACTGTAATTAGCCTTTGCAAGGGTGCTGCTTCTAGATTCCATGTAAAAGATGGCACAAGAAGGACAGGCAGCTAGGCCATAGCCACACTAAGAAACTCTATGCTTGAAAAATAGGCGTGTGTTTTTTCTTTCCAATTCAACTTATCGATATCAATTATTAGATTATATCTACCTTTTGATCATCTGCTGAGATACAGGGGCAGAAAGAAGGGTAGATAAGGGATTTTTTTTCGGGGGGAGGTAACTTCATGAACAGACAGAGGCAACTGAAGCCTCCTGGTCACAGTGAGAAGCTTCATCTGTCTGCCTGGCGTCTGGTGTTCAGATAAGGCGCTAAGGCGGATGCCAAGTGGAAACAAAGCCAGGAGCACGAAACCAACACCAACAGACATTTCCACTGGAGCAGAAGTAAGCACACATCAGGAAAAGCAGCAGGGAGTGGATGAGTACCAGCAGCACAGATATGCTCCAAAAGGAAGGCTTTCCGTCACCAGGAAAATGCCACCTGGATGTCTTTACCTGTGTCTCCAGACAAAGCAGCCGTGCTTTTACTTCTGGCCAGGAACGAATGCGTGGGCGTCAGGAGTCTGTTAACAACGTTGCTCTCCCAGGGGCTGAGCTGCAGGCGGCGAGCTAAATGTCACCACATAAGCAAGATGTTAGAAGCATTCTTTCCAGGGAAAAAGAGGGCGCAGAACATCATACCTGTCATCTCCACAGGCCAGGACTCCACCAGGCTCTCCAGAGAGGACAACTGGCCCTGGTCAGGAATCAGGAACCCTGTCCAAGGGGAGCAGCCATTCCACAAATACTGCCTTTCTTCAGGGTGTTATGCTTGTGGCAGGCCCTACTGGTGTTTTAGTTGTGGATTTTGCTAATTACCCTCCTTTAGTAGTTGACAGGTCTTGAAACAAAAATACCATTTCATCTACAGATGTGGCATGCACTGGTAACTCCAGGGGGTACCTGACTGATGGGCATTTGGATGGGCATGGACTCATGGTACTTCAACCAATGGGCTTCCTAAGTACCTTTAACAAACACCACAGAGATGTTGGCCAGCTAACGGAATACTAGACTCATATAAAAGAGACACTGGGTATCCATTAAACTATGCTAGATCCTCATGAGTTATTATTTGGGAAATTGGGGGAGATTAGTTATAATAAAATGAAAAAGTAATGCAAAGGTCCGTATGGGATTCCTTTTGACCATTCCACTCTGTGAGCCAAGTTCCCTTCCTTTGAAAATAATATAAAAATCATGCCTGAGAATCAAGGCTAAAGGTGAAACAAGATTAAAATGAAATAGAAAAAAAAAAATAGAAAAGCCAAAATCCTGATGATTAATAGCAGGGGTGTAAGAATCTAGACAATAAATTTAAAATAATGCAGTGATATATGGTCCAAAATTGTACTGGAGCTTAGCAAGGTCAGCATTAGGAAACATACTCTAATTATTGCTGGCTTCAAGGGATGTTATATAAATACACAGTAAGTATTTTCCAGAAATACTCATACAAAAGCATGCACATTCCTGCAGATACCATTAAAGTGGTCACTTTCTCTGCTTTAGAATGTGCTTCTAAGTCACTTATAAAAGTCTTGACAAGGTCATGTCTGTCCTGCCCCATAAACCCCAGGTACAAGAACTCTTGCTCCTTTCATATCATTTTAAAGAATGATACTTAAATTCTAGGAAATTAGTTTTCGTTAGTAAAAGCCATCTACTACTAAATATTGCTACTTAGAAAATTCTTTTTCTCTCCTATTTGGAAGGAAGAATCAACTTCCATTAAATTTCTTAATTATCTAGCTTTATATTTAAAAGTGTGGGTATTTTGATCAACACTGGTAAATTTAAGAATCAGTGAATTATTCCTTAGCTTTTATGTTTATTGGGAGACTGCAGTTAAATATTATTTGGCATTAAGATAATAGTAGAAAAAGAAATATGCTATAAAAACTATTCCAACAGCTACTGTTAGTAGACAGCACTATCATAAACCAGCAGGGCCATGTGAGTTTGCGTATCAAGAGAATATAACCCAATCTCAAATCAGAATAAAACCAGCGGGGAAAAAGTAAGTAGGAGTAATTGAAAACTGTCAACAGAATCACATGTTTAACAGATAAGAAAGAGAAGAAGATGAGTGTTTCCTTTTTTCAGAAACGCTGTAGGATGATTGCAGCTTGTACGGCAGAGCTTTCAATCGAACAGATTTTTCTTTGCTCCACTAAGAAGTTTCATTACTATATTCCTGTGGATCTTTAGGGCATCAACTGCAGACTTTGCCTCAAATGAAGATCATTACAAACCTACTTTAATACATGTCAAGTAAATCCCTACACTGTGAATGTGTTTGCTGAGACACATCTCTACTTCCACTCTGTTAGTAACTAATGCCCTAATTGAGAACAGAGATATCTTGTATAAGGTAATGTTTTAGTAAATGTTAGCAAAAGAGAGTTAGTTCATTGTTCTTTTCACCTAGAGGGTCCTGATCTTGAGATTAAAAAGTTGACTGAGGAGATACTAAGGCTCATGGAATTCTATGGTATTGGCCCCCTTAAAATGAGATGCTGGGCCAGAGTTTAGCTCAGTGGTGCCGCCTCACAAGCGCAAGGTCGCAAGTTCGATCCCCAGTACAAAAAAAAAAAAAGGAAGAAAGAAAGAAAGAAAAAAGATGCTGAAAATTGCTAAAATAGACCACTAAGATTAGGGGGAGCAAATTCAAAGGTCAGTAGGGGCCATGTGGGTTAACATAAATAAGTGAAGTTGGCTTAGCAAACTTTATGGTGTCTTACATATTCCTTGTGTAAGTATGAAATCACTGTTCAGCAGAAATTAGGCAAATGTTGGGAGATTCTTTTTTTTTTCATTAGAAGAAATCTCAATGTTACTATCTATGAAATCTTCCATATTTTAAATGTTAGCAGTTAATCAAAATAAGAACAAAAAGCATTGTTCAGATTAATTAGAAAAAGGCTCTAGGCAGAATTTAGCTTTTGAGCCATCTCTGTGTTCTCTGATGAAGATTCTGGGGAAAACAAATTGATTAATTTTAAGGAATGAGTAGGCAATTTTATTTTTATTTTTTTCAAACTATTGGTTCTTTTTTGAAAAAGTTGGTTAAGTGGGTGGGTAGTTTAAAGATAATGACATGCCCTTTTAATGCAAAAATTTCCAATGGCAATATTTTCTTTGTTGTGGCAATTACAGAAATCTTTAATAATTGGAGGTTTCCTTCAGTCTAGGTAACACTATACTCAGTTGATAATAATCAAAATATTTAAAAGCCGGTAGGGCACCGGCACAGGCCAGTGACTGGCTTCCATTAGTTTTGAGGATCCGTGAAAGCACATGTAGGGGAAGTTGCTTCTGCCAAGTGATATGATCATATTTCAGTATTTAATAAGCAGAGGGGCTGACCAGACACATTCCAGCTGAGCCTCAGTTAAACATTAGCTTTAAGGCTGTTGCCATAGGACTGAGAAAAGCTCTAACAATCCAGTAATGATGCCCATATCCTCTGCCCGTTTCAGTCTGTAAAGGAATCTAATTTAAAAATTCTGTAAGAATGCTTTCTAATGGGATAATAAGGTACGACTAATTTTTAAAAATAGCAGGAAAGAGTTATATTTCCAAATTAGAGAAATTCAAATTTAGAAGAATTTATATTCTTATTAAAAAGCCTAAGCCTCTCACTGTCCAACTGAAAGTTCTGCCTAAGTCAAACAAAAAAAATCTACACAATATGGGAGGCCACTTCTCAAATTCAATGCTTTCCCTCGTCTTATTAGTCCAGCTCAATATTCTGCTTTCTAGACCTGCACTGAGTTTAAGGGGCAGTTTTTGGCCCCCACCATAAACTAGTCATAGAACTTCCCTTGTCCCCAGTGTCCTACCTCTATGTTTAACTAATGCAAAAAGTGTACAGCGTCCACCTACGGAGGGACATGTAGGATGGTTGCAGCTGTTAGTCTGGGTTCTAATTCCTCGTCTGCAGTCATTTGTTTGTGGGACATTAAGTCCGGCCTTAACCTCTGAAGTTTCTATTTCCCCAGGTGAAGTAGATGAGCCATCCAACCTATCTGTCCCAGCTCTAAGATCATATTACATTCAGACATTGATATATACAGTTCAACATTGTCATTCCACACAGACGTGGGTAGGACATTGTCCAGTTCATCGCTGGCACCTCCCATCCTCACCCTGATTGCAGCACTGGGCCTGAAGGAGACAGACACTAAGGAAGGTTTAAATCAACGGTACTACAAAATCCTAATTGTGGTTTGTCTCAGACCCAGGTGCATGTGAGTACAAAATTAAAGTGGTGAGTAAGTGGCCCAAAGATAAGGCGAACAGACAACTGTAAGATCAGCATTCATAAGCTATATTTTATGTTACATGAAAGGATTAGGTTTCAAACTAAAGCATATTTATGAAAGAAATTTTAATTAGCAACACTTTAACATGAAAGGTCCCTAACGACTACATTTCTGTAATCAGGAATTTAGGCAATTAAACTTCAAGAAAAGGAATTATTTTGGGTTAAAAGGCAAGAGTAGGAAGTTATTCAGACAGTTACTGCTTTATGAGATTGGTTATAAAATGTCATTAACACACATAATAGTGCACATTACAATGGCACCATAATACTTTTATACAATATAAAATATACAAATACACATACACAACATGCACACATTACATACATTTTAAAGATTATAAACACTGAAACTTTCCCAGTTTCTTAATAAAGTCACCACAATTTGTTACTTTTAAGGAGCATGTGCTTTTATACTGCAAAGTAATTCTTTGGTTTTATTAAAAATCATCTTAGACAAGTAGATTATCTCAAAAGCTCAATGTTCCTTTTATTTGTAAAATAAAACTTCACCATATAAATAACTTAACATTCAAGTACTGTAAATCCATGGGATGAATAAAACTCAAAACTCAAACTGTCAACTGGAGGACTGTGATTATTAAACTTTTCAGGAGGGTGCAAGGATATTTTTAAAGGTAGGTCAAATCCCTCAAGAGTAAATGAATGGACAGCAAAAAATCAATCATACACATGAAATGTAGTAAGAAATGCTCAGTTAAATGAGAAATAAATTGACAGAATGAAATCTACTAACATGAATCATTCAAGGTTTTCTTTAGAAAGTCAGAGCCTGGAATTCTCAAGGTACAGATGAAAAGGCATAGACAGTATGATTGAAGTAAAAGAAATGTTTACAATAAATAATTTTGCACTTTGGTGGATAAGTGGGTGATTTCTGGAGTTGTAAACTCATTTAATAAAAAGTTGAGAGAAGCACCGCTTTCATCACTGCTAAATGCAATCATTCAGTCACGTTCTAAAATGAGAAATGTTCTTGTTGCAAGGAAAATGCTGTTCAGCCGTTTATTGCTTTTTTACTCGGAAGTTTTTTTCTTCCTATTTAAGAAACGTAGGGAAAGCAACTTCAGATGCTTATTTTCATCTGCAGACATCCAGAAAAAAAAAAGCATTAAGTAAATAACAGAACACTGTTTTGTTTTCCTTTTGACTGTACCTCTATCTGGAGAATTTAGCAAAGTTGCAGATGAGGAGGAGAGCCGCTTGCTAATGACAGGATCAACATGTTTCGAAAGATTCATGGTGGAAACTGAACGCCTGTCTGGATCTAAAACAAATGGAGATAATGCTAATTGACAGCCAGCATGCAGGAGTGCAATTTCTTAGTTCACTGGTAAAAGGAAAAACTAGGACTGGATGCTTTCAGCTCTATTTCTAGATCTTTCACAATAGCACAGTTTTCTAAGTGGACACGTTAAAGGTAACTTAAAGGCTAGGAATAAAATTCACTTTTCTTAAAGCATGAAATATTTTGTGCACTAGTTTGAAACTCAAGAAGATGTTAAAGCCCAAGTGGATGAAGACGAAGGGAAGGCCAGGGAAGGGCTAGAGAAACAAGGAAGGCGACGAGGAAGCAAAGAGAAAAACAAATGCTTTCCTACTTCCTGAAAGCAGGGACAAGGGGAGGCAAGGTGCTGTTACACTGTAAACACTGGGAAGGGCAAAAGCACAATAAGCTCTGTGTGTTTGCTGATACTTCTGTACGTACCGTCGTTTTACTCAGGGCATTAATTTCACTACAGAAGGATGGTTTTAAAATCAAGAAAAAGAAAGAAATGCAGTACATCCTTCCTTTTTAAGAAATCTACTAATAATAACCACACTTCTGTGCCCTGTGAGTTCAGTGTGGCTTACAAGATAGACTCAGCACACAAAACTGAGAGAACTCAACAAAAGTGAGAGTGATCTAAATAAAATCCGAATTCTGAGTTGATGAATAGTATTGTTCATGCTACAGTCAGAATATTTAAAAATAATTCTTAAAGTTCAAATCAGAAGGGAAATAACCACATAAAAGGCAAAAATCAGCTCTGTTAGTTTGTTCTTTGTACAGTGTAACCAATTTGTAATTGTGCTTATCAGCACAAATCATGTTCCCTGAATACAACCACATAAAAACTAAAGCTTACAAATCTCACTATATTTGTCTAGCAGGCAAGAGGATGTTCTGAGCTACAATAGCATACATTACAGAACTATTGCCCTGTTTTATTTTCTATCTTTAGCTGCTTATAAAAACAAAACAAAACATACCTTGTGACAGATGCCTTCAAAACCCAGATCCCATCAGTCTAACTAATCTTGGCAGCAAACATTTTGCAATGAGCTCCCCCCGACGGAAAAGCCATTTCTGATCATCATTTACAGTGAGTGCAATGGGGATAAGACTTCCGTCAACATCAGACATGTTTGTCTTCAACTGGGATTTATTCTTATGGTTGAATCAATTTTATTATTAAAAAAACACACCAAACATTATCTCTTTGACTTACGGTTACGTTCAACAATGGGTTATTGGGGCACTCCTAACCGAACAGATTTAGGGAAAACAATAAAAGGAGCATTCTAGTGATGAAGTGTGAGATACAGGGCACCAGGAAGGATAACAATAGTCATGTCCATGTCATTTACAGCAACATATTTTCTGATATTGTGCAAGCCTACCTTTGGACAGATTCTCAATAGCTTATTAGTTTGGTTTCAGAGTAAATAAAAAAAAAATGAGCTAAGCTGGGTCTTCCTATTTCCCAAAATACCATGTAGAATAAATCAACTAAATCTTCAATAAACGGTTAAAATTAATGGAGATATGCCATCAACGCATTATTCTACGTAATATATGAGACAAAGTTTAGTCACTTCTTTTTCTCAGTGAACAAAACACGGATTCACAAAAAAGACTGACAAAGTATCTGCCTTGAAACTATATAACATTTTCAGACTATTGCTAGTTCATGTCCCAGCAGTTGGACAAGACACTGATTTTTAATGCGAACAGTTTCTAGGATCTCTTTGTTCTTAGCAAACTTTACCGGGTCCTCACTGAGCACACTGGTATTGCTGCGAAGTGAAAGGTGCTCAAAAGGAGTAAGGCCTGGATGTCACTCTCACGTCACAAAAGGCCGCTCACTTTCTAGTCTTGGAAAACTCTGTCAAACTCCAATTACTTTCAGAAAACCTTCTCTGTTCTAGTATAGCAGCCATTTGCTCTAATTCAGTGATATTTTTTTTTTTTTTTTTTTTTTTGGG
>NW_022900926.1:22394950-22419572 GCF_012274545.1 Fukomys damarensis | reverse complement strand
TTTTTTTTTTTTTTTTTGTATTGGGGATGGAACCTGGGTCCTTGTGCTTGTGAGGCAGGCCCTGGAACCACTGAGCTAAATCCCCAGCCCTAATTCAGTGGTCTTAATACAATTCCACAGCTCACAAATGGACTATTGGTTTCTCTTGTTCTGAGTGACAGAACTAAATGTCATATTAACCTTTCAGCATAAAAGCAAGAATTAAGGCTAAGCAGCTTTATTTTTCCTTACAAATGTTTGACAATCTGTAAGTGTATTTATGCGACACATATAAAATATGAAGCCAAGTAAAAGAAAAAAAGCTATAAAAATATATATCATGACATTTTTTTCTGCATGGAATATATATACAAAATCATCCTAGAATGAAACATGATGTGTGAGAGGCTGAGGCCTTGTGAATTTGAGGTGAGCCTGGGCTATACAGTGAGATCAAGGCCAACTTAATAAACATAAAATAAACCTATTTCAAAATGAAATGAAAATTAAAAATAATAAAATATCACATGTAAACAACCTTTATGATCACAGATTTGATGTGTTTCACCAACTACCACAGGGTGTAAAGAGCCAAGGGAAAAAAAGGTGCTCTCCAATTTAACTCACTGCCATGGGAAAGTGAGTTGTGATATTCATTAGATTTTCTTTTTTTAATAAAAGGGTTATAGAAGATACACAGCATGTTAGGAATGAAAAACAGCAGACAAACAAGAGTTCAGTTATTAGGTAAAGCTAAAAGCAGCTTTAGCAGTAGGACTGGGAGGAAAGGGAGCTAAACTGGATGCACTTTGAGCCTAAGTAGTTTTTTTGCTAAAAAATTTTTTAAAAAAGGTTTTCTCCAAAATGCTCATTTCAAGAGAAAGCAAACATGCCACATGTAATTATTTCAACACCTTTAAGTCACCCAAATCCTATGATCACACTTAAGAAGCACTGTGCTGATCCCAGATCTAGGTCTATGCATGGCAGGCAGTAAGCATGCAGTATTGCTAAGGTGGTATTGGTCCAGCTATGGATGGACTGGTCCTGGGTCTGAGGAGCTAGCTACGGGGTGGCAGTCAGCAATCACAGGGAGTCTGTACCAGGTTTGCTATTACCACCCAAGGCTGTGCTGTGGTGGTCCAGGCCTGCTAAATCGAGAAAGGTGAATGATGGCTCAACAATACCACCTGGGGACAGAACGTAAGACATGATTTTCCAAAGTAAATCATAAAAAAAAATTATTTGACTCATACAAATGAAAGAGTTGACATGCTATGTAAAATTCACGGTGTATTGAATTTACAGTACAAAAATAAAGCTTGTCATGAGGTCCACATTTCAGTATGATTTTATGGTCCACTCAAGGAGGAGGAAGTATTTCTAGCTTAAGACACCTGCACACTTTCTCAAATACACTTCGGGGTTAGAATGTATGGGCTCATTTTACTGACTTTGACCTGTTAACATTACTATGGTTCCTCCAGAGCCAAAAAATAAAACTGGTTAATTCATTCCATAATCCTGAAACACTTACGCAAATGAGCTAGTAAAACAAGAGTTGAGTCTAGCACATTTGTTTTCAAAACCATTCACAGATTTTTATAAGATGTAAGAAAAGCAGCACGTGTTAGGGGAAAGGACCCTATCTTTTTACCTCCATATCACCCCTTATCCTCAAACAGGGGAGGCATCATTCAATTACAGCTCAATGATTTCAGCAGGATTTTTGTTTTGCAAACACAGATTTAAAAGAAGCAGCAAATGCACTTTCACTGTCTGGGAGAACAACAAAGATGATGCTTGAAAGTGGTCTCCAGGTGTTTACCTGAGCTGTGGATGCTGGGGCTCCCACGGAGAGGGCCTCCCCAGGACCATCGGTTGTACTTCTGTCTGGGTTTCTGGCTCCTTTCCATTGTACGTCGGATAACGGCTTCTAGGCGTTCCTTAAGAGGAATGAGGAGCCGATGGTTAATTCAACCTCGCTTTTTCAATTTAAGACTGAGGGTATTTTCTAAATTTTCAAATCTATTTCCCAACTTCTATGCCTTATTTTAAGATGAAAATAATATCTATCTTTAAAAGTTATTGAACCCTTAGGTCCCAGTTCATAAAGCCTTTGGTACACAACAGGCACTCAGATAAATGGCCCTCACTCGGGGTGTGGTACTTTCACTGCCACACAGCAGCATGACAGTGCAGGCCTTAGCTTAAAAAGACGCTTAATGCGTATGGTACCACATTTTATTTTATTTTACTTTGCTTTTTTATTTTACTTTTTGCATGAAATTGAACCCATGCTAGGCGAATTCTCTGTCGCTAAGCTATGGCCTTAGCCCCATGTTTGTTTATTCACTCATCCAACCATCATCCACCCACCCAAGGAGGAAGTATTTCTAGCTTAAGACACCTGCACACTTTCTCAAATACACTTCGGGGTTAGAATGTATGGGCTCATTTTACTGATTTTGACCTGTTAACATTACTATGGTTCCTCCAGAGCCAAAAAATAAAACTGGTTAATTTATTCCATAATCCTGAAACACTTACGCAAATGAGCTAGTAAAACAAGAGTTGAGTCTAGCACATTTGTTTTCAAGACCATTCACAGATTTTTATAAGATGTAAGAAAAGCAGCACGTGTTAAGGGAAAGGACCCTATCTTTTTACCTCCATATCACCCCTTATCCTCAAACAGGAGAGGCATCATTCAATTACAGCTCAATGATTTCAGCAGGATTTTTGTTTTGCAAACACAGATTTAAAAGAAGCAGCAAATGCACTTTCACTGTCTGGGAGAACAACAAAGATGATGCTTGAAAGTGGTCTCCAGGTGTTTACCTGAGCTGTGGATGCTGGGGCTCCCACGGAGAGGGCCTCCCCAGGACCATCGGTTGTACTTCTGTCTGGGTTTCTGGCTCCTTTCCATTGTACGTCGGATAACGGCTTCTAGGCGTTCCTTAAGAGGAATGAGGAGCCGATGGTTAATTCAACCTCGCTTTTTCAATTTAAGACTGAGGGTATTTTCTAAATTTTCAAATCTATTTCCCAACTTCTATGCCTTATTTTAAGATGAAAATAATATCTATCTTTAAAAGTTATTGAACCCTTAGGTCCCAGTTCATAAAGCCTTTGGTACACAACAGGCACTCAGATAAATGGCCCTCACTCGGGGTGTGGTACTTTCACTGCCACACAGCAGCATGACAGTGCAGGCCTTAGCTTAAAAAGACGCTTAATGCGTATGGTACCACATTTTATTTTATTTTACTTTGCTTTTTTATTTTACTTTTTGCATGAAATTGAACCCATGCTAGGCGAATTCTCTGTCGCTAAGCTATGGCCTTAGCCCCATGTTTGTTTATTCACTCATCCAACCATCATCCACCCACCCACCCAGCCATTGGTACTAGGGATTGAGCCCAGCTGTGCTCTACCTCTGAGCTGTAACTCTAACCTCCTTTAATTTTTTAATTGTGAGGCAAAGAATCCTCACTAAGCTGGCCAGGCTGGCCTTGAACTTGCAATCCTCCTCTTACGTAGCTGGGTTTACAGGCTTGCCCCGCTGCCCTGCAATCATATGGTACCGGATTTAAAAAGTGGGATTCAGAATTGAGAATGTGCATAAGAAATGCTGATCCCATGATTTTATCGAGGGATGTGACCTTGTGTAACTCACCCATTCTGAGTCTAAATTTCCATCTTTGCAAAAACTGATAACACCTAACAGTTGAATTACTGTTAATCAGTCCATTCTCTACCTGCCACCCACTCAGCCTAGCACCTGTGCCTATGTGGAAGACCGATTACTCTGAAACCTCTGCATTCCGACATCTGACTGCACAGTTCCACAGCAAGTGTGTGCATCTTGCAAACTCCCGTGTACCTCCTTGAGCAAGGGCTGACTCACCTTGTCCTCCTCTAGCCTCTGCCTTCGCTTCTCCTCCACGGCAGCCCTCCTCCGCTCCTCTTTCAGCCGCTGCTCCTCCAGCCTCTTCTTCCGCTCTTCCAGGTGCTTCTCATAGTGCAGCCTGGCTCGCTCTTCTTTTTCTAGCCAGGCGATTTCTCGTGCAGCTTCAGGAGGGAAAACGGAGAAATCCAACACAGGCAGGTTTAAACTTGGAATAGGCCAAGGCTGTGTAAATAGTTCACATTTAACAGAGATGGGTTCTGTGATCTTGTATTGGTCAAGACTAACCTTTGCTTTCCTCAGACTCCCAGGGAGAAAGTATGGCCATGCTGTTCCCTTTTAAGATAATGTGCTGCAATGAGGTAGAAGGAGATGCACTGAATTCTACTTTTTCGGCACCAACACAGACCTCCAGTTTGGCAAAGAATGAGGCATATATGTTGCATGCTCTGTCCTCAGTCCTGACATTGATATTGATATCCTTATTTGGCTTTTCTCCTCACTGCTTTCAAAACAGCCTCTTCACTCTAATCAGACCAGACTCCTTCTGTGCTTTCCAAAAAACTGTGCCTCTCTCCTATTTTTGCTATTACTGTCCTGGTGGGAAACCGCTATCATTTTAATCCCAGCGGGTCCATCCTTTAAAGCAGTAGCTTTGTAACTGTAATGCATGTCAGAATAAGTTCTGATATACTGGGGTAGGGGGGACGCACGGTGGGTGGGAATGTCTATTTAAAAATCCAAACTCTTAGGCTCTAATTCTCATATTCAGATTTTTTTTTTTTAATACTGGGGATCAAACTTGGATCCTTGATCTTGCGAGGTAGGCAGCAGAACCACTGAGCTAAATCCCCGGCTCTCTCATATTCAGATTTACTAATTCCAGGACAGGGACTCAGCATGCACATGTGTTTTAGCTGTACTGGGTATTGAACTCAGAGCCTCATATAAGTAATGTGCATTTGTGTGTTTGTGTGTGTGTGTGTGTGTATTGGGGATCGAACTCAGGTCCTTGCACTTGCAAGGCAGGCGCTGGAACCACTGAGCTAAATCCCTGGCCCAAGTAATGTGCATTTTTAATAAGCCTCATAGGTAGATGTGAGAAAAATGAGCCATTGTACGGTCTTCTGCAAAAGCTCCATGGCTTCCTGAGCTCAGCAGTGTTTTTGTGATAACTACCATATAAAAAACCAGGACTTCCTCATAGGTTCATTGCGAGAATTAAAAGAGCAGCGACACTTAGAGTAGTTAGAATAGTTCTCTGTACAGTACTCAGTAAACATTCAGTAAAGTTTAGCTATTACTATTATTTCTGTCATTATCACTATTTCAATTCAGAAAGTTAAAGGTGTTCTTAAGGCTGTGGTATAAATCTCAACTGGAGTAGACATTATCACCCCACATAATCTGTGGAAGGAAGAATATTTCTCTATTCAAATTTTTATTCCACTTCTGTTTTTTGCCAGGAAGTGGAGCTCCTCCTGCAGCACTTTGTTTAAGCAATTGTCTGTAAAAGGTCATTGTTGCGGATTGACTAATGGTTAACTTGTAATGCCCAGCTGAACTGAATCAGCACGGTCTGGGAATGGAGGATCCACCTAAAGATTGTTACCAACAGCCATAAAAAGAGAACTGGGGAGGAAGATCTCGGCCTGTTGATTTTCTAGGAGAAGCTTATTGCAGATGGTTTTCCTGATGTGAACTCAGCTGTTCTCATTGGAGGAGGAGCTCAGGAGCTCGCTCTCCCTGGGAATGGCTGCTGCTTTCATCAGGGGAGCTCAAATCTTTGCCGTGAGCATCACTTCCAGGCTTCAATTTGGATCCCTCAGCTTGGAGTCACAGATCCTGCATCTCACGAGCATAGATTGTCTGGATTCCACCATTGGCCTTTGGGCCTGCCAGGTGCAGATCCTCAATACGGACAAGCGTGAGACATTGCCGTGGGCTCTGGGCCACTGTCTGGACTCGAGGAGGACATTGCCTTGGACTCTAAGCCTTTAGCTGGACTTGTGTGGGAAACTGCTGGGGTCTAGGCCCTCAGGTGAATGTTCTGGACCTCTAGTGTGAGGTTAATCTCTTGCACTCCTTGCATTTGACTCTTTGGGAAATTATCATAAAATAACCTTATAAGTAATGTGTTCTGTATTTAATGTATTCCATTGCCCAATCCTGCTGACTACAACAGTCATACAGTGAATAGGCAAACAATGATGAAATAGAAAATAATTCTTTCTTGTTATGGCACAGCATGCTGGTGAGTGCTACAGTGAGTTACTAAGCACAGATCATGTGCTCGTTTAGACTGGAGGATAACACATAAGAGATTTCAATATTTTAGTAGGAAATGAAAGTTAATTCATCCTAACAATTTTAGACACAAAATATTTCCTATCAATGACAGATAATTTCAAGACTTCCACATTTTCTCATTAAGAAATGAGAATTCTAAAGGTTAAAAAAAAATATCAGCCATTACAGTGGACTAAAGTTGTGTCCTGCAGTCCCAAAATCATACATCAAAGTTCTAAACTCCAGTGGAACTGCATTCGAAATAGGGCCTTTCAGAGGTAATTAAGGTCAAATGAGTACCTCAGGGTGGCCCTAATCTGACAAGATTAGTGTCCTCATAAGACCACACTGGAGAGCTCCCTTCTCTCTGTTTTTGCTTGTTCTCAGAGGAAGGAACACAGGAGGACAAAGGGATCCTCCACAAGCCAGGAAGAATGCCCTCACCAGAAACTAAACCAAACACTGATCTGGGACTTCCCAGCCTCCAAGTCTGTGAGATAATAAAATTAGTCCATTGTTAAAGACATGGTGCTCTGTTACGGTAGCTCCAGCCGACTAATACAAGTCATTCAGTACTTAAATCATGGTCTCACTTAATTTCACAAAGAGGCAGCTTTATACAAGAATAACATGCCTGAAACCACAAGATACGGTGATGGATATCTTTACTCTTTTGAAGTTATAATTTATTCCCAGATTGTGGGACTGTAACACAGGAAATGAAAACCCACACAGTAACTCCTGAAATACAAGCCAATCCATGCCTGGGCTACTGCCACCAGGATATGCTTACAATTTGTTCAGAAACACAATACATTGGCACATTTTATTGAGAGGGATTAAGATGAAAAGCGGGGTACTGGGGTGGAGAAAACATAATATCTGGGTCCATCCTCACCCTGCCACTTGCCAGCTACTGGCCACTGAGTAAGTAATGATTCCGTGGTTGTGGTTGTTATGTGTGCTCATGGTAACACATAAAGAACTCAACAGAGTGAAGGCACTGAGTAGGAATTCAACAAGTGTAAACCACGGTGGTGAATTTCTGTGATAATCATAATAATTTGTATCTTGACACAGAGCATGCAGCTAATGGGAAGAACACAGAAAAGACAGAGAACTCAGTGTACTCAAGGGCTGGGTGGTGCCCCACCCCCCCATCACAGCCCGCACAGGTTCAAGTCTACATGGGTGAAAGCCAAGTCTCATGCCGTGTGAGAGAGAAAGACGACACCGAATAGAGCAAGGTTACTGCTTGATGAAGATTTTGCCTAGCGTGGTGGTACACACCTGTAACCCAGCTACTCGAGGAGGTTGAGGCATGAGGACTACAAGTTCAAGGCCAGCCTGAGAAACTAAGCAAGGCTCTGAAAAAAAATGAAAAGAGCTGGGGATGTAGCTCAAGGGAACTAATGTTATGTGAGGCTGGGGCTTCGGTCCCCAGTGCCTGGGGGTGGGGGTGGGAGAGAACCACAGACACTGAATAAATAAATAAAAAGAGCAAATAGCTGTGTGGCAAATGAAAACAAAGGAAGATTGAGGCTGGAGGATTGTATGTACTAGCCAAGCCAGGAACTTAGCAATTTTGCAAGACCCTGTCTCAAAATAAAAAATAAAAAGGGATAAGAATGTAGCTCTGTGCAAAGGCCCTGGGTTCAATCCTCAGTACTGGAAAAATAAAGTAATAAATATGAACAAAGTGGAATTGAAGATCAAATGAGGAAAAAGATCCAGAGAAGTTAAATAATGGCCCCAAGATAATATGATCTGAAAGGAGGAGTTGTGGTTTTTTTCTTTTGTTTGAGACAGGGTCTCACTATGTAGTTCAGGCTGTCTTGGAACTCACTATGTGGCTCACACTGCCTCAAACTCAAAGCGATCCTCCTGCCTCCTAAGTGCTGGGATTACAGGCATGCACCACCACGCCTGGCAAGAGAGTTGGATTTTAATTTAGCTTTGAGCCCAAAGCTTGTGCTCTCAGTCACTATGCAATATTGCCTCTACATTCACTTGTGCTTGACTCAAATTCCCACCTGAATATTCAGTTAGTTCATGTAGCCTTGTTTTCTGTTGCATATTTTCTCTTCACTCTAAACCAAAACCTGCCCTGCTTTCTGATAACAGATTCACGAGATCAAACAGTCGGTCAAGTTAGAAACCTCAAGGTTTTCCTCAAATTCACTCTTACAGATGCTCTGCTCTGGACTTCAACACACCCAAACCATAAGGGCCCTACATGTCACGTCACAGTGACTTCACAAATCCAACATAGCCTCTCCAGTCTTTTTGCTACTACTTATTGTTGAGCTCTCGTATCTTTCTCACTTCTGATGTCTAGTCATTATCTTTTTTTTTTTTAAAGTGGTGATACTTAGGATTGAACCCAAGAGTGCTATGCTATATCACAAGCCCTTTTTATTTTGAGACAGAGTCTAAGTTGACCAGGCTGGCCTTGA
Source organism: Fukomys damarensis (assembly GCF_012274545.1). Classification (NCBI taxonomy): domain Eukaryota; kingdom Metazoa; phylum Chordata; class Mammalia; order Rodentia; family Bathyergidae; genus Fukomys; species Fukomys damarensis. Next base: position 22,410,938 of record NW_022900926.1, on the reverse strand, counting down.
ACTTGGGATTCTTCTGCCTCGAGAGAGCTTCCAAAACAAACAAATCTGGAAAATCTGCTAGTTCCATTTCCCTTCCTAGTTTCTTAGGCTGATTTTATGATCATGAAGCTTTATAAAGCTCCCTGTGTCTAAAATACCTCTGCCCACCTAGTAAGCTTCTACAGTGCTTCAGTTCTTTGCTTAAAGGCCACTTCCTCTCTGGACCCCAGTCAAGATGCCCTGCCAGCTCCATTCACACTTCTGTCCCCATATTTACAGTACAGATTGCAACTTCCCTGCTTTTACCTATAGGGCACCTCTTCCCAATACTCAATGCCTACTTTAGCAGGTGGTTGAAGAATGTTCGAAAAAACGAACTAAAGAGTTAAAGAACGGCATGAATTCCAAGCAAAGAGAATTACTGGTCCTTTGAATTAATTTAAAACCTTCTCAACAGGTTATTTAAATTGTCTTTCCATTCAGCTCTCATTTGAATATTACACACTGTCTCCTGCCCCAAAGGCCCTTCCTACTTTGCCTGTTTCTATGGGATATCCAGGTGGACGACCAAGAGCCTTCTGGGTACAAGGACTGAATGACTTTAGCTAAGGAAGCAAAACAAAGAGAATTCTTTTCTTCAGGATTAAGCTTAAAGTAATGGAACTTTGCTAGATACACTAAGGGGGCTGCTCTTGGAATCTTTTGATTCTTTCTTGGATCCTAATCTACTCACATTCCCAATCCACTTCCATCTGCCAATCTTTAGCCCAGAAACACGTGGCTTCCCCAGTTCCAAGCACTAAGTCAGTTTTGTGGAATCACATGACCACCCTCATCTTTAGCACAGTCTTCATGTTGTCAGCTCTTACTTCATGTGGACTCCAAGTGATTTACAGGCATATCTTCACTCTATGAGGCAGACTCTGCTATTAAACTTACTTTATTATGAGCAGCTGGAAAGAGGAGTGAAGTAACCAGCTTGATGTCTCACAAGAAAACAGTGGGGTTGGAGCGCAAACTGGACTGTCTGACTCTGCAAGCAGACAATGGGCCATTATGAAGGACACCTACGAGATTCATTCCAATGACTAATGCTCTTCCTCCTACCCTGGGATAAGTCAGGCATCCAAATTTGAAAGTCCTGATCTTCCAATGGCATTCTTTGACTTTATCATCACCTGATTATAAGGCTACTTATTTTTCAAGTTTTAAGATCCTTTTTATTTTCAACCTTAAAGGCAGAGTAAATTTAGGAGGAAAAAAAATAATGGTTACTTGGTTGCATAATGTTTTATGTTAGGGCTTTAATCTTGTCTTACCCAATCCATCAGGCAACAGGTATTTTTTCCAGGTCCGAGAGTGACTCATGATGTAGCTTCCTGGTCTATGGTCTACTCTGATGTCCATATTCCTTCCACAGGGGCACCCTGATCCCTGAGCTGCTTATTACCTGCCCGCCAGCCTCACAGGCTTTTGTACACAGGTTTATCAAGAGCCAACTTTAGGAAACATGGACGTCAAGACTGAGCAAACATAAGCCACAGACCTACTCACTTGATATCTAGATGGGAAAGACTGCTTCCTTAATGGTGTGTAGAAAGAAGGGAATGGAATTAATATGAGAAAATGAAAAAGTAGAAACAAAAATGTTTGCTTTGAACCCATTTGTCTCATCATTATGGTTACTTTCTGAAGTAGTTCTCAGAGTCCTCTTTTGTGAAGGTCTAGTTGCATGAATACTGTCGTGGGTGCCTCAAAATTCTGAATTGACTCAAAACATTTACTTTTGGTGGGGGGACAGGGTCTCGCTATGTAGTTCGGGCCGGTCTTGAACTCATTATGTAGCTCAGGCTGGCCTCAAACTTACAGTGATCCTCTTGCCTCAGCCTCTTGAGTGTTAGGATTATAGGCATGTGACACCATGCCTAGCTAAAAACATTTACCTTTAATGATAATTTTGACTTTGGGGAAGAGCCACAAGTTGCATAGTGCCAGATCTGGTGAATAAGGAAGATGAGGACACACCTGCCTTTCCACTGGATAGGTGGCACTTGGCAGCAACAGTCATCACATGTTTTGGTCATACCTCATAAGACAGTCATGAAAGAGAACTCTAGACCTACTGCTTCAGAAAGGGGCAAGAACAATGAGATAGGTATTGCTATGAGGGGCAGTATTTTGAGGGGGACAAATAGCAATATATCTTCTAGTGTAATAAATTAAAAAAATTTAAACATCACTGTGTACTTTGATCACCCCTTATATATAATGGCTTAGTGAATAAACATAAGTATATATACACATATATACCTGTATACACACATATTACACACATATATTTATGTGTATATTGTGTGTATCTGGACAGTCTCTAAAAAGGAAAATCTCTTGTCAAAACAAATGACTGTCCTAATTAATGTGAAGTATGAATTGGGAGTCTCATGTACAATTTTAACCAGGGTAATGCATTACTGATTGTTTGATTAATTAACACTAATGTGACTGTCAATATTTTGGGGATCAACATTCTGAGCCAGGTGGAAAGGATCACCCATCTCTTGACCATAGTTTTGTTTTTTTGTTTTTTTTGTTTTTTTGAGACAGGGTCTCACTATGTAGTTGAGACTGACCTGGAACTCACTATGTAGCTCAGGCTGGTCTCGAACTCACAGTGATCCTCCTGCCTCAGCCTCCCAAGTGCTGGGATTACAGGCGTGTGCCACCACGCCTGGCAACCATAATTATTAATATGGCTGTTTCTGAATACATTGAGATTAGGGTAGGGAGAACAAAAGCAAAGTTTAAAAAAACTATAACCAGAAGGGCAAAGGAAGTCTGACAAAATTACCTAGAAAAAAAATCTGCAACTATACTTTTTATCTTATTCTTTCAGAAATACCACATTATGATCAATCTCTTATACAGCTTTGAACTTAATTACAAAAGCCAATATAAGTGAGTTAAAGATTCATAAGTTCAATTTTTTCTTCAAGAGTGAATCAGTCAATCATATATTTCTGTGATAATCTTTCGTGATATTGTAGAGTTCAGAACAAGCCAAGAAAACTCTAGTTGGGCATGTGAATTTAGTCACATAAATATTTTGGTCTTTTGAGTTCTAGGAGTGTGGCTTAGTAGTAGGAGCTTGCTTGAAACATATGAGGATATGATTCTGATCCCCAGCACTGCAAAGAAGAGTTAAGACACAAAAGATTTTGGTCTCAGAAAAAGAGTAAGTAGTTAAATATTTACTGAATGCCAAATTATGCCAAGGCACTTAAACAAAAATTAAACATAATTAAAATTTTAAACTTATTTCAAAGCATGAGCTCTGGATTCCCCCAAATGCAGAGGACTGTCTGTTGACTAACCCTTAAATATTCTCTTGAACATTCTTGTCAAAGTATCATACGAGTATTAGTCTATAGGGGTATTAGAAGAGTAAGAAGATTTAAGGTACAACTATTCTATAGTGTATCTCGGTCTTCTTGCTCATCTGTGAAAATGGTTAAGAATAAGAATTGAGGGCCAGGGTGCCACCACCTGCCTCTCAAGAGGAAGGTCCCAAGTTCGATCCCTGGTACCAAAAAAAGAATAAGAACTGAATATACTTGTGTGACCAACACTAATCGGCACTCAACAAACGATTATTGGATGTGAACTATGTGTGTGAAGCTGCTGTAGGTACCAGGCTGCAGAAATGAAAAAAGACACAAATTCTGTCCTTTATGGAGTGCACATTCTAGTGGGGTTTGAATAAACAAGTAAATATATACATACTTAGATGCTGACAGTGCTAGGGAGAAGGGTAAAGGGAGATCTGGCCTGAAGGAGCTGCAGATCTGAGTAAGGTGATCAGGGACGGCCTCCCTGGGAGGCTGGCATTTAAGTGAAACCCAGAGGAGAAGGAACGAGCAGTATGGATTTCTCAGGAAGAACATTACAGGTGGGGTGAAGAGAAAATATAAAGACTGAGTTAGGAATGTGCCCAGTGTGTGAAAGGAACAGCAGGAAGCCATTGGGGCTGGAGTGGAGTGGAAGAGAGAGGGAACAGGGCTAGGACACCCGAAGGATTCTGGTTTCTCCTCTGAGGTGGAAGACTGTCAGAATGTTTGCAGCACACATGCGATGTCCTAGGCTAGGAGGCAAACCTAAGGCACGCGTGGTGCAGTGGGCTGTGGGTATCACTGAGAGCTCTAAATGGTTCACCATCACTGACTCAGGCCAGATTCTAAGGAGACGTTATGGACTGCTGCATTGAGAACAGACTCGGAACGGGAGGAAGTATGGGAGACAGGTGGGAAACAGTGCCAATTCCCAGGTGAGATATTTTGACAGCCTGCGCCAAGAAGTGGACATGCAAGTTCAGTTACTGTCTTAGTTACTTTTCCTCATTGCTGAGACAAAATACCTGACAGTATTTATTTTGGCTCACAGTTTGCAGAGGTTTTAGTCCATAACTGGCTGGCTCTAAGGCAAGGTAGTTTGGTGGAAGAGAAACAGTCCACAGCAGACAGAAAGCAGCAAAAGCACCCAAGTGGCAAGCAACAAGACACAAGCCTCAACCACAGCTCTTTCTGTCCCTTGTCTTGCCCTGAAGGAAGGTAGCACTCACACCCTTAATCACAGCATCACACCATGAATCAATCCCAACATCACACCCTTGATCCCAGCAGCACAAACCCTAGACCCAGTCAACCTGAAAAGTCCCAGCTAAGATGGCATGAGGCGCTGGGGAGACATCTTGCCACAAACCATAACAGTCATTTAGAGAGTTTGGCCTTAGAGGACTGGGAGTGTAGCTCAGTAGTAGGACACTTGCATAACCTGTGCAAGGCCATGGTTTGATCACTAGCAACAGTGTTTGAGAGAACTGGCTGGCTACATTCTGGATTTTCTGAGGCTATTCACTGATAGATTGGCCATAGAAGGGGTGAGAAACAAATTTCAGCTAAAATAACATGTAGTGTCTGACTCTATTATCCCGGCCTTTCATCTGGAATGTTAGTTCCCGGAGGTTAGGAAATTCACCCTATTCACTGCACCATCTCCAGCATCCCTTGCTCAATGCTAACCACGTATCTACTGTAAGTTGAACACCACATGACTTAAAATAACAGAAAGTAGTTTTAAAAGGAAGAGGTGGTTAGTTCTAAGTTTTCTCTGATAAAAAATTCATACTGCTGCATCCTTGCAGTGGTTTCTGAAGAGAAATTAGCAACAAGATCTATTACTCCTAATGGACTCAATGGTGAACTGAAGATTAATGCCACAATTTTTTTCTCAAAAAGGTTGACAGAATCCACTGCAACATTTGTATTTGCCTTCTTGGTTTGTGTCAAATGGGAGGCGAGAAAGCACTTATGTCTCTCAGTTCCAAAGGAAGCACAGTTGCCCTTCCTCCAAATGTGCACAGGACACTTGTCCAAGAACCCATCACTCCAGAGTGTAGAGATCTCTCTCTGCTCAATAGCATGAAGCTTGCTATGAAATTTTCATGTGGATCTCAGAGATTCTATATATTCTGTATAAAAAAAATGCTTAATTAGCTAATGTAGCAGAAAGGAAGAGGGTCTATTAACTATTCCATCTTTGAGATTCATTTAGTTACTTCTGTAAGCTAATCGTCACAATGTATTTTAAAAACAAAATGATATTTTACTACATAATTTGCATTACCAATGATAGCTGGCCCACAAAACAAAAAGTAAAACCCCTGTACTAATTTGCTATTCTATATGATAAAACATAACGAAGGTTAGTTATTAGGACAGGATATTGCCTGGCCCACAGTTATTTCTCAGTAAACATTATCTATCATCATTATCATTGCATTGAAGATTGTACTGCAGAAAAATGAACAGATACTATTTTGTGTGTTTACTATTTAGCACTGTGCCATGTATTGTGATACAGAAAATTAGAAACCATTGCCATAGTCTTTAGAAATTTAAAACATGTACATCAGGGATTTATATAAAATCTAAATAGAAAAAAATCCAGTAGGGTATAAAACAGCACTAGAATGTGCATGAAAATGTGATAGTTATGCAAGATATAGCTTTTTAATGAGAAAGTGACACAGCATTTGCCCAAGGGGAAAGGTTACAAAGATGTCTTAGGAAGGCTGTGAAGAGAAGGACCAGGTGGGAAGGACGGTGGGTAGTGTTGGTGATGAAGCTGTAAATTTATGAAGCCCTGGACTAGGACAACGGCAGAAACAGCATCACACAGGCAGGATCTAGAACTGATTTTTGAAGACAGAGTCTGCTACATCTGTGACTGAATGGGTTTGGGATGAAGTTCGTCAGCTTCTATCTGTACACTAGGTTAGGGACAGGTGAAGCCCTGGTTACAGGATGAGTCCAGACTGAGAACTGGGAGCAAAAAGTGGCCCAAGAGCCAGGCAGGAGCCTCGTCACTGGATGGTATTACGGCGGCCAGGGAAGAAAGAAGGATTAATTCTGTAAAAGACCCAACAGCTAAGATTTAACAGGCAGAAAGAATCCAGTACCTGGCATCAGTAGAAAAATAAAAAATGACTGAAAGAAATAATTTATTGGAGCCAAGAAAATATTGGTACAATTGACTGGGCACAGAATTTACCAAGACAAGTCAGTTTTAGAGTGGATAACAAGTGATTTAGTGGCACAGAAGCTGACTTTCAAGATATTGGGAACCATCTGCTGCTTTATGAGTGGCTGGGTATGTGGAATCCATATCATCAGAAGGAAGACCTGAACCTAGAAGAACGAATGAGATTTCCACCTCCATCCCAACACAGAGTAGGAAAAAATAAAATTAAAGCTTAGAAGGGAGAAACTGAAGGAGATGCAGAGTAAGGAGACAGAAGACTGAAGGATTCGCCTGAATAGAATCTGACAGAACACAGTGGTGGAGGAGACCACGTATAAAGCTCTCAAGGCAGAAAAGATCAAGTTTCCAGAGAGCATACACCCAACACACTGACAGAGCAGTCTCACCCATGAAGAATTATGTCTGATTTTACCTGAAATCAAAGGGTGAGGTGGAAAGAGCAGCCCATGTAACACAGTCCTACCATAGAAGCATTAAACGTTACTCAGAGATTTAACCCCTAGAGAATTACTGTACTAATAGATCCTCCTGCTCACAAAACGGCACAAACACACTCTGCAACCTCAAGGCAAGCAGAACTGCTCTCCTTAGGACTCCCTTGCTTTTTAAAAAACGCACTAATGATTTCAGTGTTGGTTTCAACCTGCCCCCAAAAGTAAATAATTAGTCTCATTCTGCTTTGTAGAATTTATGAAATATTTTCTTTTTTTTTAACTTGCAATTTTTAAAGTTTGAAAGCTCGGTAACAGTTGGCATTACCAGGCAGTTTTTGTTTTCAAATTAAGCACACTCCAAGATTCTGTATCCAGTCACCACTTTTACACACATAAACACCCCAGTGTGCTACGGCTTCTGCACAGCTCAGTGTAGGAGGGAGGAGTCAGCCGGAGGTACTCCTGATGTTCACCAAGCCCTGAAGATTTCTTTAGCGATCACCGTCATGCACACCATGGCACAACTTCAAGTGGATGCTGGATTTCACACGTGCATTCTGTATTTTGGCCTATGTTTTATGTTTATGAAGGGAGCCTCTCAAGGACTGGTTCCAAGCACGATGGTTCAAGTGGAAAAAAAGTTGGCAAAAGGGCACTGCTCTGAACTATTAGAAAGATGAAATGAATGCAAAGAAAAAATTAAAAACTGATACATTACAATAAAATTGTGATTCCAATAACAAAAAAAGGTGAGACCAGAATTAAGAACAACTATGATATTCAACATTGCGAGGGTAAGAATAGAGAGAAGAATTACATACATTATCTAACTGGATCACTAAAAAAGCAAACTTATGATACTAGGATAATACAACTGTCTGAAAGGTATTTTGACCCATTTGGTAACCTGAAGAGCGACCTGGGTCTCTTAGCAATGCCTTTTGTCCACCTGTCTTGCATCATGGTCCTATACTCCCTACCTGCCCATCCCTCCCAATGAGTCTCTGTGAACCTTTACCATCAGTTTGCTTTACACACACACACACACACACACACACACACACACACACACACACAAATGCTTGGCCTTGAAAGATGAAGAATCCCAAATGGAAAGGTGTGAGTTAAGTATATAGAAGATAATTCACAGTGAGGTTTAAACTTAGGAGCGCTGATGCTATGAGTACCTTCTTTTCAACAGACAGGAATCTGAATCCGCAAATCCATGCTGCGCCTCTCAGGAGACACCTACTAGTGCCACACCTGATCCAAGTGGGATGTGGGGGTGAAGGGAGAGGACAAACGCTAATCCTTGGATGGATCCGTGCACATAACAGTCATCCTAGAGCAATAATTATGTTCTCGTTTTTGCTCGTCCGGAGTCTTTTCTGGCTTCTGTAGATCTGCTTCCTCCCGTTCTTTCTCTCAGTTGTGGTCATACTGCACAACTGGTGTCACAGAACTCACTAGGGAGCAAAGGGCCCTGTGCACAGGAGCCCTGAGAGAGCCCTGAGGACCCCAGAAAGCTGGCCTGCATTTCCTGAGAGGAAATGGTAGGTTCAGGAGGAAAAAAAACCAAAAACAAACAAAACCAGTAGAGCCTGCCCACTTCCAGGATGTTATTGAAAATTTGTGTCTACAAAAACCCTTAGCAGCATTGTGGCTATTGTGGCAAGGCAGAGACACAGGCCGGTGTAGAAAGGGTGTCAACAACACCAAAACACCTGAGAAGCAGCTGCCACTGAAGCCCACACATTAAGTTTCTGAATGTGAATAATAAAAGAGATAGGAGAGGAGTTGGTCTCCCACGGAAAATAAGAACATGTACAGATGGAAGAACTTTAGAGAAGTTATGGGCCATTTGCTGGAAAGATTTCGGCAACCTAGGTCAGCTTAAATTTTCAAATGTCTGCACACCCAGATACGCCAGGCCACGGTGACCAAGGTTTTATCTTTGCCCGGTACATCGGCAGAGTATCCTGTCTCATGAACTCTGCGTAAGTGGACAGCACAGCAGAGGAACAGCCAGTGTCAGCCTCCCTGCCCCATGCTCCAGCAGGCAGGGCGGTTGTGGTGCCCTGGCCCGTTCCCTGCTCGGTCAGTCCTGTGCTCACCTGCCAGTGGCAACCGGCAAACACCGGAGCCGCTGACCTTCACAAGGGCCTCTGTGATAAGAGCAAAGTCAGACACCCAGCAACGGGCCTCATGTTCTTTTGGCAAAACAAGGGTTTCTATCATCTGTTTATAAAGTCAGCAGTGGTATTATTTTAACAAGGAAGCCAGTGAGCAGTGCAAGGTCTCATAACTGTCCACACAGCTATTTTCTCAGCAAGCTGCACCATCACTCTGCTCATACATACCCCCGGCATCACATGAATGGTATTAAGATGGATTAAGAAATAAAAGTGACCCTAATCCTGGGGCTGGAGTTTACTGTTACTTGAAACTAGCCGAATGTTTGCATAACACACTCAATTTTGTTTCACAACCTGTCTACAAAATTCACAGAGGCAGTAAGAGGGCGAGGCTACGTCTGTGACGACCGTTTGCTCACTGAGCAGCCCTCATCCCAGATGAGGAAAAGGTAGCATGTCCAGCAGTGTCCCTGGCTCATCGGACAGAGCTGGTGGGCGCAGGGCCTGTGTACCTAGCTGCTTGTCCCGTTCCTCACGTCGCTCCCGGGCCAGCCGCTGCCGGTCATCAACTCGTAGCACAGGTGGAGGGTCTGAAATGACATAAAAGACAGGAGAGGAAGAGTAGATTAAAAAACATACACTGCGATAAATATCCTCTTGCCTAATCAGTTTGATCAATGAAATGTTACTGTATGTGTCACAGTAGTTAGTACACATGTCTGCAGTCACAGCGATATTATTATTGTAACTTTTCTGAGGATTCCTAAGCATTTTTCTTCATCGGAAAACATTATGCAGAGGCTGGAGATGTAGATCAGTGGCAGAGCACCTGCTAAGCACATGAGAGGCCCTGCATTTGGTTTCCAGCACTGTTAACTAAATAATTTTTTTAAATCTTGTAAAATTATAACTTATCTGAGCAATATAAACAATGTTTTGTGTTCCAAAGCTATCAAACTGCTATTATTTTTATACTTTCAATAGTTTGTTCCTTAACAATAAATGGGATCCTCACTAGGGGGATTTATATTGAGTAGATGTTTAGAGGTGATGAGTCAATCAACAGGAGCTGTTTCTTTGTGATCACTCACGTGCTATAGAAATATGGCCAAGTTACTTGGTCACCTCTCTTATTTTTTATTTTTGGTTTTCTGAGAGAGGGTCTCACTGTGTATTCCAGGCTGGCCTTGAACTCACTATGTAGCTTGGGCTGGTCTAGATCTTGAAGAGATCCTCCTGCCTCAGCCTCAGGGATGGGATTACAGGCATGTACCTTACCTGGTTTGACCAGCTTTCAAAGCCTCAAACTATGTGTTTTTGTTTTTGTTTTTGTTTTTTTTTTTGGTACCGGGGGATTGAACTTGAGTCCTTGCACTCGCAAGGCAGGCCACCGAACTGCTGAGCTAAGTCCCCAGCCCTATGTGAGTTTTTATTCATTACCTGCATAATGAAGTAAAAATCAGGACCCCATCTCACATCAGGAGAATGAGAGTGAGTTATTAGCATAACGCTCAACACTGAAGTCTCAGCAAGTCTATTCACTCAGTACACGCAGAGATTCTACTACACATGTATGAGAGAGAGCTCTGCATGCTAAAAAGGCAGCAGTCAAAGGAAAGACAAAGCCTCAGCCCCCAAGGGGTTTACCATTCTACTCAGGAAAAATTTATTAAGTAGGATAAGTAAAATACACTGCATGAAAAAAGCAGAGGCACGTGTGGTGTGTTAGGCTGAGCTAAATGCTAGGGGACAACAAAGCAATAAAGGGGATTATGATGTGTCAGAAGCATGATATTTAGGGCCTAAGCAAGGTATTGATGTGATGCCACTTTCATGTGTAAAGACTTGATGGGTGTGAGAGCTGTCTGTGCAGATGTCCCAGAGAAAGCATGGGCAAAGCCCTGAGTTCGCAAGTATCTAACATGTTCAAGAAACATCTGGGAGATAGGAGTGACTCCGGCAGTGCGAGATCGGCAGGGCACGGACTCCAGGAGGTGTGGCAAGGATTCTGGATTATCTTGAGTGAGACAGGCCTGTGTGTGTGCATGTGGTTGAGGGTCACTCCATTGACACAGAGAAACACAATGATGCTTATAATAATAATTATACTCGAAATCAGCGCTTTCCGTTGAATTGACAGGACATTTTTAAAAACAGGGCTAAGCCTGGTGGTGCACCTATAATTCCAGCACTCTGAGAAGCTAAAGCAGGAGGACTGCAAGTCTGAGTCCAGCCTGGATGACTTAGCAAGATCCCATCTCACAAAACAAAACAACGAAAAGGGGGTTGGGGATGTAGCTCTGTGCAGTGTGAAGGCCCTGGGTTTAATCCCTAGTGCTGTAAAAAAGCCAAAACCCAAACCCAAAACAGGGACCGGACCTACCTACCACATTGAAGATAGCACGATAGTGTTTCATCAACGAATTAAAGGCCTTGCATCCAAAATGCCTCTTACACTTCATATATTTGTACATTTAAAAAAGGAAGTGAAAACCCTGTAAAAGGTCCAAGTGTGGTGGCTCATGTCTATAATCCTAGCGCTTACAGGGCTCGGGGGGATGAGGCAGGAAGACTGCAAATTCAAGACCAACATGAGCACCTTATCTCAAAAAAAAAAAAAAAAAAAAAAAAGGGTTGGAGGTGTAACTCAGTGGTGTAGCTCTTGCTTAGGATGTGTAAGGCCTTAAGGTCAGTCCCCATGCCACCAAAAGAAAACCCCCTTTATCTATAAGAAACTGCGCCCTACAATATAATACGTAACAAGGTTGTATATAGTTCTGCACAAATAGATCAAGAGATCACTATCAATAAGCCCATGCTTAGGACCATGTAGTTCCCACAGCCCTCTTTTGAGATCTGTGCTGAGAGAGGAATCACTCTGGACTGAGATCTGAGGAAGAATGAGAGCAACATTTCTACGGCACAACACACATGGTGATGGTGATGGTGACATTTTAGATGATCTGGGTTCATTCATTCAGGAGCCTGGCACTAAAAACACTGAACCGTGGAGAGAAAAAGTCGTGGAGTTGGAATTCTTCCATTCTTCAGTTAACGCTGAGAATCACAAGAGAACAGGTGGTGGTGAGCTGGGATGAGGAGGAAAGGACTCCTCTCTGATCATCTGTGCTGAATAAATGAGCCTTTGCTCACTTCCAGAGGCTTTAAAGTTCCACTCACAGGAACAAATGAGGCATGAGAAGAGCACTCTTGTCCCTACTAAAAGACTCAAACACTGAAATGCTAGCAATTAACCACTCCGTAGTTAACCCTGAGCATCACTCGGCCAGCTCATTTGTTCACGGACCTCTCAGGTATCACCCGGGCAAGTGTCATTTCAACCAGTCAATTTTTGTATTGAATAAATTTGATAAATTGTCATTTTATATTTCCTGTTATAGTGTCTTATAAAAATTAATTTAAAGAAATAACTTTTGGTCATCCTGTATTTAAATAACAGGACTGGTAAGTGGTTAAAATCTTAGTTTTAATAACCAAAAGTTGATAAAATTTATCTTTAAAGATGGATTTTTCAAAAAGAAAAAGTACAATAGAAGAATTTCAGGGAAAGAGTGGATTTTCTGTGACACATTGCTTTCTTTCTCATTTGCACCATCAATGTTCTGTCTGCGACAACATGCAAAAACTCCTCATGCACTGCCCCTCATAAGTCTGAAAACAGGGTCACTTGACTTCAAAAGATCGGAAAAACAAATGTTCAGTGACAGGCTTTGTTCAGAAACTCACTAGATCATATCTAACAACTATTTGTTTTGGAAAATTTTGCTCACTATGTAGTCCAGACTGGCCTTGAACTTGAGATCCTCTTTCCTTAGCCTGCTGAATGCTGGGATTACAGGTGTGCACCCCTAACTACTGTTTATACAACAAATAACTTCTCTTAGTGCTTTGCATAATTATCACTTTATCATTCCCAATACTACTATGCATTAGCCACAAATTTATTCACTTAATCGCGAATTATTATGCTCATTTCCCCCATAAGACAACAACCTCTAACTTGGTCCTGTATCCTCCTACACTCTGGCAGCTACAGAGTCATTAGAGGACCTGGTGTAGCAGTCAAGGTTGGGCTGGGAGATTCCAAATCACCTATTCCTGTGTGGAGGTAAAGTATTTACAAACAACGAGGGAAAGTGAGGTATCAGTGGCTCTAAAACCTATAGAGGAGGACAGCGGAAGACAGGAATTACAAGGGATTTGTAATAAATTTGAGTCTGCTTTGCTCAGGTCCACGGGGCAACGTGCGATTCTGTCTCCTAAAGGGTCAAACTATGGAACGTTTGGAGAAAGCTGACAGAGTTCTGGAGAACCACTTCCCACGTTTTAGAGAACCAGGAACACGGACAGATCTGTTACATCACAAGCTGTCTCTTTGGGTCTCGGTTTGAGAATTAACAGCAGAAAGCAATGGCCCTTCCTGGATGACACAGAGACAGAATGTTCCTGTGGTTACAAAGAATCCATGAGACATCTAAAATGTGTGTATGTATGTGCGTTTGTATGTATGTATCTGTGGTACTGACGATCGAACCCAGGGAGCACTGAGCTACACTCTCAGTCTAGTTTTGTTTTTTAAATTTTGAGACAGGGCCTCACTAAGTTTCTCAGGCTGATCTAGAACTTGCAATCTTCCTGCCTCAGCCTCCTGAATAGCTGGGGTTACAGACATGTTCCTGTAATGGAGGAAAGGAAATCTAGCTGAAATTTACTCATCTATCAGTTGGTTAATTTATTTATTTTGGTTTTTTGAGACAGGGTCTCATTCTATAGTTTAGGCTGGTCTTGAACTCACTATGTAGCCCAGGCTGGCCTTGAATTCATGCCCATCCTCCTGCTTTAGCCTCCCCAGTGCTGGGATTACAGGCAGGCGCCACCATGTCAGGCTCAGTAAATTTATAACTACTCACATCTGGTTAAGACAATACTAAAAAATATTCTTTTTTTTCTATTTTAAGTTCTAAAGAATTAAAACCAACAAAATGTTTCAGACAGACTCCTGTGACTTGGACCCTATAAGGTTAAAAGGTTCTACTATAGCGCAATCTTCTATGATAACTTTTCTTTTTTTTTGGTACTGAGGATCAAACTCCGGTCCTTGTGCTTGTGAGGCAGGCAGCAGAACCACTGAGCTAAATGCTTGGCCCTATGATAACTTTTGAAATCATCCTTTGGGGAGTCTCAGGAAATTAACATAAGGGTTCCTAAAACAACAGCCTTTATTACATCTTTGCCTTTTTGCATATACAAGAAAGCACATCCAGACGCAGCGATGCCCAACAGACACGATCAGAAAGGAAGTGTCTTCCAGTCTAACCTGTGCAAAGTGAATGGAACAGCTCTGCGAAGAGATGGCCGTGTGGGCTGGAGAAGATGTAGGACCTCTGTGCTCTCTCCTCACTGGTGGGCTGTGCTGCAGATCTACTCAGAGACCGTTCACTGCCACACTGCCTCCTGGAGGGGAGGGACTGTGCCTTTCTAGGAAAATACACCCCCAGGGACTCCAGGGTGCTAACACTATAGGAGCGCGTGAGTTATCAGGATATACAGGCACTAACTGCCCAGGGAAGAAGGACAGAAACTGGAAGCAATGGTGAATGCAACGAACCAGAGAAACATACCACAAACCCTTTAACGATGTCGAATTCTCACGGTGAAATACAGAGGTAGAACTTATGCTTCCTCGGGGATGCTCCCTGGAGCAAAAGGAACAAAAGCCCACTCGAATGAGCTCAGATCATGTCTGTTCCCACAGCACGGCTCACGCTCCCAGGCGCAGAAGAATCTGCTCAGTAAATATTAGGTGGTAGCTAGACCGATGGACGGGGGAAATCTCAGCCTGCTGATTAAAACCACACCGAAACAAGCAGCACTCGCAGCAAGTGCTTGTTACTGTCTTCCTTCTAAATGACAGGCCAGATTTATCAAGATGTTTTCCACTTAAAAAAAAAAAACACCTCCAAGATTAAGGATAACAGACAGTATTTTTCCATGAGGTGAGATGTGGCTATTTCCATCTTTATTCTCTCACATGCACTGTTCCTGAGTGACTCTGGCCTTGAACGTGGCACGAAGTGGCTTACGGAGTCTTCCGTTGTCTTCCCTCTGTTAGATCCTCTCATCCCGCCTGAGAACCACTGCAGGATAACTAGAGAAACTGGCTGTCTTTTCGACAGTTTGCATTCTGTTTGCTTCTTTGTGTCACGGAGTAGAACAGATCATGAACCTCAGGATATTAAATGAAATTACTGTGTAGATGTACAACCATTGCAGGGAATGAGGACCGGAAACATAATTCCTCGGGAACTTAGCTATAGGTAAAGATTTCTTCAAGTGTGTTTTTGAAGAAGTCATAAAAGGGATATGGAAGCCTGCTGCGCTTGCAGCAAAAGCTGCAGCAGCCGCATGGCCACACTTTCAAACAGTAGTAAAATCATCGCCTCTTACACACTGCTTGGCAGTAAACAAATGCGCCATGGTGAGAATATCTCGACTATCAAAATGATTCTGAGAAACAAGAGGCCATAGGTCCGAATCTCCGTTTTAAAGACAGAAAACCGAGGCTTTGAGAGGTTTTCGGACTTAAACTCACACAGACAAGTACGAGTGTGTGTCTCACCAGCGGGACTGTATATGCTCCTAAATGCGAACGTCAGTTTAAAAATTATCAACATGGGGCAAGGCTTTGGAAGAACCTTTGCTTTCCAAAAGTAAATGCCAGGGGCCAGGGATTTAGCTCAGTGGTTAGGTGGCCTGCCCTGCAAGCGCAAGGACCCGAGTTCAATCTCTGGTACAAAAAAAAAAAAAAAAAAAAAAAAAAAA
>NW_022900926.1:22391268-22394735 GCF_012274545.1 Fukomys damarensis | reverse complement strand
AAAAAAAAAAAAAAAAAAAAAAAAAAAAAAAAAGTAAATGCCACGCATCATACCTGGCTTATTTCCTGAGTGGCTGCTATTTTGTCCTGAAACTGTAGCAGAAGGGCGGCTGGAGGCAGTTTTCTTATCTTGCACTTTACAGCCATCAGACGCTACAAAACAAGACCAAAAGACATGTTTAGTCTCTTAGAATTTATGCAGGGAACATTCATCCAATAAAGACTTTCTGTTAACCATTTTATCAGGTACAAGGCCAGGTTCAGGAAATGCAAAGGTAAAGCGGCTACAGCCATCCGAAAGAAAGGAACCGTTAAGTGGGAAGGGCACATCCGAAACCAGCAGCCTCAGCCCGGGTGGCCGGTGCTACGGGGGATGGGCCTGTTCGAAGGTCCATGGAGAGTGCCTACCCTGGCTGTCCCAGTTTACACGAGAGCAGTCACACGGAAACAGGCTGGGAAGCTCAAGTCTCTGACCTTAGTTCTCACAAAGTTCATGTTCTAAAAAGCTCTGATATAACTATGTAGCTCCCCAAAAGGCAAGCAGGAGATATTTAAAAGGATTTGGAAAAAGCCTTTCATCAGAGTTTAACAACAAAGATTATTAAAGATACAAAAAATGTATTTTAGGAAAGGAATAAAAGGCAAAAATAACAGCACTTCTCTGGTTATATGACATATAGCATCTTCCAGGTTTGGGTAAGTTTATTTTCTTTACACGTACTATTTTATTTAATGTATGTTCAAAGGCTTTATTTTTTAATACCGGGGGACTGACTGGAGAGCCTTTGCTATCTATGTCCCTAGCCCTTTAAAAAAAGGGTGTTTTTTTGCACCGGGGATCGAATTCAGGTTGTTTCGTTTTTTAAATAGGGTCTTGCTCAGTTGCCCAGGCAGGGCTCGAACGTGTGATCCTCCAGCCTTAACCTCTCAGAGTAGGGGACTGGAGGCACACACCTTCACATCTGGCTTGAATCAGTGGATTCTAATAGGACTGACACTCTGAGGAGATTTAACCTTGCAGTTTCCCATTGGAACAGGGTCACGTGTGTGTGTGTGTGTGTGTGTGTGTGCGCGCGCGTGTGTGTACGCGTGCATGCAAACTTGGCCTGGGGGGGCAAGAATGAGTGAAGCAGTAGGCAAACTGAAGGCGGCCTCTGCTCCGTGTTGCTGCGGCCCTTGGGTGCTCTTACCTCACCCCCTTGCTAGAACCTCCCTGCTCAGCTGGCACGTGGAAGCGGGAGCCCAGATCCAGCAGGCGAGACCTTGTGACTTCAGAGGCAGCTCAAAAGACCAAACACTGAGGGCAGTTGGAAATTTTGTTGCTTACTGTGGTACAGCAAGCCTTCCCCTTAGTTCACAAGTGAGTCTTCTGAGAACTGCTCACAAAGAAGTGAACACTGACGCAAGACAGACGGAAAGAAGCAGCGCGCCCCTGGGAAAGGAGGACTTTGAGTATAACAGTCTGACTTTATCATCACCTGTAGCACAAGCAGGTAAGGCTTTAATTAGCTCAGCTGTCTAGGAATATTCTATTTATTATTTCAAGGTAAATGAAACATAATGAGCCCCACTGGTTCTGAATATATTTCAGAGGTTTTTGTTACTTTCTTGCCTGGGTGTATTTAACATCGTGTTATCCTTCTCTGGCGAGTGCCTCCTCGGTACCCCAGGTACTGGCAACGAACATCAACCCTAACAGAATATTATACAACCAGATGATGAAGGACATAAATAAGACCCTGACATGTGTTCAGGATGAGTCACTGATCTAAATAGGCCCTCATAAAAAAACGTTCCTCTGGGCGTGAGGGGTGGGGTGGGGGGACACTTAGCTCTAACTTGCTTTATTGTCCTGCAATTCAAATGTCAAAATTAATTTCAATTACACCAGAGGTCTGGTTAATTGAATTTATCTACATTTGACTCAAACTCGACCCACTTGAATTGCACATGAGGCGTCTGTTTGTCTGCTTAGGGGTTGGGAATCTAATCTAGGAGACCCCAGAAGTCATACTCATCACTAGACAAATTGAAAATCCACCTGAAACATTTTCAATGGTCACGTAAAATTGACAGCTTAAATTCAGCAAAATAAAAAACAGTCTTAAAGATGTTCAGGCTGTTTAGTCCAAGACTATGCACTGCTATTTTGTAGCCATTAGGCTGGACATATTTCTATTTCTAACATCTTCAGGCTTTTATTATCATTCTCTCTTCTACCACTGTAAGAGTCTATGTTCCTTCAATTCCTTCTTTGGTTCGTGGTGAAAGCAAAAGATAGAGAATAGATTCAAATCTCAGCCCCAGCTCTTATTGCAGAGTGACCAGAAAGTCACCTGACTTCTCTAAGTGGTAATCTGAGGTGACAGTGCCCAAATCAGTGTTGTTGGGCTGGGTAATTGAGAAGATGTGTTAATAATCTACTACAGAGATTGGCACACCGACGTTTTAATGAGTGCTTTTCTCCTGACTCTTTTGGTCTTCATTCCTCGCATTGCATCCTCAGCTTCTGTGCGTGTTAGCTGTGGGTTTTAGAGTAAACCTGGCCTGCTGTTTATGAGCTATGAATTCTCAGCACATCACTAAGCTAAGACTTCATTGCCCCATCCAGAAGAGGGAGCAGTGGCTCAGAGCTGTGACAGTTAAATTCAATAATATGAAGAAAGACAGCTCACTGCCGGGCTGATGGCAAGAGTCAATATGCTGTAGAGTCTTTCTGGCTCCTTCCTACCCCTTCTCCCCGGAAGCTGGGCTTCTATTTCCTGAGAGCCTGGAGGAAAGCAAACCTATGTCAACTTGGTATCAGTGGTCCTGAAGAGCAGGTGACCAATGTGGCAGGAACTCAGCCCCTGGCTTCAGAGGGTTTCAGCTCAGCTATAATTGTACCTTTTCCTCGATCATAATAATGGGAAAATAACTTGAGGTTGCCTGCCATGCCTCACCCCCGCCCCAGTACTGAGGACTGAATTCAGGGCCTTCACACCAAGCCACGTACCCAGTCCTTTTTTATTTTGAGACAGGGTTTTGCTAGGTTGCTAAGTTGTTCAGGCTGGGCTTGACTTGAGATTCTCCTGCCTCATGCTCCCAGAGTGCTGGTATTATAGGCATGTACCACACGCCAGGCTTTGTTTTGCTTTTAAACTACAGGAAACTCTACTACTTATGAACACAAGGAAAACAAATGTACTCATTTTCAGATTTCCAAAATTTAAAAATTTAGAAATTCTGTGCACCTAGCAGATAGAACTGCATATATCATTTTAAACTTTACAATTTAAAAAATATCATCAGTGGCTTTCCAATATTTTTGTTTTTGCTCTTTTCAAAGTGTTGGTATGTAGTCCAAGCTGGTCTTTGAATTCATGATCCTCCTGCCTGCCCCAGCCTCCTGGAGGATGGTGATTACATGTGTGTGCCACCATGCCAGGCCCAGTATCTTAAAGTTGAGCCTCTTTTTTTTTTTTTTTT
>NW_022900926.1:22388918-22391121 GCF_012274545.1 Fukomys damarensis | reverse complement strand
TTTTTTTTTCTTTTTGGTACCGGGATCGAACTCTGGTCCTTGCACTTGTGAGGCAGGCGGTAGAACCACTGAGCTGAATCCCCGGCCCCTAAGCCTCTTTTCCTTAATTTTTAAAAATACAAACCTGAGCCATATACCACGATGCTGAGCAAGCTTCGTTAGCTTTATGAAGCCTTTACAGATCTCCCTGCTTGCTTGAAAGCTTTGTTCTATTAGGGTTCCATGTGAGAATACTGGGAGAGCGACAAGGGAGAGGACAGGAGACAGGCACCCTTGTGGCCTGGTACCGCCCCTCTCTGCTGCACTCAGACAGAACACAGAGGCAGCAGGCACTGGGAGCCTCTTCCAGGAAAACCTGGGAAAAAAACTCCAGGAAGCACCGCACAAGCGCTTTTGCACTCCATTTCCTCCTTGCTCCGACATCCCCCTGAAGGGTCCTGGGTTCTCACAGCTTTGTTTCTAATTTTCAACATCTGATCCAAGTGGATCTTTCAACTGGTAAAAATTACCGGTCCAAAATAATTGTTCAAAATGCTTGCTTTGAGACACAGCTATGGCAAAGGATCGTCCTGAGTTTAAATCTCATGCATTAAACCTCGTGGATTTGATATCCACAAGGATGATGTACTCCGAGGAGTGATTCTGATAACATATGAAATGTGGGCTGGGAAGCAGCAAAAACTTAGAACTCAGCTCCCGGCTCAATACAAAAGTTCTCTGTTAATTGTTCAACCGGACTTCATGAACACAGCTCTCAGAGAGTAACCTAGAGCACACACAAAATCTTCTTTTTGTAGTAAAACAAACACCTGAACATTAACAATTTTGGGTATTTAATCTAATAGTTTCAATTTATCTGCACAGAAAAAAGTTAATACAGCAAGGCTGAGGCTATCCTTGTATTTATTCTGTATATTCATTCTTTACATTTACTTAAATATACCTGCTAAGAGTATTCACAGTTAATCATAAATACTAAATATTTTATCTAATGTTATTTATAGAATTCACAGTAGAATAAGAAAGAAATAAAGCTATTTTATAATTCCCAATGACCTTTCTTATTATTCCAAGAGAGAGGCAGGCAGGCAGGCAAAGAGAGAGGTGTAATTAGGGAAACGAGTAGTCAGAATAGCAGGTTTAGGAAGAAAGGCATCTGAAAACATGAAAAAGCTGGCTAAGGTGAGTGCCTCCCAGAACTGTAAGAGTTTAGGCTTTGTCACAGAAGCACTAGGAAGTCACCGATTATGTCACATAGAGCTATGTCTAGTTGTGAACCTCTTGAGCTTTAGTGGATTCCGCCTAAGTGAACAGTGAAGTCTAACAGAGCGGGCTGGAAATGCACTTAAAAAGGTTGTCATTTGAAAGAGAGTAAGAGGGAATCAGCTACAAGCAGACACCTTAAGAAGCCTGCACTTTGTATAACTCAGCAGCTACTCAGATTTTTCAGTGTCAGCCACAAAGAGATAACTATGTGACCATTTAGGGGAGAAAGTGACATCAATGAATGTAGTTAAACTCTGTCTCCAGCTAAAGAAATGAGGAAGGGAAAGGAAGAGTCAGCAGGGCCACCCTAGAAGGAGCCCAAGACAGCTCGGGTGCCACCAGACAGGGACACCTGGTCCACACAGGGGCTCCTCTGCTGCAGATCCTGTCAGCTCTGCTCATGAAGTGGGACCCTGGATGCAAACTCCAGAGAGGATGAGCAGCAGGTGGGGGTAAGGAAATGCGCCTGGACACATCAGCGTGGTTTTGACATTTTGCAGGCAGGCCAAGAAGACAAAATGAAGGAAGGGATGACCAGATTATTGCAGGATAATTCAAATACCACGGATGCTAAAAAGAGTGCTGAGTATAATTTTCCCTTCAACACTAGAATAAATCTATTCTGCACTATGGTAGAACATCATGCCACATTTAATCCAATGTTTTGACACAGCAGTAAGAATGAGGAACTATTTATTCAATACTCTGTTGCTCACTTCTTGTCACAAAGGCAAATACAACTGAATAGGCCATTTGATAATGATGTATATTTGAGTCAGACATAGCATCGTCCCCATTTTGCAGAAAGAAACAATTCCATTAAGATTTTCTTTGCATTTCAGGCCAGGGATTTAGCTCAGCGGTTCGGTGGCCTGCCTTGCAAGCACAAGGACCCGAGTTCAATCCCTGGTAAAAAAAAAAAAAAAAAGTTTTTGCA